>NC_143581.1:93464389-93774032 GCF_048544385.1 Mastigoproctus giganteus
CTTATGAAGAAAGGCTTATGTTCTGTAAATTGCAGCTTTTGGAGACTAGGCATATGTGAGGTGATCTGATTGAGGTGTTGAATGGGTTAAGCAAGCTTAATGCTGATGGGATTCTTTCTCCTGCTCAGATTAAGAACCTGAGGGGGCATAGATTCAAACTGAGGAAAGACAGTTGTAGAATAGATGTGCAGAAATTTGCTTTTAGCCAGCGGGTAAAGATTCTGGAACAGACTTCCATCTCTTGTTGTGGAAGTTGATAGCTGAAATAAATTTAGGCTGAGCTGGATAAGCATTTAAAGTGAATAGATGAGTGAAATGACAGGGTTTTTTTGTTTTTTTTGGCTGATGCTGCATAAGTTTGCTTTCTTACATCGTATGCCTCTGCTAATGCTAATTCCCTCGAATAGCTTGCTTAGGTCATTTAATCTATCAACTTCCACAACAACAGATAACTTTGCTTCCAGCAGTCAACCACCTGGTGGCTAAAAGTAACCTTTCCCACATCAGTTCTGCATCCGTCCATCCTAACTTACAATTTGTGCCCCCTCATGTGTGAAGTCTGAACAAGAAGAAGAATCCCATCAACCAGGAGCTTGCCATTCCATTCAATCCATCCTCCATCAGATCACTTTGCAGGTGCCTAGTCTCCAGAAACTGCAATTTGCAGAACTGAAGCCTTTCTTGGTAAGGGCATCCCTTTGTTCCCCTCAACAATCTCTTTGCCGTTGTCTGTACTTGTTCCTGCAGCTCTACATTCTTCCTAAAATTAAGCCTTCAGACCTGTTTGCATTACTCAAGATTTTGCCTGACCATTGCCTTATGCAATGGGATAATCACCTCCTTATACCTGCTACAAAAATTCCTATATGTTATTGATAAAATCCCATGGGTTGGCCTGGCACCTCTCTGCATTTCTCAGAGAACTTCACATCCAACTGTTGGTGCCTCCATAGTCAGATGGGAAGGAGCAGCAGTGCATAGCACACGCTTCTTGATTAGACCGGGGTTCGAGCCCATCACCACCAAATACGGAGGATGCGGAAAGTCAAGGGAATGACCACCGCATATTCCCGGAGCAATATGGCCTTAGTTGCTAATGCTTCTAAAAACCAAATAACAAACAAACAAACAACATCCAACTGCACAATTACCCCAGCTATTTTTTATTTTTCACTACCTTGAGTTTAGTACCACACAGTTGGGGCTAATGCTACCAATGTAAGCCTCCGTAGCCAGGTGGGAAGGAGCAGCAGTGCGTAGCACACGCTTCTTGATTAGACCAGGGTTCGAGCCCGTCACCACCAAATAAGAGGATGCGGAAAGGTCAGGGAATGACCACCGCATATTTCCGGAGCAATATGGCCTTAGTTGCTAATGCTCCTAAAAACCAAACAACAACAACAGCTACCAATGTGTAGTACTTTACATTTGTCAATGTTAAACTTCAATTGCCATTTCCCAGCCAATCTGCCCCTAGTTGTTTTGGAATCTTGTGCACTAGCATACTATCAATACTGTAATTAACCACCCTACCAATCTTTGTATCATCTGTAAACTTAGACATTAAGCCTGATGTGCCTTCATCAGTATCATTGATATATATAGAAAACAACAACACCCAATACTGGGGGAACTCCACTTATAACATCAGTACATGAAGAGCATTTACCATTGATTACCACCCTCTGTCTTCTTCCACTTCACCATCCCTTTTCCCATAGCAGCAACTTGCCCTTAATGGTTGGAACACTGCTCCAATTTGTTTGTTTGTTTGTTTGTTTGTTATGTTTGTTATTTGGTTTTTAGGAGCATTAGCAACTAAGGCCATATTGCTCCGGGATATGCGTTGGTCATTTCCTGACCTTTCCACATCCTCCGTATTTGGTGGTGACGGGCTCAAACCCCGGTCTAATCAAGAAGCGTGTGCTATACACTGCTGCTCCTTCCCACCTGGCTATGGAGGCGCCTGCTCCAATTTGTATAACATTCTTTAATGTGCAACAGTATCAAAAGCTTTGTGGCATTCCAAGTACAGTGGGCTTCTACTTATGATGACATCAACATCCGATATTCTCAGGAACTGATATACTTTCCATGTGATCTGTTATTTTAAGGACCGATGATATTTGCAGGTACTGATGGCTTTCTGATATAGCTGGAAAGATACGTGGGGGAAATTTTCAGACATGTGGTGCACGGAACATCACTCAAACGATTGTTCTCAACCAATTAGCATCTTTGTTAATTTTGAACAACATTATTGCTCAACACATGGCGTGTGGAATATCACTCATACGATTGTTTCAGATCTATGATGATCCAAAACTTAAAGCTCCATCAACCAGTGGCAGTGCTTTGAAGACTTTAAAGCCAGCAGAGGCTGGTTCGAGTGCTTCCAATATAGGGCAAATATCAAAAGTGTTGAAAGGCATGGGGGGGGGCATCCAGTGCTGATAAAAAAAAAAAAAAGCAGCTGAGACCTTTAAAATTGAATCCCAAGGGTTTGTTGATCAGGAGGATTATCTTCCCCAGCAGGTTTTTAACACTGATGAAACTGGCCCCTTCTGGAAGCGAATGCCCAGCAGAACTTACATCGCAAAGGATGAGGCTAGTTTATCTGGACATAATCTTATGAAAGATAATCTCACTCTCCTGTTTGGTGCCAGTGCCTCTTGAAATTTTAAGCTGAAGACTTTGCTTGTGTATCTAACACCCCCTGGGTATTTAAACAACAAAAGTTTGACAAAGGCATGCTGAGAGTGTTCTGGTGTAGTAACAAGAAGGTCTGGGTTACAGGATATGTCTTCAATGAAAGGGAGCTTGAAATTTTCTGGCCTTCAGTGAAGAGTTATCTTGAGAAAAATAAGCTTCCTGTGAAGGCACTACTCCTGCTGGATAATGCACCAGGCCACGATCCCAACCTTGTTCAATCTTCTTGACGCACAATTTTCACTTTTTTCAAGTCAAATTGTTGCCACCCAACACCACTCCTCTTCTTCAACCAATGGACCTGCAAATGATTGCAAACTCAAGAAAATCTACACCACGAAAATGTTTGCAAGTTGCTTTGCAGTGATCTCTGGTGAAAATGCTGTCACCCTCAAAGATTTTTGGAGATTGAAGTTCAACATGCTGGACTTTGTGAGGCTGATTGTAAGTTCTTGGAATAATGTTTCCACCAGGTGCTTAAATTCAGCCTGGAAAAACATCTTGCCTTTAATTATTCATAATGTTTGATGGATTTGAAGATGGTGCTTTGGCAAATGATATTGTCATTTTGGTAAATCAATGGGTTTGGAGGTTGGCAAAGAGGTGGAGGACCTTACTGATGCTCATGGGCATGAGCTTACAACAGAGGAACTACAAGAGCTGGAGCAAATTATAGAGTGACACTGGAGAGGAGGAAAGAAGGCACTCAAAAAGTGTCAGCTGAAGACTGTCATTTCTTGTTGGGAGTGTTTAAGAGAAGTGGTAAAAAACACCCTGACATTGAAAACACAGAACTCATGACGGTTAAAACAGAAGACCATGTCATTTCTTTCTTCAGGAAGCTACAAAAAATGTCGTCAAAAATAGTCCACTTTGGACAGTTTCTTTGCCAGTAGCAATAAAAGACTGAAAAGACACCTGATGCTTGATATAGACCCACCACCATTGATTTCATCAGCTCTGCACCTCAAGTCTAAGTTAAATGTTAATTTGTTGTTTGTTTTTTATTTTAAGATGTTTTATAACTATTTATTAAATAATCATTTATAATGATTATTTAATAATCATTACAATTCCACATGTAAGAAATACCTATTTTATGTGTTGTTGCGGAATGAATTGCAGGAAATTAGTGTATTATTGGTTTCAACTTACAATATATGAAACATACAATGGGTTTTGTGGAACGAATTACCATCAGATATGATATCAAAATTATTTTTTGTAGTCAGTCCCTTTGTCACCATATTGTAGTATCCATTAAAACTGGTCAGACAGGATTTCTCCTTAACAAACTCATGCTGTGTCTGAATTATAATTGCAGTCTTGACTAGATGATTCTGCATTACTTCTTTTACCAGTGACTTCATTATTTTCCCTGGAACAGAAGTTAAACTGACAGATCTGTAATTACTTGTATCACTCTTTGATACCCCCTCTGTGAGTTGCTGATACATTTGCACATCTCCATTATGTGAGGACCCCTCCCCTGAATCCAAGGGTGCTCCCATAATTACTGCTAAGAGATTGCATACTTCCTTCACTGCCTCCCTTAATATAATTAGATAGATTCCATCCATTCCAGGTTCCTTTCTTATGCTTAATTTCAATTTCTCTTCCACTTTCCTCTCAGTTATTACAAAATTATTGAGCTATCTGTTAGAGTTAGATAACTTGTGGCATCCCCTTCCCTAAACAATTCCACATGTGTGAATGTAGATGCAAAACACTCATTTAGTTTGTCAGCAATCTGAGCAGGATCATCAACAGTCAAACCATTGATATCAAGTGGACCAATGTGATTCATCGCCTTCCTTCTAGTGTTTGCATAAGCAAAAAAGTCTTTATTGTTTTTCTTTGCATCTTTGCCAAAGATTCTCGTATTCTGCCTTTGATTGCTTTACCTCTTTTGTGACTTGATTAGAGACTAGTTTATATCTACCATAGGCTTCTCTGTTGCATGATAATTTATATGCATCCCATGCATTTTTCTTCTCTTCCACAAGTTTCCTCAGTTCGTGTGACATCCATTTAGGCCTAAACCTTGAAATATATTTCTTAGTTCATATGAAAAGCCAAGTAGCTTCTATGATTAATTCCCCAAATGTTTCCCATTTAGAATTTTCTGATGGTAACATCATTATTTGGTTGCAGTGCAAAGCCAGCACTAGGGGTGCACAAGTGAGGCACAAAATAGGTGCTGCTAGATGTGGTACTGCATAGATATGCATGTTACGATATCATATGAATTAGGTACCTTTACAAGGTTTTGCCTCGGGCATCACAAATGCTAGTGTCGGCCCTGTCCCAGTGTATAGAATTTTAAAACTGTCTGAAATGACTGTAGTCACCTGTACAAAAGCAAAAACCATTCCCTTTACCTTTGATGTTAGTTACATCTTTAAGTAAATCCCAAATCAATATTCTGTGATCACTGCCACGTAGTGGTTCTTTTATCTGCATATTCTTACCATTATTCACTGCTAATAATCAGTTCAAGTGTATTACTCCCTCTTGTTGCCTCTCTAACATGCTGCTATAGAAAAACAGTCATCTAATAAATCTACAAATGTCTTGCTAATCTGAGACCAACCCGCAAATTCCAGTCAATATCTGGAAAGTTAAAATCCGCAGTTATAAGACATTCTGATTTACTGGCCCACTCTATTTCTCTGTACATTTGTTCGCTGTTCTCATCATAACAGTCATTAGCCCTATAACACACTCTAACTCTAATTTTTGCTTTCCCAGTGCTTATCTCACACCAAACTCACTCAATATTATTGCACTGCCAACCCATGTTGACTGGATGCACTGCCTTCGATTTTTTGTGCTTCTTAACTAAGAGCATAACCCCCATCCTCTCCTCTCTTGTCTATCCTTTCTGTAAAAAGGAAAAAATTGAGTAAAAAAGAAAGAAAACAGAGCCACTGACCACAGTGCAATTCCCCCCCCCCCCCCCCACCACACACACATAGGCACACTAGCCCTTTAACTTCATTACCACACTCCTACTCTCCCTCTTTCACCTCCCATCATAACATTTGTTGTTTGTTGGCTCCTACCACTAGAAACCTTTTACTTTTTTTTTTTTGTTAGTTCCCTCCTGCATGAAGGTTCATTTTCTGTCTACACCATAGCTCATGACAATTGTAAAGATTCTGAAGAGGCTAAGAGTAGAAAACTTGCTTTTTGTCTAAATGGTAGTCAAAGTTACAGCCAATAGCTTTGGTCTCTTGCCAAACCTAGCAGCCACAGCTTTTAGCCGACTCTACTCCTACCTCTGTTAAAACCTGATGGTTCTAGTGCCACCTCAGCCAAAGATAAAGTCAAACTACTGGACATTCTACTTTTATTCTAACTCTTGTATTGATGATCTTGGTACCCACCTCCTACCATTCCCAGTACACTCCATTCAATGCCTCCTGTAGTCTTCTACCAAAAGGAAGTCAGCAGAATTTCGAACAGTCTTGATACCAAGAAAGCACCAGTTCCTGATGGTATTTCTCCACTTTTTCTCAAAGCCTGTGCTGTTGAGCTTTCTCCTCTTCTTTGTTGCCTTTTTAAACTTTCTTATTCCACTTTAAAATTTGCTTATATCCAAGCAAATGGAATAATTTGGAATCATTGTCGATCCACTGGTGAAAAAAACAGTGGGCAAATGATAAGATGGAAGCTCATTTACTGCCCACTGTTTTTTGCATTCTACCTTCCAGTTTGAGAAACATAACCCTGCACAAACAGCATTAACTTCTCATATATCTACTACTAATTCCTTAAATGCTAATCTGCAGGTAATTCTCCATTGGAGCTAGGATAGCTTCGTTAATTTCAATCCATCTAAAACTTGGTTCTGTGTTATGCTCTCAAAAACCATTCTTTTGCTCCAATGCTTATCTTTGACAACACTCAGATTTCTAGACATGCTCATATCCTATACTAAAACAATATTGCCTCAACTGACAACTAATAAACTAAGATAAAATCCAAAAGTTTATCAAAACAAAAATATTTAATTAAAAATTAAAAAGACAGAATTAAAAATTATTCTGTGTTAAGAATAAATTTAAAACAAATGAATTAAGAACATTAAAATACAAAGTCGGATTAAAAACATAAAATCAAGCAAATGGGGCAAGTAGCTTTTTGAGGCAATGAGCCTCTTTGTCAACTTACTGAAGCCTGCAACAGCAGGTCAACTATATTGTTGCTGCGATGTATGTTAGGCGAGTTATTAGGTCTCCACTTCTCATCATGTTGTTAAATGGGTGCCTCCATAATTGGATCTATGTGGGTTCCACTATTACAATTGATAGTGGAACCTGCCACAGCTACATGGAGGGCCTCTAACCATAACAAATGGTGAGGATTATTAGCCTGATCTATTATTTCAATGCTGGAATGGGGATTAAAGTCGAATTAAAAGGAAAGGAAAGTTGAATTAAAGTCGCACCAGTAATTATCAGATATGGCTGAGCTATAAAAATCAGCATAACAAATAGCATTCTCATTATCATTAATATGATTGAACCTGGACGAAACATGAATACAAGGCCTGCCAAATCCATTCAGATCTCTTAACTTGGCTATCGAGTGATGTACCTTTCCATACACACCACCAATTTTGTTAGGATTTTTTTCTACATCACAGCTGATCAAGATTAATCAAGTTATTTATAATTCCCCTGATGTTCTTACATGTAATAACAATTCCAATTGTGTGTGATTGAATAGACTGATGAAAAATACAGTTCAGTGATGTGAAAACTGTGGTGTCAGGTTCCAAGTGTATTTTCTGTAATCATTATGTACAAAGCTTACTGTTAAAGACAAGACTATTAAATTCACATAAATATATTCTTCAGTGCTTTTAGATGGGAGTATTTCAAAGGGAGAAAAAAAACTACAAAAATCCAAAAATTAAAAATAAACATGGGGTTGCAAACATTTAAAGGCTAAATCAATGAAGGGTTAAATAAATTATCATCTCACTTCATTTGATGTACTTTCAAGCTGTGAACATCCTTCCGGTGAATTTTTCTATATTGTTGTGTAAAAACTGAATGGAATTAACACGTTCACTACTTAAACAGGCTGGACACTTGAATGCTCCTAGTGGGAGGTACACAATGCTAGTGGGAGGTACACAAAGTACAGGTTTGGCAGTTCTCAATAGCAAACTTGAATTCCTGTCTGTGTTTCTCCACCAGTCAAGTAAGTCATAACATTCAACATGATCTATATCAATATTCATATATGGCTTGATTTCATCTTCTTGATTTTTCAACTCTTCAGTTGCATCTTTGAACACAACAGTAATCAACATGAAAGAATCTTTGGATTCTTTCTTATGTGTTGATCACTGTTGCTCACACTTTCCTTGCAAAGATTTCTTGATGTTAATGGCAATGGTTTGGAATGCTTCATCACATTTAAACCTTTCAGTTAAATTTTGCACATTCACCCTTTGTTTCTTCTTATTCCTTGCTTGAAAGCAATCTTAACTGGCAGAAATTTGGCCACAAGAATAAAATGACTCTGTGCAATTTATGTACTTTGAATTTTTCATTCAGAATCACAAGCACGATTTCTTAATTCAGTTAGTTCATTAGTGTCTGAAACCAGTATAACACGTTTAAGAGATTTAGCAAATTAAGTCTTGTTGGCAGAACAAGCAGAAGTGTTACATACATATCTGCTTCAAGTTGCAATGAAGTGTCTTTGAATGGTGTAAGAAAGTTCACCAACATCTGTAGGGTCTCATGTCAAATGAGACATTGTCTTCTTCTCAGCATTCTCTTAGAATGTTTTCACTATCTTGATAATTAGCATCAAATGATCTATACATATTTATTCTGCTATATCAACGTGATTCACACCCTTGATGAATGATGGTTTTTCAGGTGATCTACAAGACCAGACTGTTTGAGATGTATCAAAACATCTTTAATCTAAAGTGTTAATAAGTTAACATGAGGTAAGTTTGTTTCCTGGAATTTCCTTTTTGAAGGTGTTTCTTAGAATGGTGTTGACCATATGTGAACTTCAGTTTATCCTGATTCACAACTGAAGGGTGCATAGAATTTGGTTCTTTGATCTGTTACAAATATTAACTTTTTTTTTTTTTTTTTATACCAAACACGAGAGGTATTAGAACCTATAGTACTTAGTACCATGCTTGGGTTTGAGGTTAAGACGATGAAAGAAGATATTTGTTGACATTGGACTTTTCAATTCAAATAAGGGGGAAAGAAGGGATTATTAACATGCTGATTTTTTTCAGCATGTTAATACCCTCATTTCATGGCCAAGGCAGTTTACCTTGATTGCATTTCACTGTGTAAACAATTCTCTATTTTTTCCACATTTTAACATGTGTTTTATTTAGCTCCATTGAATAGTCTGCTTATAATAATATGGGATTTCCCCTTTCTCTAGTACCAATCGGGTATTCCTAGTCGATGTATTGTCCTCAATTGCAGCACAAACAGTGACAGATAACTTTCTGTTCAATGTTTTCTTTATCATGAGTTACCTGCTAATACAAATAACTTTTTCTTTGGAATAAAAATGGCTCGAGGAAGCCTGAAATACTTATAATGTTTCATAAAATTTGAACCCAAATGTTACCCAACCATACCTAAACTCAAATGTTATCTGTGCTACTCGGTCCGACCGGAGCTTGATTATGATTTGTTTTACGAGACCTAGACCCACCTCGAGGTCCAAGCCCACAAAGACCTCTACCATTTACTGTCTCCCGTTTGATAGAGCCCATGTATTACCTCAAGCTATGCTATCATAATCTACTTTCCTCAAACTAAAACCCTTTTCTTTGCCTTTAATAAGCTCTCTCTCCCCCACTTTCATCCTACTTAGAACTCTGTGATCATTCTATTCTAATGCTTTCTGTACCGTCAGCCTTATGATGTTATCTGGTTCATGAGTGATGATCGGGTCTGGAACATTGTTGTCACTATTACTTTTCCTAACATGTAGATAAAAATAACTGTCATCTTGAAACAAAATTCATCAAAAGTTCACTGTGGTGATCAGAACGTTTTGTTCTCCATTTTGGGTTTCTCTCCCACTTGCTCCAGTCAATTAGGAGAAAATTTAAATCACCCATAATAAGACAGGGACAACCTTCTCACCCTTTCCTCTCATCCTCTATTACTCTCACTCTGATTATATCTTTGCTTCCAACTATCTCTCACCACACGTATTCCATACTAGCATACTTAACTTCTGAATCTGGGGAAGCTTTAGTAGTGCTTAAGCTATCTAAATCAACCCCCCCCTCCAGATTCAGAAATTAAGTATAAGAATAGATAAAGTATAAATAAGTATAAGTAAAAGTGCTTAAGCTACTTTTGATAAGAAGCATGACCCATCTCTCCCCTTCTATTCTGTCTCTCCTTCCTAAAAACATTATACATACCATAGTAAAACTTGTCATCTCCTGTTTTGAGGTAACACCATGTTTCGATTAGCCCTGTTATATCAGCATTAGTTTTCTTAACCAGGAGTTCAATTTCACTTATTTTAATAATGACACTCCTAAAATTACTGTAAACACATCATTTACCACCCTAAGATGACATATGCCTTGAGGTTGTTTAAGTTTGTTTCCCCTAACATCGGCTTCTCATTCTTTTGAATCCTTGCTATCCTTAGAACATCTTGCCAATATTGGCTGCTGTGGCAATAGACAAGAAGAACTTTTGAGATGTGTCCAAGTGTTACTTTGACATGTCATCAGATAGCCATATTGGTTCTTACCTTCCCAAGCTGCCGACCGGGCTAGCCGAGTGGGTAAAGTACCTGCCCAGCAACCCAAAGGTCGCGGGTTCGATTCCCGCCTCGGGCTTGGATCAAAGTACTGCAAAAACTTTGGGAGGTGCAATATGGCCACAGAAGCCGATGCGCCAACAACTACCAAATCAAAAAAAAAAAAAAAAACCTTCCCAAGCTTTAACAGTTTACCTGAACTCTTAAGGTATCCTCAATGATATTGGCAAGAATTCTTGAACTATCTACAAGGCTTTCAGCATATAGTCTCTCCTATTGTACCCCATCAGAATTGCAGACGCATATTGTGACATAACTCATGGCATTTTTTCAGCATGGTCCTGTATTTATTCAACAGATCATCAGTTCTTGTGTTTAAGATCATTAGTCCTCATGTGAAAATAATTCTGTTTACCCCCCCCCTTAAAATCTGATAATCTATTGGTGACTCCCTCAGTTATTGCTTCTAGAAGACATACCCTGGTTCTAGTCCATCTACCCTTATTACAAAAAAAATGTTACCCACTTTCCTGATAGTGGAATCTCCTGATAACTAGAGCAATGTGCACTTTATTTAGTTTTAGGGTTCTGTACAGTACCTTACATTTATCATTGCCATTTTCCAGCCCACCTGCTTAGTTTATCTAGATCCTCTTGACGTAGCACACCTTTATTACTGTCATTAACCTCTGTGCCCACCTTTGTATCTTCAGAAAACTTGAAATAGCTACCTCAATCAATATCATTAATAAATATTAAAACTGTAAAGGACAGTTTTAATATTTTAAAATAAAATATTTTAAAATGTGGAATTCACTCTGTCTCCATACCACTAAACCATCCCTTTATCTGTTGCACTAATAAGCGCCTAATGCCACATTGCTTCTAGTTATATAGTAATCATATGATAATACAGCATCAAAGGCTTTAGTGAAATCTGTCTATATGACATTGAATTTATTCTTCGCATCCAGTTCTAATTACTTGTGTAGCTAATAAGATTAGAGCCATAATATTTCTTTAACCCTGAGTTTATCATGCAGGGTCGATGAGACCCCAAACAATATTTCAGCAATTTATGCTCATCCACACAGCTGGAACTTCTAATAACTGTTTTTAAAAGAGTTTTCTTTAATTTCTCCATTGAAATTCCATAAATCTGTTAATTATTGCACAATTTTTAGGAAAAATTCAATAATTAAGCATTATTATCTATAAATGTCATACAATTACTAATAGTGATCTGGTTTTAATGATTATGCTCTCCAACTTCAAGACATTAAAGCATTGTCTTGAATTAAATTGTTGATTAGCATTAGCATTAGTAGAGGCATTTGATGCAAGAAAGCAAGCTTATGCAGCATCAGCCAAAAAAAATAAAATAAATAAAATAAAATAAATAAATAAAAAAAAATAAAATAAATAAAATAAAATAAATAAATAAAAAAAAATAAAATAAATAAAATAAAATAAATAAATAAAAAAAAATAATAATAACCACTTCCACTTCACCCTTCTGTTCGTTCGAAATACCTGTCCAGCTGAGCCTTAAACTTATTTAGGCTATCAACTTCCACGACAAGGGATGGAAGTCTGTTCCACCAACCAACCACCCGCTGGCTAAAGGCAAATTTCCGCATGTCTAGCCTACATCTGTCTTTCCTCAATTTGAATTTATACCCTCTCAGGTGATTATTCTGAGCAACAGGAAGAATCCCATCAGCATTGAGCATGCTTAAACCATTCAAGGCTTTATACACCTCTATCAGATCACCTCGCTAGTGCCTAGTCTCCAGACACTGCAATTTGCAAAACTTAAGCCTTTCTTCGTAAGAGCACCCCTTTGTTCCATTCACTAATCTTGTTGCCCTCCTCTGTACTCATTCCAGCAGCTCTACATCCTTCTTCAAATGAGGCTTCGAGGCCAGTATAAGGCAATGGTCAGACCACTCTAGGTGTGGTCTGACCATTGCCTTATACAAGGGAATAATCACCTCCTTATCCCTGCTAGAAAAATTCCTATATATCATTAACAATACACCATGAGCACCTCTTGCAGCCTGTCTGCACTGCTCAGAGAACTTCATATCTGCCTGCACAACCACCCCCCCCAGGTCCTTTTCATTCTCTACCACTGTCAGTGTAGTACCACAGAGTTCATATGTTGCTCTGGGGTTACTGTTTCCCATATGTAGTACTTTACATTTGTCAATGTTAAACTTCATTTGCCACCTCTCAGCCCATCTGCTCAACCTTTCTGGATCCTGTTACAGCAGCATAGTGTCAGTAGTGTCCTTGACAACCCTGCCAACCTACGTATCGTCTGCAAACTTGGACATTAAGCTTGATATACCATCATCAATATCATTTATAAATACAGAAAACAATAATGGACCCAATACTGAACCCTGAGGGACTCCACTAATAACATTAGTCCACGATGAGCAGTGTCATTGATTACCACTCTCTGTCTTCTCCCCCTCAACCACCCCTTTATCCATAGCAGCAATTTTCCTCCAATGCCACAATTTGTGCAGCAGTCTTCCATGTGCAACAGTATCAAAAGCCTTTCTAAGATCCAAGTATATAATATCAAAGTTATTCCCTGCATCCAGTTCTTTTGTGACTGCATCATAGTATCCAATCAAATTGGTCAGGCAAGACTTCTCCTTAACAAAACCATGCTGTGTCCGAGCTATAACTGAAGTCTTGTCTAGATGATCCTGCAGTGCTTCTTTAACCAGTGCCTCCATTAATTTTCTGGGAACAGAAGTTAAACTCACAGGTCTATAATTACTTGTGTCAGCCTTTGATCCTCCTTTGTGAATTGGGGTCACATTTGCACATTTCCAGTCCATGGGTACCTCCCCTGAGTCCAAGGAAGCTCTCATAATTATGGCTAAGGGTTTGCTTACTTCCTTTGCTGCCTCCTTTAATATAACTGGATAGATCCCATCCACACCAGGTGCCTTTCTTGTGTTTATCTTCAACAATTTCTCCTCCACTTTACTCTCAGAGATTACAAGATTCTCTAGCTTACTGCCAGAGTTGAATACACCTCTGGCATTCCCCTCACTAAATAACTCCCCATGTGTGAATGTTGATGCAAAATATTCATTTAGTTTGTTAGCTACCTGAGCAGGATCATCAACAGTGGACCAATCTGATTCATCCCCTTCCTTCTAGAGTTTACATAAGTAAAGAACTCTTTGCTGTTTTTCTTTGCATCCCTTGACAAAGATATCTCGTAATCTGCCTTCGTCTGCCTAACCTCCTTTGTAACTTGGTTACAGATCAACTTGTATCTATCATAGGCTTCTGTGTCACGTGTTAATTTGTAGGTATCCCATGCATTTTTCTTCTCTCCCATTTGTCTCATTAGTTCATCTGACATCCATTTAGGCCTAAACCTTGAACAGTATTTCTTAGTTGGTATGTAAAGACTAGTAGCTTCCAAGATAAGTTCTTTGAATGCTTCCCATTTTGAATTTGCTGTTGGTAACATCATCAGTTGGTCCCACTGTATAGAATTTAAATAGTCTCAGTCCATCGTAGTCACCTTTACGAAAGCAATAACCCTTCTCTTTACTCCTAATGGTAGTTACCTCTTTGAATAAATCCCACCTCAGCACACTGTGATCACTGCCACCTAGTGGTTCATTTATCTGCAGATTCTTAATGCATGAAGAATCACTACTGATAATCAAATCAAGAGTATTACTCCCTCTAGTTGCCTCCCAAACATGCTGATGTAGAAAACAATCATCCAATAAATCCACAAAAGCCTTGCTAGTGTGTGAGTGACCAGCCCCCAAATTCCAGTCAATATCTGGGAAATTAAAATCCCCCATTATAAGACTCTCTGATTTACTGGCCCACTCTATTTCCCTGTACAGTTTCTTATTATACTCATCAGAGTCATTAGGCCTATAGCACACTCCTACTCTCAATTTTGATCTCCCAATGCTTACGTCACACCAAACTGACTCGACACTGCACTGTCCAGCGATGTCGACTGGCTTCACTTCCTTGGATTTTATGTATTTCTTAACTAATAGCACAATCCCTCCTCCCTTTCTATCCTGTCTATCCTTTCTGTAGACATTGTACTCCCCAAATTCCAGTTCTGCATTCCTTATATCTGTGTGACACCACGTGTCTGAAATCCCAACAATATCTGCCTTTGATGTTTTGAGCAATACCTCAAATTCATCAAATTTATTTACTAAACTCCTAGCATTGGTGTACACGCATTTCATTGATGTTCACATTTCAGGTAGAATACTCATGTTATTGACAGTGGCATCTAGTTTTACATGTTTGTAGAAGCACACAGTTTTTTAATTTGTGTTTCACTCACCAACAGATCTAAAGGGAGTTATAACTTCAAAAATTAATTAAAAAAAAAAAAAAATATATATATATATATATATATATATATATATATATATATATTGTTTTTTAATGTAAAAATGGACCTTTCATAGTTGTGTTCAGAAAAGATGAAAAATAAAGGTGGCATCAAAGAGTGAACAATTTTGAATTAATTTTTGCCGATTTTTCAAACATGCTTATCCAGTGCACGTAGGAGAACAGTCCTTTTCATGACAGCTACAATTTACTAAACCTATGCTGTGATTGCCTTATGGTACTACTACTATCAAGATGACCTGTCATTAAACCACTGACCCTATTATTTTCCCTGTCAAAGGTTAAACTTACAGGTCTGTAGTTACCTACTTCACCCTTTGAACCACCCTTGTGAATGGGAGATAAATTTGATGCTTTGTCCACTTTTAGCTGAAGCAATTTCTCTTACACTTTTTTGTTATTATAAAATCGTTTAACTCTCAATCATTATTACATAGACTTGTATTAATCTTGTCTCAAAAATCTTCTTTATGCATAATTATAAGTGCAAAATAATTATTAATTTTATCAGCAATCTTTACAGAATCATCAGTAGCAATGTTATTCATATCCATTGGACCAGTCTGATTCACCTCTTAGCGGAAAAGAATTCCAAAGAGTTCCTTTCTGGTTTTCTTTGCACTCTTAACCAAAGACATCTCATAATCTGCCTTAGCCTACCTAACTCTCAGAGTAATTTGATTACGCACTAATTTTTATTTGTAGTACAAAATTTTTATTAGCCGCCATGATTACGTCTCTGAACACCATTTGGCACTTATGTTTTTTTTGTATATCAGTTTGTACCATTGAAAAAAGTTTAAATCCCTTCCTTAGTAGTATTTCTTTAAATAATTGCCCACTGTACACTATGGTCATTGCCAATTAAACATACCTCTACTTGATGATTCTTAATACTTGATGAATCACTGCTGATTACCAGATTAAGAGTATTGTTTTCTCTTGTTGCATCTCTGACATGTTAGTATTGGAAGAAATCATATATTAAAGCCAGAAATATTCTGCTACTGCACATGTTATAATCAGTGATGTCTGGAAAATTAAAATTCTCCATGATAAGATATTCTGACTTGCCAACCCTCCCAGTTTCACTGTACAGTTTATCATTAAACTATACACAGTCATTTGGCCTATAATACTACTGCTCTCATCTTTGTTTTCACAGTGGTTTTTCCACAGCAGACTGACTCAGCACAGCAACCAGTAGACTGACACAGCAGTCTACTGGTTGTACCATTTCTAAATCAATGTGCTTCTTGAACAATGGCATAATCTCCATATCATACTCTGGTGTGCAAAATTTTAGGACCAGCCAGGTTTTCACCTGTAGCTTCTCATAGGAGTGGCCTGGATATGGGGAAAGCATACCAAAGGAACCTCATGAGGTACAGAAATGATGAAGGAAACAACAGAAACAAAATGGTATAGAGGGACTTTATTCAAAAATGGCAACATAGCACTGACTGCCATGATACAGATGCATCACTGCCAAAGATGGAACAAAGGGACAGAGGTGGTCCTCAGTCGGAGATATGACCACCCCTAATGTCGATGCTGGCTTTGCACTGCCTGTCCATACTTAGAACAGTGTTGTTGATAAGTTCTTGTGGTAACATCGTCCATTCCTCTATCAGCTCCATTTTCAGCTGGTGAACATTTTCTGGTGGGTGTGGACATGCCGCTAGGCATCTCCCCAGAGCATCCCATATGTGTTCGATGGGATTTAGATCTTAGGAACGGGCAGGCCAATCCATACGAACAATGTCCTCACTTTCCAAAAGCATATCAACAGCTGCAGTGCGATGGGGTGTGGTGTTATCATCTATAAACACGAACTCGGGACCAATGGTACCTCGGAACAGACACACATAGGGAAGGATTACCTCAGTACAGTAGCGTTCACTGGTCACAGTACCACCTTCCAGTATCTGGAGTTGTGTACGTCCATCCAAGATAACACCTCCCCAAATGAGAACACCTCGACCGCCATAGTGGCCCCTTTCAGTGATGTTTGCAGGGTCATACCATGTGCCAACCTCTCGCCAGCTTAGCTGACATCCAGAATCGCTGCTGAGACTGAATCTACTCTCATCAGTAAACAGTACCTTAAGTAAAGATTTTGTGGTTGTAATCTTTAGAAATAGTGTTGGTCCTTAAGTTTTGCACACCAGTGTATTTGTCTCTCTGTACATTATAATTGCCCTGTCTAAATTTTACATCCACACTATCAGAGTGACACCATTTTTCCATTATAGTTATAATCTCAGAATTTGATGTTGTAACCAGTACTGCAGCCTCATCATCAAAATTATTTATGATACATCTTGCAGTACCATATAAACAACTAAATGTATTCTAATTCATGTTTTTAGGAAGATTTGTACATCCCATGTAATTTATTGTCCCATGTGAACCTCCAATAAGCATATAATTTCCTTTCTCATACTTTTCAGGCTACTGTTTGTCACAGCAGAAGCAATACAAGATTCAATTCCAACTATTCTTTTGGCTTTCATTATATTATTTTTTAATGAACTCTTTTCTCCCCTATACTAACAATTAACTTTAGTTTTCTGACCTTCCCAACATTGCCTAGATATCATCAACAAATATTCTTGCACTGCACTTCTTTTTAAGTGAATCCCATCCCTTTAGAAATAGTCCTGTCTGTTAAAGAGTACTGGCCATTCTAAAAAGAATTCTTGAGATACAAATTGATTGAGAGAGCCCACATCGTAAACTCCCTCCTGTCATTGATGAAAAAATTCTATAGACTCTTTCAAATTCTGCTCTAATGTGACTTATTCTCAACATCACATTCATATGTTAAATAAAGTCTCAGAATGCCTGTGTTAAAATCATTGGTTACAACAATATCACCCTTTGTGCTCTTAAAAGATGATAATCGTTCTACAATATCATCCTTCCACGCAGGTGCATGCATGAGGGTGGGCTCCAACATTAAGGCAGACCACCAGGCACTTGAAGAATCCCCTGATTTTATTCCTTCAAGCACTTGAATTCATTCAGCAAAATGCTAAATTTCTGTTTAATTTACTCACTCTACACACCTAGTACAAATGGAATGGCATCTCCTATGGCATTCTGTCGAGCTACGGTTAGGTCTGCATATATTCCACACAGTGCTTGAATGACAACCTGATTTGTAGGAGAACTGCCTTCAGCAGTATTCCTTCCTTCTCCACATCAAAGCATCCTCATAAAATATTACAATATTCATTATCCTGTACACAAAAGAAAATATTCAAAAATTATACTTCTGGGGGAGGGGTTCAAATAAATTTGTATTCACCCAGAGGTAGTTGTGATAGAAGGTTGAAACAAACACTGTGTATTACGCCTTTTCATCATAGTCACCAAACAAATTGACACATTTTCACCACCTCTCAATATACTTCCGTAGGCCAGTTTTGTAGAAGTCCTCTGATTGTCCTTCAAACCATGCAGCAGATTATTACCTAATAATCAGAAGTAAAGTGTTTTCTGTGAAGGAAGGACTTCAGGACAGGGAAGGGGAAGAAATCAGTATGCAAAGTCAGAGAAATAAGCAGAATATGGCAATATTTCAGTTTTTCCTGGCACATTTACATTTCATATGCACATTGTGGTCTTACCTTCTTGTAAGGGATCAGAAGTATGGCAACTCATCTAGCAGACACTTTACTCATCTCCAACTGCTGATGGATGTTTTCCACAGACTTTACACTAATTTGTAAAGAACTAGCTGCTTTGCAGCTAGTTCTTTGACACTAATACTCCAATATTCCAGGATTATTGCCTCAATTTTTGCAACATTTTCTTGTGTTACAGTAGTTGCTGGATATCATGGGATTTCTTCATCATGCACAGTTTCTTCCACATTTGAATTGTTCATACCAATGTGCAACAACATGGTAACCTGGACGCTTCTTGATTAGACTGGGGTTCGAGCCTGTCACCACCAAATACGGAGGATGCGGAAAGGTCAGGGAATGACCACCGCATATTCCTGGAGCAATATGGCCTTAGTTGCTAATGCTCCTAAAAACCAAATAACAACAACTGTCTGTCTGTCCGTGTGTGTGTGTTCCTTTAATCTTATGTTATCATAGTTCTCAATGGCTGAATAATGGCTTCACTACTTGTTATTCATTTGAAAAATCTTGTTAGAGTATTAGTATTAGCAATGGCCACATGGTGCAAGGAAACCTATGGCTTATGCTGTACCAGCCAAAATAAATAAATAAAAATAAAAAAGTTAGACCTCGTTGATTTTTGTGATTATTAAAATTTCTGTATGATATATTTTTTTTGTAAATGAAATACAGTGTAGAACCCAGATAAGAAATTCCCGCATAAGAAGTTTTTCCCTGTGCTAGATTAGGTTTGGTTTCTGAAATCCCAATTTCATCTCTGTATGTTGTAATGTATTATTTTCCTGCATAAGAAGTTTCCTGGGTAAAACGTTTTCCTGCATAAAAAGTTTGTGATAAATAATGCACAGTGTATTATTATAATGACGTTTTCCCACTTAATACGTTTTTTAAATATAGAAATTATTTATTTTTAATATTAAACAATATAAACATTTGGTAATTGGCTGATACCACCACCCAGGGGTGGTGGGGTGGTAGTATCTGCTGAGAATCCATTGGCGAAGTTTTGCCTATTCGAGAATCCATTGTTAAAGCATTGCTTATTTGAGGTAGTTTAATGTCAGGGCAACTCACTGCAAAGGCATTCACAATATAAGATATAACAGAAACTATGCTATTTCATCTACTTTGGTGGTTTAATACGAACTAAAATGATACTAAGCACTAACTTGTTCAATTAGTGAATTTTCCATGGTCTGAGGCTTTCAGTGCTAAAACCTTTTTAGTATAAACATTTTGATGTAATGCAAGTGACATAGTGTGACGTAGCTGAGTGGTCAGGGGCGGGAGTGCAGTAGCCATGCTCTTTGAGTGGACCGGGGTTCAAGCCTGTGACTGCTAAATACGATTACCGTTTGTATTGATTGATTTGTCGTAAACTCCACTCACCTAGTGGTCGTGCCAGAGTATAAACAAGAACATTAATGTTAATATTGCAATTGTTTTCAATGTAGACCGCGTTAAGTTCTGATGGTTGTGAAGAATTCTGAATTACTTCGTGGATTGTTGCTCTCTTTTTGTAATTGTGACCTTTTAATGTATGTTGAAACCACAAAGGAGCTAATTCTTCCAACTTGGCAATGAGTTTACCAATAGCAGAATGTTAAGCAATTAGAAATCTTCAGTTTAAAAATGTTTCCCATAAGCAGAGTAAAAATTTATAAATTCCAAAATAGTACTTAAAAATCATCTTTAACTTATGTATGTGTATCTTTTCATTTTTATTTGTGTAGTTAATATTTCATACTCTTAGGTCACTTTCCCTTCTAAGAAGTTTTCCCACATAAGAAGTTCTAAACCTATAGTTCCTTGGAAAACTTCTTATCTGGGTTTTACTGTATTTGTAAATCTTTTATTGCTTAATTTCACTATAATACATGTATGAAGTGAAGTACTATTACTGAAATTTCATATTCTGATAGTGCTGGGAAACCTTTGTAGGACAACAGTTATATAAATTGATGATCATGGATTTCATTGTCACATTTATCATAGTCTTCCTGGTTGGATTCCCTAGAAGGTAAAATTAAAAGTTCTTTTATTTTTCTTTCAATGTTATTTCAAAAAAATATTTTTAAATGTTTCTGTTTATGTCCTGTAACAGCCATGCATCACAGGAGAGATAAGAGTTTCATTTCAAATGATAATGTTCATACCTGCATGCATATGCCATACCTCAAAAAAGCTATTTTATCCTCTGGGAGGAGTGAAAAGTGCACTGCTGATTACTTCATTGTTAGCAGTGCATTTTTCATGGCCTGATTTCACACAGTGTCATTTTCCCTAATGAGTTATTCTCAGCCCACACACACTTGTGCAGATACAACACATTATAAGTGATAAGAGGTCACATCAAATATTACCTGCACTTTTTTTTTTTTTTTTACCACTTTGAAATTTATTAGAATTGCTCCACCCAGGTTAGTGGGTGCATATTACAAGTTACATTACCTTTTATTTACATGATTGTTATTTTATATTGTACTTAATACGTAGTTATAGTTACGCTGGTTATTTTTTATTTTTAATTTAGATAAAGAGTTTTTGTGGATTTTACTTACAATAGGTAAAACCGTTATTTCGTTCCATTTTTGTAGCCATTGTTTTTGGATATAGTGGTAGGGAATTCAAATTTTTTAATTGAGGTAGCTAGGTAGGTCTAACGCATAATTATATAGTAATACGCTTCACTGTTTCTATTTAATAATTTCTATTCAAATACTATTGACATTTAATTTATTGATTTTATTAATTTAAACTACCATGCCCCAAACTAGAGCAGCAAAGCAACGGGCACAAAGTGGCAGGAATGCTGTGACTCGGGGGAGAACTGAGGGGGGCAATTCTCCAACGCATCACAGCCTAAAAAAATGTGCAGCTTGTGAAATGTTTGCCGAACTCTCTGGAACGGAACATGATATTGCCATGGGGGATGTCTTTGTGTGTGCGCGATGTAAGGAGTGTAAGGAAATCAGGCGACAACTCAGCGTTGTTATGGGCCTATATGAGAGTTTGAAGGACAGGGTGGATGCCCTCGAAAGATCTAAATTGAGGGACCCATCAGGCTCTCAGCTGCCCACATCAACGCCAAAGCTTGCACTTGGTCATCACGCAACACAGCGGCAACCCCTAAGGCAGAATGCGCTGGTCCCACAGGAACAAGTAGTTGTTGGTGACTCTATTGTCAGGGAAACGGGGAACATCCTTTGTAAAAAGGATAGGTGGAACAGGACCAGGGTATGTCTGCCAGGGGCAAAGGTTGATGACGTTGTAGAGCGGATATCATCTTTCAAGGGCACAAAAGGTGATATAGTTGTACACGTTGGCACTAATGATATTAGGAGACCGGCGGAATTACTCAACAAGTACAGGTCACTGTTGAAAAAAAGCCGTGAAATAGGGTTGAATTTGAAAGTGTCTGCAATTCTGCCCAGACACGATAGGAGGGAGTACATGATGAGAGCCTTGTCGATCAATTCGGCCCTGGAAAGATTGTGCAAGGCTCAAGGGGTAGAATATTTTTCAGCCTGGACTGTACTTGTTAACAGGAGAGATTGCTTCTACAGGGATGGGATACACTTAAATAGAAAGGGTGCAAGAATATTTGCTGATGCTATCGAGGCAGTGTTAGGTGGGTCGGAAAACTGCTAGTTTGGGGGGATACAAAGACTAATAGTTTAACAGTAACCGCAGGCAGAGGTGAAGGTGATTCTTGCACAACTTCTATTAGAATAAGAAGCGACCTGGAGCGAGGGGTGTTGGGGGTTTCAGGGATGGATGGCAGTCATCATGGAATAGTTGGGTATATGGGATGTGTTAGGGTAACAAGGAATAGGCATAGGAGCATGTATGCTTGCATGTATACCAATGCTAGAAGTATAGTAAATAAATTTGATGAATTTGAAGTGTTGGTCAAGACATCAAAGGCGGATATTGTTGGGATAGCAGAGACGTGGTGTCACAAAGATATAAGGAATGCACAACTGGAATTTGGGGAGTACAATGTGTACAGAAAGGATAGACAGGACAGAAAGGGAGGGGGTGTTATGCTGTTAATTAAGAAAAACATAAAATCAAAGGAAGTGCACCCAGTTAATATAGATGAACAGTGCTCTGTTGAGTCAGTTTGGTGTGAGATAAGCACTGCGAAAGGAAAAATAACAGTAGGAGTGTGTTATAGGCCTACTGACATGAATGAGTACAATGAACAATTGTACAGAGAAATAGAGTGGGCCAGTAAATCAGAATGTCTTATAATGGGGGATTTTAACTTCCCAGATATTGACTGGAACTTGTGGGTTGGTCACTCACACACTAGTCAGACTTTTGTGGTTTTATTGGATGATTGTTTTCTGCAGCAGCATGTTCGAGAGGCAACCAGAGAAAGTAACACTCTTGATCTGGTTATCAGCAGTGATCATTCGTGTATTAAGAATTTGCAGATAAAGGAACCACTAGGTGGCAGTGATCACAGTGTGCTGAAGTGGGATTTACTCAAAGAGGTAACTACTGTCAGGGGTAAAGGAAAGGGTTTTTGCTTCCGTAAAGGGGAGTACAGTGGTCTCAGACAGTTTTTAAATTCTGTACAGTGGGATCAGCTGACGATGTTACAAACAGTAAATTCTAAGTGGGAAGCATTCAAGGAATTAATCGTGGAAGCTACTAGACTTTATATACCGATTAAGAAATATCGTTCAAGGTTTAGGCCTAAATGGTTATCAAATGAACTAATGAGACTCGTGACAGAGAAGAAAAATGCATGGGATGCATATAAATTATCAGGTGACGCAGAAGCCTGTGGAAGATATAAGCTAGTCTGTAATCAGGTCACAAAGGAGGTTCGGCAGGCGAAGGCGGATTACGAGAAATCTTTGGCAAAAGATGCTAAGAAAAACAGCAAGGATTTCTTTACTTATATAAACTCTAAAAGGAAGGGGATGAATATGATTGGTCCACTTGACATCGATGGTTCGACTGTTGATGATCCTGCTCAGATAGCAAACAAACTGAATGAGTATTTTGCATCTACATTCACACGTGAGGAATTATTACAGTTTGAAAATGGAAGAAGGTTATCAAATTGTAGCAGTGTGCTTAATGATTTTGTAATAACTGAGAGCAAAGTGGAGGAGAAATTGTTGAAGTTAAACATAAGAAAGGCACCTGGGGTGGATGGGATCTATCCAGTTATTTTAAAGGAGGCGGCAAAGCAACTAAGCAAACCCTTAGCCATAATTATGAGAGCATCCTTGGACTCAGGGGAGGTTCCCACGGACTGGAGATATGCAAATGTGTCCCCAATTCACAAAGGTGGATCGAAGGATGACACGAGTAATTACAGACCAGTTAGTTTAACTTCTGTTCCGGGTAAAATAATGGAGTCACTGGTTAAAGATGCATTGCAGGATCATCTAGACAAGACTGCAGCAATAATTCAAACACAGCATGGGTTTGTTAAGGGAAAGTCTTGTCTGACAAATTTGATTGGTTATTATGATGTGGTCACAAAGGAACTGGATGCAAAAAATAATTTTGATATCATATACTTGGATTTCAGGAAAGCTTTTGACACTGTTGCGCATGGAAGACTACTGTACAAATTGGAGCAGAATGGTATTAAGGGTAAGTTGCTACAATGGATAAAAGGATGGTTAAGTGGGAGAAGACAGAGGGTGGTAATCAATGGGTGCTGCTCTTCGTGGACTAATGTTATTAGTGGAGTCCCACAGGGTTCGGTGTTGGGTCCACTGTTGTTTTGTGTATTTATCAATGATATTGATGAAGGTATATCAGGCTTAATGTCGAAGTTTGCGGATGACGCAAAGGTTGACAGGGTTGTTAATGACAGTAATGGCAGTGTGCTACTGCAACAGGATCTAGATAATTTGGGCAGATGGGCTGAGAAGTGGCAACTGAAGTTCAACCTTGACAAATGCAAAGTACTGCATATGGGTAGAAGTAACCCCAGAGAAACGTACCAACTGTGTGGTACTACACTTAAGGTGGTAGAAAATGAAAAAGACCTGGGAGTAATCGTCCAGTCAGATATGAAGTTTTCTGAGCAATGCAGACAGGCTGCTAGGGCAGGTCATGGGGTTTTGTCAATGATATATAGGAATTTTGCTAGCAGGGAAAAGGAGGTGATTGTCCCTCTGTATAAGGCAATGGTCAGGCCATGCCTTGAGTACTGCGTACAGGTCTGGAGGCCTCATTTTAGGAAGGATGTAGATTTGCTTGAGCGTGTACAGAGAAGAGCAACACGATTGGTGAGGGGAATGAAGGGATTCTCTTACCAAGAGAGGCTTAAGTTCTGCAAATTGCAGTGGCTGGAGACTAGGCACCTGCGCGGTGATCTGATTGAGGTCTATAAGGCCTTGAATGGGTTGAGCACGCTGAATTCTGATGGGATCCTTCCACTTGTTCAGATTACGAACCTATGGGGACATAAGTTCAAATTAAGAAAGGACAGATGTAGAATAGATGTGCGGAAATTTGCCTTTAGCCAGCGGGTGGTTAATTGCTGGAACAAACTTCCATCTGTCGTTGTGGAAGTTGATAGGTTAAATAAATTTAAGGAGGAACTGGACAGGCATTTGGAGGGAATGGTGTGATTTTTTTTTTTTTTTTTTGGCTGATGCTGCATAAGCTCCTACACTTGCTTTCTTGCATCATGTGCCACTACTACTACTACTACTACTACTTAATTATACATTTTGATACATGTAAAATTCTTACAACTGAAATAATAAAATTTACTAAAAACAAAAAAATAACGAAGTAACATAATAATGTAACAAACAAATAATGAGCAATAAACAAAGAATTAAATGATAGGTAATGTAGAGGCTTATATTTAATTAAAAAAAGTAAACTGCAGCCATTATCAAACCACTGCAGAAACGATTCATGTTGAGGGAAATGGACCATAATTTGCCAAGCTGGTCCAGTGCAAGTTGGCAGATCAATTGTATTTAGCAGTCAGGGGTTGAACAACAGTTGACTCAAAGAGCATGTGCTACTGCATTTCCTCTCCTGACCACTGGGCTATAAAGATATAATTGTTGATTTTTCTTCATTTTACATTTCTTGTGCAGAATATCTCCAAATTAATCCATAAATTGTTATAATGCTGAGAGTATTGTATGGGAATAGTCTCTTGAGTCCAACTGAGAGTTTGAGGGCTGGGAGAATGGGCATCCACTCATCTAAGAGAGTTTCTCAGCTACCAGACGATGCTTTTCAGGTCTGGGTCATCCAGTATTCCAGCTGTTTAATCAAGTTTACACATGATTATTGTACAGTGTTATATGGCATGCAGTACCTGGGGTCTTCCTCAACTCTGCATGTTTCAGTACAAAACTCTGTAAAACTCAAATAGTACAAGTTTATTGTGTTATCTGCATTGGGTCATGTTGGTCTGTTGTTTCTCCAGCCACTTAGCCACAGTGCCCTTGGAGAGCCAAAATCCCCTTGTTGCCCATGCTGCATTACCACGAAGGGGTGGGTTGACTGTAGGCCTTCCCACCTGGCTACGGAGGCGCCCCACCCACCCTGTGATTGTTGGAGCTTGTGGGTAGGGCTGCTAGAAGAGGGGACTCTGGAAGTTTTTATTGGAAAGGAATATGGGGTGATAGATAAAGGAGGTAGATGGTAGGGAGTGTCCACCAGGAAACAGAAAATTGAGGGAACAGAGGGGCACCTCTGTGGGGAAGTTCATCCTCCTCTAATGGGGTTGTTTAAGAACAGGGAAAGGTTTAGGGTGGTAGGGCCCACCAGGAAAAAAGTACAGATGGGAGGTGGGGAGAGATGGTAGTTGGTTTAAGGGATAATAAAGTTGTAGGGTCAGGGTGCCCAATGTGTGGGTGGGAGATTGCTACTATAGTTGGTATATTCAAATAAATCCTACACTGGCCAGATACAGCTGCAGCCAGTCAGCAAACGGGGGGATTCCTGTTAGGTTGTTCCACTGCAGAGGACAAATTGGGTGAGCCTGTCAGAACAGACATTATACACAGAACACTTTTTCTCTTTTTTTGACACATATTTAGGGGAACATGACAATTTGACACAGTGACTTCCTCCCTCACATTTATCTTATTCCATACATGACCTTTCATTTGGACAGAACAGTATTCCCCTAAATACAAACATGTTATTTGTCTGCCATGCACATACTTTTCTTTTTTTCATATGCATATATGTATATACACTACCCTACCATTAATATCCAGACATCCCTCCATGGATGGGGAAACAGGTCCTATGCATGCAATATGTCACAGAACCTATAAATATGCACACTGGGCTTTGAACAGACAATTGCAAAAGTGGGCATGCAAGATGACACCAACATAATTAACAGACTTCCAACGTGGAATGATAGTAAGATACTGCATAAGCAAGCATTCTGTACAAGACATTGTAGTCACTCTGGGGATCCCTATGTCAATAGTTAGTGATGTCATATGCAAATTGAAGAGGAATGGGACTGAATCTGTTAAAAAATGGCCTGGTAAAGCCCGAAAACTAACAGAACGGGACAATAAAATTCTGTGAAGTACTGTGTGTGTGTGTGTGTGTGTGTGTGTGTGTGTGTGTGTGCAAATCGTAATTTGCCATTGTCTCAAGTCATGCAAACCCTCTGTGAGAATACTGGGACTAATGTCAGCACTAGCACAATATGAAGGACACTCCATGATATGGGTTACAATGGTTGTGCAGCTGTTCACAAGCCATTGATCACCTCAACAAAGAGATGCTGATTAAAATGGTATAAGGAGTGTGAATCCTGCACTATACAGCCATGGAAAACAGTCCTATGGACAGACGAGTCGAGGTTTTCACTCTACCAGTCTGATGGCCATTCCTGGGTGTGGGGAAAGCCAGGGGAACAATTCCTTCCTGATTTTATCCTCCCAACAATGAAGTTTGGTAGAGGCAGTGTCATGGTATGGGGCTGCTTTGGCTTGGGCTTTGGTTTTGGCCCATTAGTCGTTATCAACAAAACCATGAATGCTGTGCAATACTAGGACAGCCTGGACAATTATGAACTTCCAACATTATGGTAATACTTCAGCGAAGGCCCATACCTGTATCAGTAAGACAGCATGCCATGCCATACTGCTCGAGTCGTAACAGAGTGGTGTGAGGACATGGGTGTGGGAAAGTTGGATTGGCCAACCCAGAGTTTTGATCTGAACCCTATTTGAGCATCTTTGGGATGTATTGGATTGTCAAGTACATGCCCATCGAGATTGCCCAAAGAACAAGGCCGAACTGGCGATTGCGTTAAAGGCAGAGTGGAGGAACATATCACCTGACATTAATAAAATGCTGGTTGAGAGTATGTTGCTAAGATTGAAGGCCATCATAAAAGCAAAAGGTTTCAGCACAAAATATTAAATGACACAATAAAAGCTCCCTTTTTTTTTTGTCTAAAGGCAGGTGTCCGGATATTAATGGTAGGGCAGTGTATATATAAATAACCAATATAACCATATATTTATAATCAATCGCTAGCATTTATGTAGTCATCACATAGTTTACACACATGACCACTCATGTATACCACATTTTAAGAACATCTTGACCTGCAGTTGTTAAGTTAATCTTTTTTTTCTTTTTTTTTTTTGACATGTTCAGAGTGCACATTCAGACAGTCAATTGATATTCTCATTAATTACGTTAATGTGTGTGACTCATGAGTTACACACATTTAATCCTCATCACTTGACACAGTACTCTGAATATGACAATAAGTCTATGGAAGGTTGCTGCATGTATTTGTGACCATGCAGACTGCAGTGCACCCCAGAGTTCCTGTAGGTTCCTTGGTGGAGGAGGAGCCATCCGTCTGATGTCTCAGTCGAGGTGGTCCCACAGATTTTCAATTGGGTTAAGATCCAAGGAATTCGGTGACCAAGGGAGTAGCTTAAAGTCTTCGTCATGCTCCTCAAACCCCTCCTGGACAGTTCTGGTGACATGGCATGGTGCACTGTCTTACTGATTACTGTCTCACTGTCTTACCTTTGCCCCAGGGTGCATTATAGCCTCAGTTGCTGATGCGCCAATAAAACCCAAATCAAATCAAATCCTTTGTCCCAGGGAACACAGTTAACATGTATGGGTGTATCTGATCGGCGATGATCAATAGGTAACCATTTGCATTCAGAGTGCCCTCCAGAGGTATTAGCAGATCCAAGCCATGCCATGAAAACATTCCCCAGACCATAACACCAGGGTCTCCAGATGGGACTGGAGACTCAATAGGCACACTCTGTCCTTAATCTATAAAGCGGTATTTACCCCTGATTATAACGTACATGGCAGTCATCTGGTACCCAAAAGCTGTCACTATTACTGGTAGAATAATCCTCCACTCTCTGCAAAGGAACATCCTGCTCGCCACTACCCATGCCTGCTGCACTGTCAGTACCCATGCTGTGCAAATCCTGGCAGGTGCCATACCACTGGACCTGGAGGTGTTCCACTGCGGACCGCTCTTCCATCTCTCCAAAGCAAATTCCAAGACCATCCTCGACTTCACAACAGACCCTTCAAATGACAGAACAGCAGAAAAGAAGTCTCCTTGCGCATCTGCAGCAGGCATGGCAAGCGAAATGGACTACTTCTAACAAAGGTGAAATCACTAGAAAGTTCTTCCCTTACATTAACAGGCTTTTCCCCAGGCTTCCCCCCTGGTTTTCACCTGGCCTTTATGCTACATACCTGTTAACTGGCCATGGAATCATTGATGATCCCACTTGCACCTGTGGTGGGACTGAGAGTTGGTTGCACCTTATGTACGACTGCCCCCTGTATGAGGGGGCGCCTCCGTAGCCAGGTGGGAAGGAGCAGCAGCGCATAGCACACGCTTCTTGATTAGACCGGGGTTCAAGCCCGTGACCACCAAATACGGAGGATGCGGAAAGGTCAAGGAATGACCACCGCATATCCTGGAGCAATATGGCCTTAGTTGCTAATGCTCCTAAAAACCAAAACAACAGCCCCCTGTATGAGGATCTCCACTGCACCTTCATCACTTCCTTGACCTACATACCCAAAGACCAAGAAACACACCTGCTTGATAGTAGGGAGGAATATACAGCTTTTACGCGTTTTGCACAAGAGCTCTTCAGCCAAAGGAATTCCTTATCTACAGTATCTGTACCGGCACCACAACGGTCCCAAGAAAGACAACAGATGGTTTGAGACCATGATGGACTTCCATCCAGACTAGACAGATATGAACTTGACGTCACATCATCAAATGGACAACTATCCGACGATTGGAGTTTGAAAGCTACCATTGAATTGACTTAAACACTTGGATTGGACACCACCTGGACTTGACAGAGGTGCGAAATGGCAATCCTATCCGTGCTGCCTTGCACAGTCACTTTCGACCCCATTCCTTCCCCTTTCTTTGCCTTCGCCTGATGGACTGAGTGTCCATTGACTGGTTGGGCATGCCTTCGCCTATATCCCCTTACTTTCATTCCCCCTCTTCTTCCGTACACCCTGTACTACCTCACTCTAATCAATTGCTCTTTTTTTATTATTATTATTATTTGTCTTTTTTATTATTATTATTATTATTTATTTTCTTATTTATTATTATTTTTTTACTATTTTTTTAAATTTATTTTTTCTTATTTATTATTTTTTATTTTTTAACTTGGTCTCCGCTCAGGAAGCTGAGGTGACCCTGACGGATACTAGCCAGAGAATTATGGGCAGCCTGGCTACCTCCTAGTGGTGTGTGTTAGCAACCTAGGGTCCACCAGGGCCCTGCGGCCAAATTCCAGGACACACAACAGAACCTAACACAATACAGCACATTCAACACACAACACTTTTTTGGCATTGACAGTAGTACTGTATTTCTTCACAGTGTATATATGGCGCAGATGTGGGAAACCACAGGTGGCACCTGACCCTAACACTATGTACCATAACACCACCACCACCCCCACCAGCCTGCTTTCTGCCAACAATTGTATCCGGGTGTCTGTTATTTTGGCTAAGATCAAAGTGTCTGTTCTCGGATATTTCACGCCTAACACGCCACCGTCCATCCATTTGGTGGAGCAGAAACTGTGACTCATCGGAGAAGGCCACTTGGCTGGGGTCCAGTGTCGGTATTGCTGTGCAAACTGATGGTCTTGTTTGAGATGAATGGCCATCAGCATGGGTACTGTCACCAAGCATCTCCTACAGAGCTCAATGTGCAACACGGTTCGCTGCACTGTTGTGTTGGAGACCTTTCTGGTGGTCCCACAGTTAATTTTGGATGGCCAGTTCAGCAACAGTAGCTCGTCAATTGGTCCTGACTAACCGTTTCAGCCAACATTCACCTCTGGGATCAATGTCGCACGGGGCTCCACAATTGGCACATTGGGTTGTCAAAACTGTCCCATTTGTTCAGTCTTGATACACTTTCACCACTGCAGCACACGAGCATTTTGCAAAGTCTGCTGTTTCGGAAATACTGGAACCCCTGGCCCAATAGCCGATGATCATGCCTTTTTTCCAGGTCTATAAGGTCGTGTGCTTTGCCCATAACAGAAGCTGTTCATGGATGCTGAACATCAAGCCTTATATGTTTGTGATGTGTGAACTTAACACATGCGCTGTATGATTTGCTAGGCGTTTGTGATGTCTGCATTGGGGGGTGGTGTCATAATACTGTGACTGGACCCTGTATATGCTTGTGTATTCATTCATTCACATAAATATTTATACACATGTGCATGGGCATATACGGAGAAAAAAGATTTATACATTCTTACATTCAATTATCGAAGTTTTCCCATTGTCATGTTGAGGTATGGGAACACAATAATTTGGGTGGGAGATTAAATATTTTCACTGGTGAAAACACTGATGCCCAAGCATTGTGTGGAAGCACAAGCTCTCACTTGTGTCCAATAGTGTGGACGTGAGTGAGAGCCCCTTTGGTATAAAGGTCTTCTAAATAAGCTTCCATCTTATGGTTTGCCAACTGTTTTTTGTAATTGGGTATCCAGCTCTCTCTCTCTCTCTCTCTCTCTCTCTCTCTCTCTCTCTCTCTCTCTCTCTCTGACAGCTTACTGCAGGTGATGGCTCCTCTGTCTTTTAAGTTCTCCACCAATGCTGGTGTTACCCTAGGTTCAGTTCTTTCTCCCACTCTTTTCCTCTTATATATTAGCATTAGCATTAGTAGAGGCATATGATGCAAGAAAGCAAGCTTATTCAGCATCAGCCAAAAAAAAAAAAATATTAATGACCTTCTTCCATTGACCGGAAATCCTACATAGTTTTGCTGATGATAGCACATTGCATTCCGCCTTCCAATTTGAGAAACCTTGCTCTGCTTAAACGGCTTCAAATTTTCGAATATCCACTACCAATTCCTTAAATGTTGATCTCCAGGTAATTCTCCAGTGGGGCAAAGATAACTTAGCTGATTTCAATCCTTGTAAAACTCAGCCCTGTGTTATATCTCACAAAAAGGATTCTTCTTCTGCTCCTATCTTATATTTTATGACATTCCAATTTCTAGGCAAGATCATATATCTCCACTTCTAATCTCTCTTGGCATAAGTACATTACAAATATTTCTTCCTCTGCATATAAAAAATTGGGTTTTCTCTTTCACTGTTGGTGTTACTTTTCTTCCAAACAGCTGTTCACTCTGTACAAATTGCAAACCTGCTCTACCATTGAATATTGTTCCCACATCTGGGGTGGTGCCCCCAAAACCTCCTCAATAGCCATGGAGAGTCCTTGGCTATTGAAGTTGATGTGGAGGAGTTAATTAAGGACAATGGAAGGGAGTTGACAACAGAGGAGTTCCAGGAATTAGAGCAGATGAGTGAGCATGATAGTGGAGATGAGGAACATGAGGAGGATGACTATGTAGCAACAATTCAAGAAATTAAGAACATGTTTGTGTGGGACATTGTGAAGGGAACAGTAAAAATAAACCCAGATATTGAAACCACTGAATTAATGACCTGAAAATTTGAAGATTAGGTGTTAAGTTATTTCAAGAACCTTCAGAAAAAGTGCAATATTCCATGGTAAGTTGAAATCTGTCCCACCATGGAACATTGTTCCCACATCTGGGGTGGTGTCCCCAAAACCTCTCTCAGGCTACTAGATTCCATTCAATAAAAGGAAGTTCTGTTAATAAATGACTCATCTCTAACAGATTCTCTCCACTCCCTGTCTCGAAGATATTCTGCTGCATGCCTTTTCTATAGATACTTCCGTGGGCACTGTTCTTCTGAATAGGCTTCTATAATTCCTGCTCGCTCTCTCTCTCTCTCTCTCTCTCGCTCTCTCTCTCTCTCTCTCTCTCTCTCTCTCTCTCTCTCTCTCTCTCTCTCTTTCAAAGAGGTGCCTCCGTAGCCAGGTGGGAAGGAGCAGCAGTGCGTAGCATACGCTTCTTGATTAGACCGAGGTTCGAGCCCGTCACCACCAAATACGGAGGATGCGGAAAGGTCCGGGAATAACCACCGCATATCCCCGGAGCAATATGGTCTTAGTTGCTAATGCTCCTAAAAACCAAATAACAACAATAACTCTTTCAAAGCAGTCTGAACACGTGCTACAACTAGTCAACATCCTTTTACTGTCCAACTTCAAACTCACAGAACCAACCTTTCTTCTTTCTCATTTATTCATTCAATTTCCGACGCTTCCGTAGCCAGGTGGGAAGCAGCAGCAGTGCATAGCACACGCTTCTTGATTATACCGGGGTTCGAGCCCATCACCACCAAATATGGAGGATGCGGAAAGGTCAGGGAATGACCACCGCATATTCCTGAAGCAATATGGCCTTAGTTGTTAATGCCCCCAAAAACCAAATAACAACAACATTCAATTTCTGTTTTCTAGAACAATTTTCCTTCATAAGTACAGTAAACCCTCGATTTAATGGACCCCGATATAACGGATTTCGGATTTAAAGGACCAGACAATAATACAGTAATGTACATATTAATCTCGACCATACTATTTTTTTTTTTAGGTTATACAAAATTTCAGTGTTATTATTAATTAAAATTTAATAATAATTACCTATTTCCATTATTGTTTTGATAATTACCTACTTTTATTTTTATAATCAAATTCAGGAAATTGTTTTTTATTCTTTCTGAAAACATGTTCAAATAGCTGTTTTCGCAGATAACAGATAAGAGCAGGTGGTGACTTGCGAGCTGAACGTAACTCGGGGCACTAAACTGCAGGTCTACCAACTCGCTTTTTTTGGTCTCAGTCTGACTGAAGCTATTGTGCAGTCAGGTATACAGAGTGTTTCTGTGATTTCTGAATTGTGACTTTATTTATTAAATAATTTTGCAATCCTTACAATTTGAAATGGCATTAAGCAATAGAGGAGTTAAAAGAAAGCGTGTGAACTTAAATGTGGTACAGAAATTAGAGCTGATTGAGAAATTACAACAAGGTGTCTTAGTAGCATGTGTTTGTGAAATTTACGGCATAAATAAACAAACTGTTTCTGATATCCGTAAATCAAAGGCCAAATTGCAACATAATTTTATATTATGTTTATATTGTACAGTACTGTATATTGAATTAAAGCTTTTTTTTTGCATTAAGAACAATAAAAAATGCCCCCCCCTCCCCTTCTCTCCTATTAGTCCGTTAAATCGAAGGTTTGCTGTATTTCCTGAAAATTGCAATCTACAGACATTCAAGTCTAATGTCGACAAATATCTTCTTTCATCTTCTCAACCTCCAACCCATGCACGGTACTAAGTACTATAGGTTCTAATACCTCTTGTGCTTGGGGTTTTTATTAAAAAAAAAAAAAAAAGCATATACTCTCAAAACATTGACAGCCAAACATTTTTAAACATGCAAACCTATGTCCATATCCAAGTTCACTGGAACATAGCCAGAGCAAGCTTACCTCGTGTATCCAAGAACATGTACAAATTTTCTTACTAATTTGCATAGACATACAAATTACATTAACATATATTGAATTTCTATCTTAAATATTGTATTGGGGGGGGTACACATTCTGACAGGCTGGCTTATTTAGGTTTGTCTGTATTGGGAATTGTTATGATCCAAACAGTTGAATTATCTAAGTGGGGAGCTGCCCAGTCTGGATGGTCAGGATTAGTGTTATTTGTAATCCGGCTTTGTGGGTTCCCCAAACTCTGTGTCAAGCAATGTGATGAATACAAAACTCTGTAAAGGCCAGATTCATGTAGGTTAGTGAGTGTGAGTGTTTGTGAAGTGTTAGTGTGGGTTATATTGGTTGTCTTGTTCATCCGACCTCTTAGCCTAGGGGCTTGTGTTTTCATACAGAAACCTCTAATTTGCCACTGTCCATTGCCACGAGGAGGCAGGCCGGGCAGTACAGAATATGAAGCACTGGCAGGGTGAACCCTGTAGTAGCCAAGGCTACAGATAGCTCAGTAAAAAAAAAAAAGTGAAAGTTAGAAGGTAGTGGGAAAATGGGGAAAGTGGGAAAGTTAAAGGTAGTGGGAAAATTCAATGCTAAGGTTGGAAAAAGGCAAAACAGCGCAGAAAGAGGAACTATAGGAAATTTTGGAATTGGTGAAAGAAATAAAAGAGGTGAAAGACTTGTGGAATTTGCAGAATCTCAAGGAATGTCAGTAATGAACACTTTTTTCAAGAAAAGGGTGAACAGAAAGTGGACATGGAAGAGTCCAAATGGATTAACAACTAATGAAATCGACTTCATCCTCACTAACAGAAGATATGTTGTGAATGATGTTACCGTCCTGAATAAGGTAAATGTTGGAAGTGATCACAGAATGGTAAGATGTACACTTGATATAGATGTAGGAAAGGAAAGGAAAAAACTGACTTGAGTAAATAATACAAAGGTCTTTGAAATAACAGAGGAGGAGAAAAAGCAGTATGTACTGGAACTGAAGAACAAGTTTGAGCTTCTGCAGACTGCTCAGGACCAAGATATCGACGAGGAATATTACAACTTTTTGAAAGTGATAAAGCCCAAGAAACCTATAGGGAAAAAGAAATCCAAAGAAGAAAAAATTAGTCAAGAAACACTTGTCATGATGAACCAAAGACGACAAATGAAGAGCAAGAAAAACACTGACAGGGAGAAAATTGAGTATACTGAGTTATGCAAAGCCATTAGAAAGAGACTCAGAGAGGACATAAGAAGATTTAACACAAGAAAAGTAGAACAAGCATTAAGGGAAAACAAAGGATTTAAATCAGCAGCCATGAGCAGTAATACAGAAAGACAAATGATACTGAAACTGAAGAATAGCGATGGTGTACTTATAAACAGCAGAGAAGGCATAATTCAAATAGCAGAAGACTACTATAGAGAATTATACAAGGAGCGAGGGAATGATACCAGCAGTGGGGAAGATGGATTGCAAAGTAGCAACACATACTACATACCCGATATTCTTCCTGATGAGGTAGAACATGCATTGAAGAAAATGAAGAATCGGAAAGCCCCGGGGGAAGATGAAGTTACTGTAGAGTTGTTAAAATTGGGAGGAAGAGACATAACACAAAAACTGGCAAGGCTCTTCACAAAGTGCATTAGAAAAGGTGTGATGCCTAAGCAGTGGAATAATGCAATCATAGTTTTGCTGCATAAGAAAGGAGATAAATCAGAAATTGGAAATTATAGACCAATTAGCTTGTTATCCCATATCTACAAGTTGTTCACAAGGGTCATTACTAACAGATTAGAAAGAATACTTGATGAGAATCAACCGAAAGAGCAAGCTGGCTTTAGGACAGGATTCTCAACTATGGATCACCTTCACGTAATATCACAGCTAATGGAGAAAGCAAATGAATATAAAACACCATTATGCCTGGCATTTGTGGATTATGAAAAGGCATTTGACTCCATACAGCATAAGGCAATGTTTGGGGCACTGGAAAGACAAGGTATAGATACTCCATATATTATGATTTTGAAGAAAATATATGAGAGTGCTACATCCTTTATTAGACTAGACAAAGACAGTAGCAAATTTAAAATCGAGAAAGGAGTTCGACAAGGAGACACAATATCTCCGAAGCTGTTTACTGCTGCCCTTGAGGAAGCTTTCAGAAGATTAGACTGGTCGCAGAAAGGAGTCAATGTGAACGGAGAGTACCTAAACCATTTACGATTTGCAGATGACATTGTGGTCATAAGCCACGATCCCAAAGAATTAGAGGAAAATCTTAATCAGTTATGCACAGTTAGTAAGGATTTTGGACTAAAGATGAATATGGCTAAAACAAAAGTAATGATGAACAAGTATGCCACGGAAAGGGAAATAATGATTGAAGGAGCAGTAATTGAAAAGGTGGAGTCATATACTTATCTGGGACAAGTTATTAGCTGTAATAATGATAAATGGCTGGAAGTCAAGAGAAGAATAAATTTTGGATGGATAGCATTCAGGAAATATAGTCACATACTGAAGAGCAATATCCCAGTTTGTCTGAAACGTAAAATAATGAATCAATGTATACTCCCCACCATGACTTATGGAAGTGAAACTTGGGCACTCACCAAAAGAATGGAAGAGAAGCTAAGAACTACACAGCGAAGAATGGAACGAATTATATTGGGAATCAGACTTTTAGATAAGAAGAGAAACACATGGATTAGGCAGCAAACTCAAGTAAAGGACATTCTTATCAAAACTAAAGAACTAAAATGGTCTTGGGCAGGACACATAGCTCGAAGACATGATGACAGATGGACTAAGAAAATAACAGAATGGTACCCAAGAGGAGCTAGAAGAAAACCTGGAAGACAAAGGCGGAGATGGATAGATGAAATTCATGAGTTTTTGAGTAGTAAATGGATGGCTAGTGCTCAAAACAGAAGGAACTGGAAAGTTGCTGGAGAGGCCTTCATCCTGCAGTGGATTGGAAATGGCTGATGATGATGATGATGATGATGGGAAAATGGGAAGTGGGAGGGGGGGTTAAAATGGTAGAGAGAAAGTGGGGGTCAATAGTAAAGGTACCCACCTGGTTGAAAAGGGGGTGACAGAAGGGGGAACCTGGGTCAGGATGGCCATCCTGCTCAGAGGGTGAGAGGTGATAGCAGTGGGGTTACCCACCAGGCAAAGGGAAGGAGGATGCCACCTAGGTTGGGGTGGAGGGAGAGAACAACAAACTCAGGTGGTAGTAATGAAGGATCATAGGGAAAGGGATCCCTATGTTGGAGTGCTGGCTAGGTAGCCACAGCATGGTGTCTGCTTGGATGGGCAGGGGGGGGGCCCTACTGGTCTAACCCCAGGGGCTCACATCTGGTGAGTATGGGCTTGGCACACCCAGGGTCCTTAGCCAGATATCATCATTCTTCTCTTTCTCTGTGATTCCCTTCTCTCTCTCTCTCTCTCTCAAGGGTAACTCAGAATTTTTTTTGGCTGGTGCAGCATAAGCCTCAGGCTTCCTTGCACCATATGGCTAATAATAATAATAAACATGTCCACCAATTTTTTTCACTCATAACATAATCCTCACTCACTCTCATTCTGATTTTATAATTTTTTCTTACATTTTATATTATTATTTTTTTTTAGTTGTGTGTGTGTGTGTTATATATATATATATATAAAAATAACCTAAAAAAAAAAAAATATATATATATATATATAAAAATAGTATATTTATATATATATATAAATAACCTAAAAAAATATATATATATATATATATATTTATTTTTCACACATCCATCCTTTTTCTCACACCGGGGGGGGGGGGGGGGTGATCACGTTTGGTTGGTTGATCACGGTCAGCCATAGTTAGTTTCTCGAGGTGAGCAAAGGCTGTCCCGGATAGTACATTGCAACAGAAGGGCAACTGTGGTGCAACTTGCTGGTAATTGAAATGCTGGTGACGGGAGTAATGTGTCACAACACACAGTACATCGAACCCTGCTGAAAATGGGGCTGCATAGCTGCAGACCACTCCGACAGTGCATACTATGGGCATACGAGCATCGAAACTGGACCTTGAGTGATTGGAAGAAAATTGTCTAGTCCGATGAATCATGTTTCCTATTGCACCATGTGGACTACTGGGTATGTGTGTATCATTTACCTGGATGCGGCGGTATCATGCTGTGGACAAAGTTCTGCTGGGATACCCTGGGTCCAGTCATCCACTCTGACGTTTACCACCTACCTAAACATCATTGCTGACCAGGTACATCCTTTCGGTAGGTTTGGTAGGTTGATCACGGTCAGCCATAGTTAGTTTCTCGAGGTGAGCAAAGGCTGTCCCGGATAGTACATTGCAACAGAAGGGCAACTGTGGTGCAACTTGCTGGTAATTGAAATGCTGGTGACGGGAGTAATGTGTCACAACACACAGTACATCGAACCCTGCTGAAAATGGGGCTGCATAGCTGCAGACCACTCCGACAGTGCATACTATGGGCATACGAGCATCGAAACTGGACCTTGAGTGATTGGAAGAAAATTGTCTAGTCCGATGAATCATGTTTCCTATTGCACCATGTGGACTACTGGGTATGTGTGTATCATTTACCTGGATGCGGCGGTATCATGCTGTGGACAAAGTTCTGCTGGGATACCCTGGGTCCAGTCATCCACTCTGACGTTTACCACCTACCTAAACATCATTGCTGACCAGGTACATCCTTTCATGGCAACGGTCTTCCCCTCTGGCGGTGCAGTCTTTCAGCAGGATAATGCACCATGCCACACCACCCGGATTGTTCGAGACTGGTTTGTGGAACATGAGGAAGACTTCCAGGTATTGCCCTGGCTTCCAAATTCTTCAGACATCAATCCCATCGAGCATCTGTGGTTTGTGTTGGAACAGCAACTCCGATCTGTGGTGTCTCAACCACAGACATTACAGGATCTGCTGGTTACGTGTTGGTACCATATACCACAAGACACATTTAGAAATCTTGTAGGTCCATGCCTTGCTGGGTACGAGCTGTTTTGGCTGCACGTGGAGGATCAACATCATATTAGGTAGGTGGTCATAATGTTTTGGCTCATCGGTGTAGTGTAACTTAATATACTAAAACCTAATAACTAATTTTAAGTAAAGACAGATTGAAAGAGTCCCGGGGGCTCACATCTGGTGAGTATGGGATTGGCACACCCAGGGTCCTGAGCTGGGTGTGCCAAAAATGAATTGGTGTGTGAAGAATGATGATATCCAGCCTGAGCTGGATATCATCATTCTTCTCTGATATCCAGCCTGAGCTGGATATCATCATTCTTCTCTTTCTTGGTGATTCCCGTCTACTTCTGACTCTTGTTCTCTCCCTTTCTCTCTGGGTAACTCCGCATTTTCTTTTTTTTGTTTGGCTGGTGCAGGAAAAGCCTCGGGCGGCTTCCTTGCACCATATGGCTAATGAGAATAAATAAGACTAGGGTTTAGTAATTAGATTGAACATTATTTAGTTTATGTTCTTTTGCACTCCCATACACACTTTTAGTCATCCTTCTGACATTCATTTCATTTATTCATCTCTTTTTGCACTGCACTCCCCTGGCACTCCAACTTACTGTTATTTTTCAGTTAAAGTGCAGCCCCAGCTGCTGCATATCTTGCAGGCCAGGGGTTAATTCCTATTGACCAGTGTCAGCATCTTACACCACGCCAGCCATTAGTCACGGCATAGTATCTGCTTTGATGGGCAGAGGGCTCTACTGTTCCACATGTCCACCAGTCATCCAGGCACACATGCAGTGTGTGTTTTTTTTTTTTTTTTTTTTTGATTTGGTAGTTGTTGGCGCATCGGCTTCTGTGGCCATATTGCACCTCCCAAGGTTTTTTTTGCAGTACTTTGATCCAAGCCCGAGGCGGGAATCGAACCCGCGACCTTTGGGTTGCCGGGCAGGTACTTTACCCACTCGGCTAGCCCGGTCGGCGCAGTGTGTGTGCTGGTGTTGTTAATATTGAGTTCAATTTGAGTTAGTATGTTTAAACTAAATAACTTATTATTAACTGTGTATTCATTCAGCCAGTTACATTCACTCCCATTTTCCCTAACGATCATTCACTCTCTCTTGCTTGCTTGCTTACTTGGCCACTCTCTTTCACCAAAACTAGCATTTATTCCCCCTTTTTTTTATGTGAAAACATCTATGGCAGTACTGGAGTAAAACCGATTGGTAACAAAATTTCCTACTTTTTGAGAATCATTTTTGAGATGAGAATGGAATCATTCTAAAAAATGATTCCATTCCAACATTTTCGAAGAGCAACAGTTTCGTTTATCCTTTTATTCCACTTCATCTGTGGCGCCTCCATAGCCAGGTGGGAAGGAGCAGCAGTGCGTAACACACACTTCTTGATTAGACCGGGGTTCGAGCCCATCACCACCAAATACGGAGGATGTGGAAAGGTCAGGGAATGACCACCGCATATCCCGGAGCAATATGGCCTTAGTTTCTAATGCTCCTAAAAACCAAATAACAAACAAACAAAACTTCATCTGCCTCGATTGGATTTATTGACAGAAGATCTCATTTCTCCATGTATACCATTCATGTAAATTAGAAGACTAAGACCTGGTTTCGGCCAATACAGAATTTTGGGCCATATTATAAATGTTCCTCTAAATGTTAATTTGACAATCAATTATTTACCTTGGAGAATAGATGAAGATTATTGCATTAACGTTCATACCAAATGTAAGAAAAATTTCACAAATCGAGTAATTTAAAGGGCCTTGTTCGTAAACAAGATGAAGGGTTAGGTGAATGTATCTACTTTCTTGTATCGCCCGTATGATATCGAGATTGACGAAGCATTCTTCGATAAAGACATAGAACAAGATCATGCTCCTACATGTAGTGAAATGAGTGAAACCATACCTATTGAAGATAGTTTAGTCACTTAACAACAATATCTCTTTTGGAGCAACGACAAATATTTACGAATAGCTCCTGGTGAACGAAATGTTCCACAGAGTTTACTTTTTGACAAGCATGCTGAAAAATTGTCCTTTCCTAGAATTTACCTCTGTCAGTATCGAGAGTTTAGATAATTTAAAAAGTTACACTGTTTATGATGACATCAAGTGAACTTCATCATTCAGGTCAGTGTGGAGTGACACCTTATCATCTTCTTTATATAGCCATGGGAATAATGACTAAGAACTTGACTAATAACTGCATTGAAAATAATTTAATATTTTTGAAATCGATTCCTAATTCAACTTATTACTGGGCACAACGTAAAAGAGATCTGTTTGTGATGATCAGACAATTGGTAAACCTACGTTCTTAACTTTGAGTGCAAACGAAACCGGTTGGCCTAAATTGCTAAACATTTTATACAAATTAAAGCATGACAGTTTGGATATCCTTGAGCAGAAGCTCATCATTTTATGGAAAAGGCGACATTAGTTATTAGTATTATTATTATTATTATTATTATTATTAGCATTAGCGATATAGTGCAAGTAGGCCTGAAGTTTATGTTGCACCAGCCAAAAAAAAATTTCCGAGTTATCCCGAGAGAGAGAGAGAGAGAGAGAGAGAGAGAGAGAGAGAGAGAGAGAGAGAGAGAGTCAGAAGTAGATGGGAATCACCAAGAAAGAGAAGAATGATGATATCCGGGTGTGTCAAGCCCATACTCACCAGATGTGAGCTCCTGGGTGAAGATACCGTAATGTGTGTGCAATTCATTTTAATAAACTTGTGGATTGTATTGTAACTTTACTTCAGTCTAAGCGTTTCAGTCCATTTCGACAATATTATGTCAACTATTTTAAATGGATTGAATTTCAACATTGAGGTAGTTCACATTATTTTGTGTCTTAATAATGCTCCTAAAGAACCTATGGGAAACGGTATGAACACAATGATAGCTATAATAAATCAGCTCGAGTCTGTTTCTACTGCAAAAGCCTCTGGTAATATCAACTCAAAACGCATAAACATACTTTTACTTGTTTATGAGTTTGAAGTTTTGAAGCTCCATTTATACCATCACGATCTACAATGATTTTACCATGCCAAAAGCAGACACTCGACGAGTCAAATATAATGCTGACTACAAAAAATCATGGAAGAATGTAGAGGACAATGAATATACTAGCATCAATCACTTCTTTAAAGAAAATTGCATTCATTCAGAATCATATTATATTGATTTACTTCAAGCTGGTATTACTCAGCCAGAAGTCTTTCTGAAACGAGAACCTCATCAAAAATGGCATAACCCCTTCAATCCTTTTGTGTTTATCCTTTTAAAGTCTAACTTGAACATTCAATCCATCACAGAAGAATATTCTTGTGCTGCTTATGCCAGCGAATATGTAAATAAGATCAATCGCGGGATTAGCAAATTACAACGTAAAATTATTGAAATCATGACTGATTATCCTGAGTTTGGTATCATTGAAATTACAAGAAAATTAAGCATCGACATACTCAACTCTGTTGAAATTACTAGTCAAGAGGCTGCTTGGTATTTCACTTCATCAACTGATGTCCGAGAATTCAGTTGTTGTAACTTATTACCTACAGTGTGACCTATCGAGTGGCATCATAATAGAAAATGGAATGAGAAAACATGGGTGACAATCCTACTGACATATCGAAATAGATTTGGTTTTGATAAGTGAGAGAAAAGGGATGATGAGGAACAAGTTCAAATGGACCGGAATTGGTAACGACATGTTTGACTTTCCACCAGTAAATAGCATGCTCACGCCCTCTACTTACTCTACTAAATCAATATTAGGGACAGCATTGATGTCATTTTCATTTCACATTTTTGTCAAAGATGCTTTCACATAAATTATCTTTTGTGTGTACAAGGTACACATGGGCTTTTAATCTCTCTCTCTCTCCATCTCTCTCCCCTCTTTTCCTGCATATAGCAGATGGAGCCATATAAATCGTTTTTCATATTAATTTATCCCCCTTCCCATTATTCTTACTGAAGTGATATAGGCAATGACCTACTACTGATTTTTATGAGCATAGTTTTATTTTTATTGGCCTTTCCTGTTATATAATGTATTTATAAATAAATAGATAATGGGAAGGAACTTGTTAACAAATTCATTTATAATTATATCTTAATATAATCATTACCATTTCATTTATTTTCATTTGAGGTAACTTAGGTAAAATGCCCTAAAAAAATATTACTTCTGAATTTGTAGGATGATTCGAACACATTTCCAGAGCAAACTGGCTAAAATGATTGGGAATATAGAATTTCAGATTCCATCAGAAGTTCTTGCTTTGGTGTATTCACAAACACTTTGTTGGTAAGTTTGATATAAGATCCATTATGTTAATATAGTATCTATATTTTAATTCTATTTATTTCTACATATACTCAGTGTCACTAAATTATGTCTCTGTTGCATAGAAAAATAATGCAGTGCAATATCTGTTACAAACTCTGCAGCATCAGTGACAGTAGGCAAAAAAGGTGTGTAGGTATTGTCTGATTAGATGATATATATGACTTTGAAAATGAAATAATCATATATGGCAAGTATCACAGATCATGAAAAAGCGTGTTTAGGAGGGTAATTCTCTTACTGTTGCACAATTATACAATCATACATTGATGCAGCAGGTAATGTAGAAGAACCAAATGATGACAAGAGAGCTTTCCTCATAAATTAGACAACTGCAATTCAAATGACTCCAAACACATTGAGAGATGTTACAGGGCAGGAGATAAAAAATGCACTGATGTAACTAGTCATAATAATAATGTTCATTGCTTGCACAATGCAGTCTAAAATAGATGAGGCTTAAATGGCAAGAAGCTGTTAAACAATTCCTCCATGTCATAAGTTACTGAAGGTGGTTCTAACGGGTCTTGGATTATTTTTTTGCATTTCATCCTTGATATCAGGAGTGGCCAATAATTTATCTACTTACCTGTGAAGGAAATGAGATAGAGGAAAAAATCTGGTATTATTTTTCAGTGTAACTTCCTGAACTTCAATACACTTGTTCAATACATTTTGTTGACATTGAGGAAATACCAGACAAATAAAATTCTTTGGTCTGTCCATCAAGGAATGCAGAAACAGCAGACTTCGCTTCATTATCATCAGCAAAGCAACATGGTCATTTACACACTACTTATAGTTATTTAATTCACAGATGATGATGCTATGAACAAAGCATTGCATTATGCTAGCAGGCTAGAGATTTTACAGGTATGGCTTGAAGAACATGGAGAAACCAACTGTATATCCTAGGCCAGCAAATTCTGATCGAGCAGGACGTTTCTTGGGTATATAAATTGTCATGTTAATGAAGTGATAGATACTGCACTATTATATCACATTGTAGATTAAGTAATTTATTATTGAAATGATACAATTTAAAGGATATAACCACTCCTCAATGCAAAACATTTAAACAATTTATGGCTGCATGTCGGGAACTCACTTGTTTCCCATCTTCAGGTTTATGGGTTTAGAATATTGTTTGAGGAGTGATACTACAAGTTTTCAATTTGATAATGATATATGCATTGATGAATTAAATTAAGTTAAATAGAGGATAATTCATTGCTTACAATACAATGTACTCTAATTATATCTACAATATTATAATATACTCCATTATATATATACAATTGCAATCTAATTATTATACTTTTATTACTTATTTAATTAATTCAGTAATTAATAAATACAGTTTATGAAAATATCCGTAGAGTTACTCTCTAAATTAGGTTGGAAGGGCTAACCTGTTGATACGATAGTGGATGGAGGTCTTGGACTAGTTAGGGAGGACTGGGAGAGGTAGGAGTGGACTGAGTATTTTGGTGTAGCCAGTGGGAGGTTGTTGCATGGCTAAGCCTGGCAGATTTTGGGGATATCCCTGTCGCCATAATATGTGTGGGCTGTCACCAAGTTTTGGTGATGGTCTCTTTTCCAACATAATCTCCCTCTTTGTATATATATCATGACCATTCATAGTCTCCATTGTTTGATCAAAAGAATGTGATAAAACAATACAAGAATGTGATAATATGTGTAATTTCTGTTCTTCTTTTCCTTGGTTGGATTACTGTTTTATATCTGATCCCAATGTTTGTTGAAGTCATGTCATTGAAATTATTCTTGTAAGGTTGAAATCCTTTATTCTGCATCCTACCCAAAAATCTCTTCCTTTATTTAAACTTTGGTTTTTCCCAATATAATGTGCTAAGGGTGTTCAAGCTAAGAAGGTAACGTATCACAATTGGCTTGTGTCGAAATCTCCAGTTTCATTTTCTGCTGACTCTAAACCTTACAACATACACTGCAAGCAGTTATTAATCAGTCAAAATTCAAATTTTGAACATTCTAACAGGAAAAATCTGGTTCTTGTCCAAATCTTGTTGAGCATTCTCATCTTTTGCCAAAGCTATTGGGTACAGATCTGTCCAACTACACCCTTCCCTCTGCTACAACATCATGGTTCTTTTCCATCCTCAACTAAAGATAAAGCCAACTTATCAACATTCTCCTTTTCTTGTATTACTAAATTTGGCAAATCACCTCCTACCACTACACTCCATTCAATGCCAGCTGTTGTTTTCAGGCAGAGGGATGTTAGAAAACTTCTAAACAGTCCTAATGGCCATTTGCTTATTCTCAAAACCTGTACTCCTGAGCTTGCTTCTGTTCTGTGTCACCGTTTTTACACTTTCTTATTACATTGGTGTTTTTCCTTCTGCTTGAAAATTTGCTCATATCTAGCCATTTCCAAAAAAGGTGAAAAATCCCTCCCTTCTGGTCATTGCCCTATTGCACTACCTGCACTCTTTCCAAAGTAATGGAAAATGTATAAACTGCCAACTCTTAAGCTATCTCAACCGTCCATCTGATCATGATCAGTGTCTAAGTGCCAATCAGCTGCGATATACTGGCTTATATTTCTCATCTTTGGACAAAAATCTATGAAAAGATTGTTAAAATTTAAGCAGTTGCTCTTTACGTTTCTGAGGCTTTTGATCATGTTTGACGTCTTTTAAGCAAGCTTCCATCTTATGGATTGCTGACTTTTTTTTTTTTTTTTGCAATTGTATATCCATTTTTCTCTCTGACCACTCCCTGCAGTTAAGATAGACAACTTCCTATGCTCTAAGTTCTCTGCTAATACTGGTGTTGTCAAGGATTACTTATTTCTTAATTAATTTCAATCCTTTTAAAACTCAGTCCTGTCTTATATCTTGAAAAAAAGTATCTGCTGCTTCAATGCTCATCTTCAATGACACTCAGATTTCTAGACAAGATCGTGTCTTTCTATTAGTTACCTTAACTTCTAATCTCTCTCTCTCTCTCTCGGCATTACTTTTTCTAATCTCTCTTGGCATAAGCTCACCACAAATATTGCTTCCTTTGCATCCAAAAACTGTTCTCGGCATTAATTTTCTTCCAAGCAACTATTATTCACTCTATAAACAAATTTCAAATTCATCCTACCATGAAATGTTGTTCCCATATGTGGGGTGGTTCCCCAATGCCTCTCCCAGACTTCTAAACTCCATAAAAAAGATGACTGTCAGATTAATTAATAACTCATCCACTCTGTGTCCCAGAGATGTTCAGTTTCTGCTCCATGCCTTCTCTATAGATATTTCCATGGAAAATTTCCTCTGAATTGACATCTGTAATTCCCCCACCCTCTTCCAAACTAGTTAGAACATATGCTGTAAACAGTTCATATCCATATACTGTCGAACTCTAAACTCACACAGCCAACTTTTTCTCTTTATCATTACCTCTACCGCTTCTAGTGTCTGGAAGAACCAGGTTCTGTTACATCCTCAGAAGGAATACAACTGGCTGGTTCTATTCTTTTCCACATATTTCCCGAAAATTAAATCTACAAAAGTCTAATGTCAGCTAGTATTTTCTGTCTTCTTAGTTTTCAACCCATATACGGTGCTATGAACTAATTTCTAATGCCTTACATGTTTGGGGCTTTCATAAAAAATAAGTAAATAAAAAAAAATGTGGCCAGCATTCTAACTCTTGCTCAGATGACACAGATAAATGCTATAGAATAAATGAGCAAAAATTTACTTTTAGTCAGAGTGGGATTGATTGTTGGAACAAACTTCCATCTGCTGTTGTGGGGTTGGGTACTTTGAATAAATTTATGGAAGAATTAGACAAATTATTAAAATTATTAAAAAGGATAAACAGATGAGGTCAGTAGTGAACTTTTTTTTTGGTGATGCTGTATAAGCTTAAATCATTTGCCACTACTAATATATATATATATATATATATATATATATATATATATTTTTTTTTTTTTTTAGGCTTGGTACATTTTATAGCCCTTTATTGCCAGCAGTGAATATTATGAAGCTTTTCTTTTTATTTTATTTAAAACAGGTTTGTTTTCATTTTAATTTATGTTTATTCTTTTATTATTTGTTATGCTTTTACTTCTTAATTATTTTTTGTTTAGAAAATTAGTGAAGATACTATATTTGTCCAGCTTGAAACTTTTCATTAATTAATAAAGATATTATTATTATTATAAATTGCATATTTTATTGAACTGTTAGTGAATGAAACACAGATAGCAAATTTAAAAGGAAATATGAAATAAAGCATATTCCTTTTGTATTGTGTTTTTTAATTGCATGTGCTATGCTTACTCTGTTTTTTTTATATATTTTTTAATTAGCTTTGAATTTAACTGTCTAGCTGGCATGCTTTTGATATTTTATAGACTAACAAAGTGAAACTTATAAATTTAAATATCTGTTAGAATTCCAGTAGTGCATATTTTAATATACATACATGATGATATTCACTTTCCATCATTAATTATTTTTTAAATGGAAAAGGTTGGCCATAAAAATATTCTTTATTTTTATGGCCAACTAATTTTTTTTTGAGTACCAGAACTGTTGTTTCTAATGACGTTTTTTTATCTTATAACAATATAATTTTAGAATTAAGAATAAATTTTAAAATTTTCTGATTTTAGGAAAGTATTTAATTTTTCCCCCCTATGAAAACTGATTGGAGAATTAAAGGCATCGGTGCCTGCTGTAATGTTTTTACATTCATATTTCCAAAACTCATAATAGCACATCTTCACAAGTGCACATATCTAGGTATGGCCACAGACATCCTGTGGTCATTCTTAGATATTTTAACATCTTAAGGCTACAGAATAATACAATTTTGTAATTTGCTTCATTCACTAGAACATTTACTACTTGCCAGAGTGTCTAGCAGATGACTTTCTGTTCTACAGTCAGACACAAGAGGAGAGAATACATGGATTAGAGCCTTGTCAATCAATTCAGACCTAGTGAAACTGCAAGGCTGATGGGGTAGAATTTTTCTCAGAATGGTTTAAAAGTAGAGACTGTTTTTACAGTCTCTCTCTGAGGCCACTACAGACACCTCATGGGCTGCCTTGATAATAAGATATCCTAGTTTAACAGTTACTAAAATCAGTAATTTCTGCAACCCTTTTGCATACTGTGTTCAAATCCCCCCCCATGAAGCTTCCATATGATATCACTATACTAATCTGAACAAAAAATAGAACCAAACTTACAATATTTGCAAACAGCTTTACTATCCTTACCTGACAATAAAATCTTGGTGTCTTTGGATTCCAACTGCAGGTTTCTATAACAGCATAGCCACAACTCTGACAGATCTAATTCAAACAGAGTTGGCACTCAGAACGGGCATTTTTTATATATATATATATATATATATAAATATCTGTTAGAATTCCAGCAGTGCAAATTTTAATATACATATATTATGATATTTACTTACATTATTAATTATTTTTTAAATGGAAAAGGTTGGCCATAAAAATATTCTTTATTTTTATGGCTAACTAATTTTTTTTTGAGTACCAGGGCTGTTGTTTCTAATGACGTTTTTTTTATCTTTCAACATACAGTAGTACATTGCATGAAAGTTTGATTGATGTAACAATGCCCAAATGCTATTGCACACAAGTTTGTGAATTTTAGGTTGCAGGAGGCCTGGACCACATTTGACCACCATGCAGTCACTATCCAACTGGTTCATCAGCTAAAACAGATTCCCCCTCCCCAAGTACATGATATCATCAGGTACTAATAAGGTATTAATAAGGTACATCAGGTATTAATAAGGCAAATTGGAGCAAATTTACTGAAGCACTGAATTCCGCTTTGCAGTGACTCTCCTCACAACATAATAATCAATTACACCCTGATGAACAGGTGTCTAAATTTACTAAACTAATTATAAGGGTCATTGATGCCACCTTTAGAAAGAAAAGGCCCTGAACAAATGCAGTCCCTTGGTGGTGGTGCTCTGAACTGGGAAACCTCTGGCAAATGGTGCACCAGGGAAGGAAGCATTTTCAAAGATCTAGATCTGGTTGGCCTCCAGCTGAAGTAAATGCCTGAAGGGAGATGTATTGCTCCCTGAGAAATAACTATACCCAAATAATAAGACAAAAGAAATATGGAGGGCTCTTGTTGGTATCTCCGGTAATGCAGTCCCCTGGGGAGTTGTATACTGCATAGTTCTTATTCTCATTATTACTAGCCATATAGTGCAAGGAAGCCTGAGGCTTATGCTGCACCAGCTAAAATAAATTTCCGAGTTAGTTTCTTAATTTCCGAGTTAGAACCATGAGAGAAAGAGAGAAGTAGAAGGGAATCACCAAGAAAGATAAGAATAATGATATCCAGCTCAGGACCCTGGGTGTGCCAAGCCCATACTCACCAGATGTGACCTGGGGATAATTCAAGCTGCCAAAAGGTGAAGTAGTCCATTCACACCACTGATACTATGACATGACTGCCAACATACACTTGGGATAGAACAGTCAACTCTGTGTTCCCAGATGATGACAAAGCACTCACTTATGAACACTTGATTCACTTGACTCTGTGTTCCCAGATGATGACCAAGCACTCACTTATGAACAAATCAGCATATGTAATGAGCATGAGGCCTATGTATCTCCAGATACAGAACCCCCCTTCACAATAGTAGAACTAACAAATGGTCTTAATAGAACCAAGGAAAAGAAATGCCTTGCCCATGATTTAATTGAACCAGAAATTACAAAAATTCTTGCCAGAAGTCAGTCTCAACATCTATTCCAACTATTTAATAACTGTCTAAGCAAAGATATATTTCCCACCACATGGAAACTGGCAAACCTGAGATTAATCTTAAAGAATCCAAAAAAACCTCCAAATGATCCTAAATCATACAGGCCAATAGCCTTGTTATTCTGGGCAAAGTATTGGAAAAGCTCATAATATACTGCTTTGAGCACATTATTAGAATGCACACTGTCAGTTGGACAGAAAGTTTGGCTTTCAACTTGGATGTTTGACTGAGGATGCAATGAACAAACGAGTGCAGCCCAAACCACTCGGGAATCCTACATGCTGGTTATTTCAATTGATTTTGCCAGTGCATAAGTCATAAATCAATCTTAATAACAGGAAAATAGCAATGCAAACTGGATTTCAATGTATACAGTAAAATGTTACCTGTGGATGCTCTCAGAGTTCAGTGCTGGGTCCCTGTTTTTGAAACCTGGTGCTGGACAAGTTCCTGGAGGCTGATAGAGGCCAAGTGGACAAGGTTGCCTTTGCAGATGACCTTGTTCTCCTTGTGAAGGGTAATAATGGAAGGGCTCTGGAAGACCAGGCAAATCATGCCCTGAACCTTCTACAGAACAGGACAAACCCATAAGCTGGTAATTTCTAGTACAAAAACTAAATCCATCCTACTAAAAGGCAAATCAAGAAGATTGCCTCTGATAGAGATTTCAGGTAAAACAATAGCCCTAACATGGAGTCATCTTTGACTCCAAGCTAACATTTCACCCTCATCTAACAAATGCTGGCAAAAAAGTAAGCAGGCATGCTGGCATAATTGCTAGAATAAATATAGCCGACCAGGATTTAAAAAGGAAGAATTTAGCCCCATTTATAAGTCTATCTTCCTCCCAGTAATTACTTACAGGGCTGGTGTCTGTTTCTCTAGAATGTTACTAGTCAACAGCAGAGCTAAACTAGGATCCATCCAGCATGTCATCCTACTTACAATTACGAGAGCATGCTGCATGGTCAGCATCCCCTGCAGGTTCTGGCCATTGCGCTGCTATTAGATTTGGAAATAATTCAAAGATGCCTCAACTATAGGCTTACTGACATCATGGGGATCAACATAGATCCCTATGATACTGACCTGTCTATACCAGCAATGGCAAGATAGATGGAACTAGTCAGATGAAGGGGCAATTCACTAGGTGGTTCCTGCCACAGGTAACCCTAGTCTCCCCCAAACCTCTATCCTGGTTTGCACCAGGCTGATACACTACATTTTTGCTGACAGGCCATGGCTCCCTGAATGCAAAACTATGTTAACTTGGCTTCACACATAACCCAAAATGTACATGCAGTGCTAATGAGGACTGAGACCTCATTGCCAATGTGATCTCCCTTCTCTGAACCTTCAGAAGTTCTCTGTCATTTTAGATGTGGTCTCCAGACCTGAAAATAATATTCCAAATGAGGTCTAACCTAACCATTGCCTTTTAAACAGGGATCATGATATTCTTCTCCCTATGAACAAAGGACCTATAAATCATAAGACAGGCTACCATGTGCTTTCCTAGCTACCTGTTTGCAATGCATTAAATTTTTCATTAGTTACCATTTTCAGACAATATATGCACCCAATTCAGGTCTTTAGCATTAGTAGAAGCATTTGATGCAAGAAAGCAAGCTTATGCAGCATCAGCCAAAAAAAAAAAAAACCCACTTCCACTTCACCCCTCTGTTCGTTCAAAATACCTGTCCAGCTGAGCCTTAAACTTATTTAGGCTATCAACCTCCACCACAAGGGATGGCAGTCTGTTCCACCAACCAACCACCCGCTGGCTAAAGGCAAATTTCCGCACGTCTATCCTACATCTGTCTTTCCTCAATTTGAATTTATGCCCTCTCAGGTGATTTTTCTGAGCTAGAGGAAGAATCCCATCAGCATTGAGCATGCTTAAACCATTCAAGGCTTTATACACCTCTATCAGATCACCTTGCTGGTGCCTAGTCTCCAGACACTGTAATTTGCAAAACTTAAGTAGCCGACCGGGCTAGCCGAGTGGGTAAAGTACCTACCCGGCAACCCAAAGGTCGCGGGTTCGATTCCCGCCTCGGGCTTGGATCAAAGTACTGCAAAAACCTTGGGAGGTGCAATATGGCCACAGAAGCCGATGCGCCAATAACTACCAAATCAAAAAAAAAAAAAAAAAAAAAAACTTAAGCCTTTCTTCGTAAGAGCACCCCTTTGTTCCATTCACTAATCTTGTTGCCCTTCTCTGTACTCGTTCCAGCAGCTCTACATCCTTCTTGAAATGAGGCCTCCAGACCTGTATACAGTACTCTAGGTGTGGCCTGACCATTGCCTTATACAATGGAATAATCACCTCCTTATCCCTGCTGGAAAAATTCCTGTATATCATTGACAATACTCCATGAGCTACTCTTGCAGCCCATCTGCACTGCTCAGAGAACTTCATATCTGCCTGCACAATCACCCCCAAGTCCCTTTCATTCTCTACCACTGTCAGTGTAGTACCACAGAGTTGATACGTTGCTCTGGGGTTGCTCTTTCCCATGTGTAGTACTTTACATTTGTCAATGTTAAACTTCATTTGCCACCTCTCAGCCTATCTGCTCAACCTTTCCAGATCCTGTTGCAGCAGCATAGTGTCAGTAGTGTCCTTGACAACCCTGCCAACCTTTGTATCATCTGCAAACTTGGACATTAAGCTTGATATACCATCATTAATATCATTTATAAATACAGAAAACAAAGGCCATCTTTTAAAAAGATGGCCTAGTTTAGGTTGTTAACTACTCTTTTTTTACCATCAGAAAACATTGATAGCTTACTTTGGATACCCTTGTCAATATCATTAATGAAAATTGGAAATAGGAGGGAAACCAATTTATCAAAGTAATGCTTGCACTCTCCTCATCAATTCATCTTTGTTGCCACAACAGCGGATGTTAAGATGTTCTGAGGGTAGCAACGTTTCAAATGAGAGGGAGGACATAGCTTGAGATACAAACCTAAATAACTTCAAGGAGATGTGCCAGGGTAGTAAACTGTAGAAGATAACTTAGTCTCAACTGTGTCAACAGTGATTTCAATAAAATGGCTGAATTTGAACTCCTGGTTAGGACAACTAATGCTGATATAATAAGGCTAACAGAAACATGGTGCCACCCAGAAATTGGTGATGACGAGTTCCACTACAGTATTTAGGAAGACAGAAGGGATGTAGGGATCATGCTTCTTATCAAAAGCAGCCTGAGCATGAAAAGAGCTTTTGTTGAGTATGAAATCACATTTGCCGGCATAGAATCTGTGGGGTGTGAGTTAGTTGGAAGCAAAGGAACAATAAGAGTGGGAGTAATCTACAGACCAGAAGATTGTGGAAAATATGACGAGTGTCTTTATGTGCAGATGAAATGTTTAGGTTTTCACTATCTACAGTTATACAAATGTACCACAGTGATGGGTCAGTCAGTTTTGCTATAATGTGCATTTTCGCAATGCGAATTTGCTCCAACGCGACTGATATATTATGCAAGTGTGACATGATTTTCATGTTGCCTGATGTGCAATTTTGTCTGCGAGTAACACCAGGCAAACGCAAAACCCGACACCAAGCCGAATGTTGCGACCTGCACAGCAATGTATACAAGTTTACGAATCTTAAAAAATGCCAAATGTGTGAGAGCTTTATTTCCCATTTACTGTAGTTGTATTGGTCGGAGACACACTGTTGTCATTTGCTGTATTCACAAGATAACACGTGATATTATAGGCTGACTTATGTTTTCAGGAGCTCACATTTTTCTGTTTGAACAGAAATTTCATGAGGCGTGATAGCATGAGCAGAGGAGCGCATGTCTGGAGGTCACTACCCTAAAACAATAAAAACAATTTGCAGTTCCTGTTTGATTGGGCTTTTCAGTTGGTGCAATATACAGTAATTATAAATGGGTAGTAAACTCAATCTTACTGCATTTGCGATAATACTGATAGCTAGAACTCAGTGAGTTTTTATATTATTAAGGTGAAATGTGTTTCCCCTTCCATGAAATCTTCAATAATGTAAAAAACATAAATAAATTTTCAGAATCTTCTCTTCATTCCTGTTTTTTAAGCTTCATGAACTTGTCTCACTTGTGCAATTTGTGCGTCCCGTGTTTGTTATTATTGATTGCTTATCTTTTTTACTATTTTCAATTTAAAAAAAAAAAAAAAAAAAAAAAGAAAATGTCAGTGAACAGAAATATCAAACAAACTTCATATCTTGTCAAGGTAAAGTACTATATTTACTGTAATATTTATTTATTTATTAGAAATTTAAGATGTTTAAACCTGTGTTAGCAATTTTATTGGATTTATAACTGTTTTTAGTATTTTACTTACCAGACTGAACATTTTTTTTGAGTGCTCTACCCCCATCCCTATTTTTTCCATAAGCCGTTTTTAATGCACGAAATACCATAACATGGAGATTTTTTGAAACACATATACCATGTTATAGCAGAACTGACTGTATTACAATCAGTGCTTTTTTTTTGGGACGGTATGGCGTATGGGCACCTTTATTAACAGTGATGTGTGACATTTAGATGCAGTACATTTCGAAATTTGTAATATTTAGTAAATTTTTTTTTGCGTGTTTACTTACTGTTCAAAAAAGCTTATAGTTATTTAACTAAATTTGCATTTTTCAATGTTTATTATTAAGATATTTGCTACATAAAACTTTATAACCATTTTTTAGAATTTTAAATTACTCAATCAGACCTCTGCTTAACTAGGCTTACAAGATATAGAATTGAAATGCTAGGACAAAAGAGGAAAAACTAGGACATATTTAGTTTTAAAAACGTGGACGAGACAAGAACATTTTAATTTTGTGCCCTTAAAAGATGATATCTGTCGTACAATGGCATCATATTTTGCCCCTGGCAGACACATCCTGGTCCTATTTCACCTATCCTTTTTTCACAATATATTACCTAGTTTCCTGACAATAGAGTCATCGGCAACAACAAGTTCCTGTGGGACCAGCATATTCTGCCTCGGAGATTGCCGCTCTGCTGCCTGATGATCAAGTGCAAGCTCTGGCATTGATGTGGGCAGCTGAGAGATTGATGGGTCTCCCAATTTAAGTCTTTCGGGGCATCCACCCTGTTCTTCAAGTTGTCATAAAGGCCCATAACAGTGCTGAGTTTTTACCTAACTTCTTCACACTCCTTACATCAAGCACCCACAAAGACATACCCCTTGGCAATATCATATGTCCAGTTCCTGATAGCTGCACAAATATAAAACACCCTCTGAAAAAAGGCTGTGATTCAGAAATACAACCGCCCCCTCAGTTCTCCCCCGAGCCACAGCACTCCCACTAACTTGAGTCTTTTGCTTCACCGCTCTTGTCTGAGGCATGAATATTATGCTAAATGTGTATCTCAATGCAGTAATAACACTATATGTATAGAGTAAACCCCCGCTATTCGCGGTATTTGTATTCGCAGTTTCACGTATTCGCGGGCGCTGATTTAATATAAAATGAAACCTAAAAAAATGTGAATTTTAAATCACCATAAACATTTTCCGCAATAAAAAAACATGAGCATGGCTAAAATCATCTTTCCCGGTCAAAACAGCGCTTAGTGGGTGGGGGCAGAGGGATGACAAAATCGCGAGCATGGTTGTTTCTCGCTAATCCTTGTTCAGTATGTGCTATGTGTGCTTGCCATGGAAGGTTTCATCATTTGCTTTTAATTTATATGCTTATAAATTGATATGCTTACAAAAATGAAAAATCTACCATTTTGTAGTGTGTTAGTGTAAACAGACTTTTTTGAGTGTGTTAACGGAAGAAAGTGACTTTATTATGGACAAATTCTTTTCTAACCCCTACAAAAATATTGCTACGAATAACAAGGGAATTGTGAAAAGATCAAAGAAGTTGATGACATTAGTGAGTAAAATCCAGTTATTACACAAAATTTCTAATGTTGAAAGTGTCTCGGCAAAACATTATAAAATCAATAAGTAAACGGTACGATCAATCAAGAAATCGGAAGAAAAAATCTGCTGTAGTGTCCTTGAAAATGCGCTCATTGCTTCAAAAATTTGCTCTGTAACTCGTGATGTTAAATTATAAAAAATGGAAAAGGCTTTAAATCTGTGGATAGAAGACTGACTTCAAAATAAAATTCCCTTAAGTTCACTCATCATTCGTGAAAAGGCAAAACACCTTTATCAACACTTTAGCAAAACTGGTGATAGCACTGACGGAATAAGTTTTGTAGCTATAGCAAAGGCACTGGATTGAAAGATTTGTTTGAAATTTCTAATAAATATTACATTTAATATTAAATTGTTTCTTATTTTCATTTCGATGCTTTATGCTTGCATTTCTCTATGTACATAGTCATATTATGCAGGTACATATAATGCATACATAGACAAAATTTTAGACTAGTTTTTCTTATATATTTCATACTTTGGAATGGAACCCCTTTATTACTATGGGAGCCATAACTCAGTGTTCGCGTTTTTGGTATTCGCGGCATTTCTCAGGAACGTAACCCCTGCGAATAGCGGGGGTTTACTGTATACAGGGTGTCTCAAAAATATATGGTATAACTTCAGGAATGAGTTCCTCATATGTAAGCAATAAAAATATTTTATATCAACATAATTCCAGAAATGCTTGGTTTCCAAGTTATTAACTGGAATGTCTTATCTCCCGCAGATGAGTTCCTTTATCACAAGGTACTGACAGAATCTGGTGGTTTTCCATTTCGCCTCTGTACTCAAATCAGGAGCAAGCGGATATGCACTTTATGTACGGTTTGGCGGATGGCAATGCTCTGGAGGCTCATCGTTTGTACCATGAAAGGTTCCCAGAACGAAGATGTCCAGACAGGAAAACGTATGAAGGTATCCATCGCCACCTTTGTGAACATGGGACCTTTACACCTTGTGCTTCTGGTTGGTGGATAGGTAGAGGTGGACCAACTGCCTGGCCTCCACGCTCTGATTTAAACCCACTAGATTTCTTCTTGTAGGCCATTTAAAGTCATTGGTGTATTCGACTCCGGTAGCTGATGTGGAAACTCTCTGCAATTGAATTGTGGCAGGTTGTGAGACAATACGACACATGCCAGGAATTTGGCATCCTCTTCGCGAGTCCATGAGATGTCGATGTGAGGCCTGTATTCAGGCAGAAGGTGGACATTTTGAACAATTACTATAAGGTGATGTGAACAGTTAAGTGTCATAGACAGACCTTCAAAACTCGGAAACCAAGCATTTCCGGAACTATGTTGATATAAAATATTTTTATTGTCTATATATGAGAAACTCATTCCTGAAGTTATGCCGTGTATTTTTGAGACACCCTGTATATATATAGTGTTATTGAAATATATAAATATATATATATTTCTGTATCAAGTTTTACCTCCTACTGAGTTAACATTGACAGATTAAAAATGTTTGGCTTCTACAGGATTTGCAGCAGAATTCCTGATTTAGCTTCTTTATGTTATGCCAGAAAATAAATAGCAGTATGTCCTCTTACAAATTGAGTAGGTAAGACAGTCAGTTGTGGAAATTTTGCTGATTTGACAAGAAAGAGATTCCTTAATTGCAGGGATGATATTTTTGTTTATACACTCAGAAATTCAAATCATAATGGGAAGAAACATAAATCTTGAAGAAGTGTTTAACTAAGATGCTAACATAAAACACTGTAGTAACTAAGTACCTTAATCACAGTACTGCTGCAAATATGAAAACAAACAAGAGCCATTGTAAATTGAGAAAATAAGCGCTTCAACAGGCATAGTATGGAATCTGTCTAATTTCTTAAAGAATTACAGATTATTCTTAATGTACAAGTTAGTGCATTTGCATCATTTCTGTACATAGCCAACTACATAAGTAGTTATAAATTGGCATCATTAAGTATATCTCATATTGTGAATACCTTCACAATGAGTTGCCATGATATTGCACTACCTCAAATAAGTAACGCTTCGCCATAGGAGAAGATTATTGTTACTTATTCTCAGCAGATACATCACCCATACGGCACTGTTTCGGAGCTTACTGGCTCCGAAACGGTGCCATATACACACCCTAAGTTTGAGGTAGTCTGGAGGGTGTGTACCCTAAGGAAATTTCAGCCTAAAGGCATTACACTCATGAAATCCAATAATCTGCTTTTATTAATGAGAAAAAACTAATCAATACATCCTTGTCGACTTCTACTGCCACTACCGATAACACGCACTATCTGTTTACCAAGAATGCAAGGAGAAACTGTGGAAACGGGAAATGAGTTTGCCAGGTAAGTTTTCCGTAGTTCTCGTGTTGGCTTTCTTTTACCTTTGCCCTTAAAACTTCTTCCAAGTTAATTCCTGTTTTGCATTCCCTTTTTACACAGTTTCACTACTATTTCCCATCTCCATATCCAGGTAATTCCTTTAAAACTGACAACTCTTTCTATTCACGTTATAATTCTGTTTAACTTAAATAGACAGCATTGTCAGTACCAAAATAATTATTGAAAAAATAATTTGGCAGAGAAGAAAAATGTATAGGATGCATATAAATTATCAGGTGACATAGAAGCCTATGGCAGATATAAGCTTTTCTGTAATCAAGTCACAAAGGCGGTTAGGCAGGCGAAGGCAAATTACGAGAAATCTTTGGCAAAAGATGCAAAGAGTTCTTTTCTTTAGAAGGAAAGGGAGGAATCAGATTGGACCACTTAACACACATGGGTTGACTATTGATGATCATGCTCAAGTAGCTGATAAACTGAATGAGTATTTTGCATCTATATTCACACATGAGGAGTTATTCAATGAAGATAATGCCAGACGTTTATCAAACTCTACCAGGGAGCTAAGTGATTTTCTAATAACTGAGAGCAAAATGGAGGAGAAATTGTTGAAGGAAGGCACCTGGGGTGGACAGGGTCTATCCAATTATATTAAAGGAGGCAGCAAAGTAAGTAAGCAAACCATTAGCCATAATTATGAGAGCTTCCTTGGACTCAGGGGAGGTCCCCATTGACTGGCGTGTGCAAATGTATCACCAATTATTAGTTTAACTTGTGGTCTGGGGAAAATTATGGAGTCAGTGGTTAAAGAAGCATTGCAAAATCATCTAGACAAGACTGCAGTAATAGTTAAGACAAAGCATGGGTTTGTTAAAGGGAGGACTTGTCTGACCAATTTGATTGGATACTATAATGTGGTCACAAAGGAACTGAATGTCAAAAATAATTTTGATATCATATACTTGGATTTCAGGAAAGCTTTTGATTAGCGTTAGCATTAGCAAGGGCACATGATGTAAGAAAGCAAGCTTATATAGTATCAGCAAAAAAAAAAAAAAAAAAAAACCCTTATTTCACCCATCCCCCACTCAATGGTTTGTCAAGTTCTGCCTTGAATCTATTTAAGCTATCAACTTCTACAACAACAGATGGAAGTTTGTTCCAGCAATCAACCACCCGCTGGTTAAAGGCAAACTTCGACACATCTATCCTACAAACGTCTTTCCTCAATTTCAATTTATGCCCTCTCAGGTGATTATTCTGAGCAAGAGGAAAACTCCCATCAGCATTGAGCATGCTCAAACCATTCAAGGCTTTATACACCTTAATCAGATCACCTCGCAGGTGCCTAGTCTCTACACACTGTAATTTGCAAAATTTTAGCCTTTCTTTGTGAGATCAACCCTTTGTTCTTTTCACTAATCTTGTTGCCCTTCTCTGCACTCATTCAGCAGCTCTACATCCTTCCTAAAATGAGGCCTCCAGACCTGTTTAGGCCGACCGGCTAGCCGGGTAGGTAAAGTGCCTGCCTGGCAACCCAAAGGTCGCAGGTTTGATTCCCGCCTCGGGCTTGGATCAAAGTACTGCAAAAACCTTGGAAGGTGCATTATGGCCACAGAAGCCTATGCTCCAACAACTAAAGAAAACAAAAAAAAAAAAAAAAACAAAAAGACCTGTATACACTACTCAAGGTGTGGCCTGACCATTGCCTTTTACAAGGGGATAATCACTTCCTTATCCCTGCTAGAAAAATTCCTGTATATCATTGACAAGACACCATGAGCTACTCTTGTAGACCGTCTGCACTGCTCAGAAAACTTCATATCTGCCTGCACAATTAACCCCAGGTCCTTTTCATTCTCTACCACTGTCAGTGTGGTACCACAGAGTTGATACGTTACTCTGGGATTACTGCTTCCCATATGTAGTACTTTACATTTGTCAATATTAAACTTCATTTGCCACCTCTCAGCCCACCTGCTCAACTTTTCTAGATCCTGTTGCAGCAGTCTACTGTCATTAGTGTCATTAACAACCCTGCCAACCTTCGTATCATCTGCAAACTTGTACATTAAACCTGATATACCATCATCAATTTCATTTATAAATACAGAAAAAAACAATGGACCCAAAACTGAACCGTGAGGGTCTCCACTAATAACATTAGTCCATGAAGAGCAGTGTCCATTGATTACCACACTCTCTCTCTTCTCCCAAACTCAACCATCCCTTTATTCATAGCATCAATTTGCCTCCAATGCCACACTGCTCCAATTTGTGCAGCAGTCTTCCATGTGCAACAGTATCAAAGGCGTTTCTAAGATCCAAAATGCTTTATGTAATGGTTGCTTTATTTGCAGATTCTTGATGCATAAAGAATCACTACTGATAATCAGATCAAGAGTATTACTCCCTCTAGTTGTCTCCTGAACATGCTGCTGTAGAAAACAATCATCCAATAAATCCCCAAAAGCCTTGCTAGTGTGTGAGTGACCAACTCACAAATTCCAGTCAATCTCTGGGAAATTAAAATTTCCCATTATAAGGCACTCTGATTTATTGGCCCACTCTATTTCCCTGTATAGTTTCTCATTATACTCATCAGATTCATTTGGCCTATAACACGCACCTACTCTCAATTTTCCTTTCCCAGTGCTTATGTCACACCCAACAGACTCAACATTGCATTGTCCACCAACATCAATTGGATGCACTTCCTTAGATTTTATGTGTTTCTTAACTAACAGCATAACCCCTCCTCCCTTCCTTCTGTCCTTTCTGTACACATTGTATTTCCCAAATTCCAATACTGCACTGCTTATGTCTGCGTGACACCACATCTCTGATATTCCAACAATATCTGCCTTTGATGTTTTGACTAGTATTTCAAGCTTATCGAATTTATTAACTATACTCCTGGCATTGGTGTACATGCAAGTATACATGCACCTGTTTCTACTCTTAGTTACCCAAACACAGCCCATGTATTTACTTGTTCCGCTATGACTCCCAGCAGTCCTGGAAATCCCCATTGCCTTTCTTTCCAGGCTGCTTCTCAATTGCATTTCAATAGAAGTAGCACAAGAATTACTTTTACAGGGTTGTTAACAACAGTAAAGACCGTATGCTACTCCAACTGGATCTAGACAAGTTGGGCAAATGGGCTAAGAAGTGGCAACTGAAGTTTAACATTGACAAATGCAAAGTACTGCATATGGGTAGCAATAACCGAAGAGAAATGTACCAACTGTATGATACAACCCTCAGGGAAGTGGAAAGTGAAAAAAAGACGTGGGGGTAATTGTGCTGTCAAATGTGAAGTTTGCTGAGCAGTGCAGACGGACTGCCAGGGCAGTCATAGAATCTTGTCAATGATATATAGGAATTTGGCTAGCAGGGACAGGGAGATGATTATCCCATTGTACAAGGCAATGGTCAGGCCACACCTAGAGTTCTGTGTACAGGTCTGCAGGTCTCATTTCAGGAAGGATGCAGAGTTGCTAGAACGAGACAAAGAAGAGCAACAAGGTTGATGAGGGGAACAAAGGGGTGCTCTTACCAGAAAAGGCTTAAGTTCTGCAAATTGCAGTGCCTGGAGAGTAGGCAGCTGAGAGGTGATCTAATTGAGGTGTATAAGGCCATGAATGTGTTGAGAAAGCTGAATGCTGATAGGATTCTACCTCTTGCTCAGATTAAGGATCTGATGGGGCATAGATTCAAATTAAAGAAAGAAAGACAGTTGTAGAATAGATGTGTGGAAGTTTGCCTTTAGCCAGCGGGTGGTTGATTGGTAGAACAGACTTCCATCTTTTGTTGTGGAAGTGATAGCCTAAATAAATTTAAAACTGAGCTGGACAGGTATTTGGAATGAATGGAGGGATAAAACGAGTTTAATTTTTTTTGGTTGATACTGCATAATCTTGCATTCTTGCATCTTATACCTCTACTAATTTTTTTTTTTTTTTTTATGAAAACCCCAAACACGAGAGGTATTATAACCTATAGTACTTAGTACCGTGCTTGGGTTGGAGGTTGAGAAGACAAAAGAAGATATTTGTTGATATTGGACTTGAACTTCTGTAGATTGTAATTTTCAGGAAATACGTATGAAGGAAGGTTGTTCCAGAAAACGGCAGTTGAAAGAATAAATGAGGAAGATGAAAAGTTGGTTCTGTGGGTTTGAAGTTGGACAGTAAATGGATGTTGGCTGGTGGCAGCACGTGTTCAGACTGTTTTGAAAGAGAGAGCAGGAATTATAGAAGCCAATTCAGAAGAACAGTGCTCATGGAAGTATCTGTAGAAGAGGCATGCAGCAGAAACACTGCGTCTATGAGAAAGCGAGTGGAGAGACTCTGTTAGAGATGAATCATTAATTAACCTAACTGCCCTCTTCTGAATGGAATCAAGAAGCCTGAGAGAGGTTTGGGGTCACCACCCCAGGTTTGGGGTCACCACCCCAGATGTGGGAACAATATTAAATGGCAGGGCGGATTTGCGATTTATACAGAGTGAGCAGCTGTTTGGAAGAAAAGTAACACCGAGAGCGAAAGAGAAAACCAAGTTTTTTAGATGCAGAGGAAGCAATATTTGTAATGTGCTTGTGCCAAGAGAGATTAGAAGTCAGGGTAATCCCCAAAAGAGATATATCATTTTGCCTCGAAATCGGAGTGTCACTAAAGATAAGCATAGGAGCAGAAGAATCCTTTTTGCGAGATATAAGACAAGAATGAGTTTTAGAAGGGTTGAAATCAACTAAGTTGTCTTTGCCCCACTGGAGAATTACCTGAAGATCGGCATTTAAGGAATTGGCAGTAGATTTTCGAGAACTTGAAGCTGATTGAGCAGGACAAGGTTTCTCAAAATGGAAAGTTGAATGCAATGTGCTATCATCGGCAAAACTATGGATAGGATTTCCAGTCAATGGAAGAAGGTCATTGATATACAAGAGGAAAAGAGTGGGGGAAAGAACTGAACCTTGGGGGACACCGGCATTAGTGGAGAAGTTAGAAGACAGAGAGCCATCTACCATCACCCTCAGTGAGCGATCAGAGAGAAAACTGGATAACCAATTACTAAAAACAGTTGGCAAACCATAAGATGGAAGCTTGTTTAGAAGACCTTTATGCCAAACACGATCAAAAGCCTTTGAGATGTCAAGAGCAACTACTTATGTTTCACCGAACCTTTCCATTGAATTAGTCCATAAATGGGTAACACAAGCCAGAATATCTCCAGTGGATTGACACTGACGGAATCCATACTGGTGATCGTTGATCAGACGGATGGTTTCTAGGTAGTTTAAGAGTTGGCGGTTAATTGATTTCTCCATTACTTTAGAAAGAGTAGAAGTAATTGCAATGGGACGATAATTGAATGGGAGGGATTTGTAACCCTTTTTAGGAACTGGCTGGATATGAGCAAATTTCCAAGCAGAAGGAAAAACACCTTTGGAATAAGAAAGTGAAAAAAGATGGCAAAGAATAGGAGTAAGTTCAGGAGCACAGGTTTTGAGAACAATGAGAACAAGTGGAGAAATACCATCAGGACCTGGAGCTTTCTTAGCATCGAGATTCATCAAAATCCTTCTGATATCCTTTTGACAGAAGACCACAGGAGGCATTGAATGGAGCGTGTTAGGAATGGTGGGAGGTGTTTTACCAAGATCATTAATACATGAGCTGGAAGAAAAATGGGATGCTAGCAGGTCAGCTTTATCCTTGGCTGAAGTGACAACAGAACCATCTGGTTTGGACAGAGGTGGGAGCAGAGATGGGCAAAAGTTGCGGCCAATAGCTTTGGCAAGAGACCAGAAGCTCGGCTACCATTAGGGCAAGAAGCAAGTTTTCTGCTCGTAGCCTGTTCAAACTCTAGTTTGGACTGATTAATAACTGCTTTACAATTGTTGCGAGCTTTGGTGTAGGCAGAAAATGAAACTGAAGAATTAGCAAGAAGCCAATTACGATATGCCACATTCTTCTCTTGGAGAGCCTAAGCACATTTATTGGAAAACCATGGTTTAGATAAAGGACGAGATTTTAAAGTGGAGTGTGGGATAAAGGATTCCATTCCTGCAAGAATAATTTCACTGACACGATCTGAGCAAACATTGTCATCAGAAGTTTTGAAACAGTAATCAGAACCAAGGAAAAGAAGAAAAGAAGTCTCGCAGGTCATCCCATTTTGCATTCTTGTAATGCCAAACAATACGAGGTTGGGAATAGCCATGAGATAAAGGTTCCATTGGAGAAGAGACAATCACCAAGTTGTGATCTGAGGTGCCTAAAGGACCTCTCACTTCAACCTTGTACTTAGAAGGGTTGTTTGTGAGAAACAGATCAAGCGTATTGGCTGTATGATTAGGATTGTCCGGTATTCTTGTAGGTAAATGAACAATCTGTGCTAGGTCATTAGTAATTGCAAAAGCCTCAGCATCTCGACCTGCTGGGTCGGTGTGACTAGAAAACGGAAGCCAGCTGGAGTTGTGAACGTTAAAATCACCAAGGAAAATTACCTCACTGTTAGGAAAGTTGGACTGGAAAAAGTCAAGTTGCAAAGAGAGGAAGTCAAAGTCAAAGAGCTCCAAGTGATTAGTGGAGTTGGGAGAACGGTAGAGACAACAGATGAATTTTACACAATGAGGTAGAGAGATTTTAAGCCAGAGAAGATCAAAGAGAGGAGATTCCAAATTGCTAAGTCTTTGACAGGGGATATCAGAACGGACATATGCACAAGTACCACCTTTGAGGCGAAAGGAATCATAAAGCAAATAATTTGGACATCTGAGATGAGCAGTAGTTGAATCAAGTGATAACTGAGATTCAGTCGGAAAAAGTACATGGGGTTTGCAAGACTGCAAGTGGAAATGGACATCATTGTGATTGGAATTGAGACCACGTATATTTGTGAAATGAATTAGGAAGTCCTTGGGAGGTTTAGATCTTTTCGCAAATAAGCTTGCTCTATTATTTTGACAATTCATGGTGTATTCAATAGTAAGAAAAAGTGGGTGGGACATGATGTGTGAAGTAATGAAATTTTTGGATATGGCGTACATGGGTAAGAATATACCCAGATCCTTGACATAATGTGGCCTCGACAATGCTCCCCGCATACAAGCTACTCGGACTCCCTCCAGTCACTATCTGGCAGAGTAGAGGTAGCAAGATTATACACTAGCTGATCCGGAAGCCTCCTAGAGAGTTACCAATAGGTTTGGTCCGGTGTACTATCTAGCGGCCGGCCTGCGAACACCGTTTTAGAGCTGTACCCTCGAAATGTAAGGAATATTGGATCTTGCCACGACATTCATCATAACCTCAAAAATCATCAATCATACTGCATGATGGAAGAGATAGGGAAGGGTTGGCCGGAACTTAGCTCTAGAGACTAAACATGGGTTCCACCACTTCAAGCCTCCAATAAGCAAAGTGGTGGTATTTCACCGGTTGATGAGAGTCATCTACCACCTAGTACTGCCTGGTAACATAGAGGGGCGGCGTTCCTCCATGTGGTGTGGGCGCCACACCTCGACCCCTGCTTACGTTGGTTCACACCTGGGTGGTCACCCACCATGTACTTGTGCATGAAGGTTATACCCAGGATTACTAACAGTCCCACCATCGTGAAGGTGCAAGCAGAGGATTTGGCTGTCATAGACCGTCCGGACTTCGCCGAAATTGGGTCCACTTGACTTGAGTGTCACCCGAATATCAGTTCCATCAGCGTTTTAGACTCCCAGGTAGCAAGAACAGCTTGTCTGGCATATCTGAGAGAATGTCTGAGACAACCTCAAGGACCATAATGGACTAATGCTAATTAGGATTAATGCTAATTAGTATTTAGTATTAGTATTAGTTTTGGCAAAGTGATGGAAGAAAGCAAGCTTAGTAGTCATTCTTCATGCATTAAGAATCTGCAGATAAATGAACCACTAGGTGGCAGTGATCACAGTGTGTTGAAGTGGGATTTACTCAAGGAGGTAACTACCATCAGAGGTAAAGGGAAGGGTTTTTGTTTTCGTAAAGGCAACTATGATGGTCTGAGACAGTATTTAAATTCTATACAGTGGGACCAACTGATGATGTTACCAACAGCAAACTCAAAATGGGAAGCATTCAAGGAACTAATCTTGGAGGCTACCAGGCTTTACATACCAACTAAGAAATATTGTTCAAGGTTTAGGCCTAAATGGTTGTCAGATGAACTAATGAGACATGTGGCAGAGAAGAAAAATGCATGGGATACATGCAAATTAATGGGTGACATGGAAGCCTATGATAGATATAAGTTGGTCTGTAACCAAGTCACAAAGGAGATTAGGCAGGCAAAGGCAGACTACGAAAAATCCTTGGCAAAGGATGCAAAGAAAAACAGAAAAGAGTTCTTTACCTATTTAAACTCAAGAAGGAAAGGGATGAATCAGATTGGTCCACTGGATATTGATGGTTCAACAGTTGAGGATCCTGCTCAGGTGGCTAACAATCTAAACGAGTATTTTGCATCTACATTCACGCATGAGGAGTTATTCAGGAAGGAGAATGATGTAGGTAAAGTAAACATTGGCAGTGAGCTGGATGAGTTTGTAATAACTGAGAGGAAAGTGGAGGAGAGATTGTTGAAGATAAACATAAAAAAGGCACCTGGGGAGGATGGGATCTATCCAGTTATATTAAAGGAGGCAGCAAAGGAAGTAAGCAAACCCCTAGCCATAATTATGAGAGCTTCATTGGACTCAGGGGAGGTACCCATAGACTGGAGATGTGCAAATGTAACCCCAATTCACAAAGGAGGATCAAAGGCTGACACAAGTAATTATAGACCTGTTAGTTTAACTTCTGTTCCAGGTAAATTAATGGAGGCACTGGTTAAAGAAGCACTGCAGGATCATCTAGACAAGAATTCAGTTATAGCTCAGACGCAGCATGGTTTTGTTAAGGGCAGGTCTTGTCTGACCAAATTGATTGGATACTATGATGTAGTCACAAAAGAACTGGATGCAGGGAATAACTTTGATATTATATATTTGGATCTTAGAAAGGCTTTTGATACTGTTGCACATGGAAGACTGCTGCACAAATTGGAGCAGTGTGGCATTGGAGGCAAATTGCTGCTATGGATAAGGGGATGGTTGAGCGGTAGAAGACAGAGAGTGGTAATCAATGGTCACTGCTCAACGTGGACTAATGTTATTAGTGGAGTTCCTCAGGGTTCAGTGTTGGGTCCGTTGTTGTTTTCGGTGTTTATGAATGATATTGATGATGGGATATCAAGTTTAATGTCCAAGTTTGCAGATGATACAAAGGTTGGCAGGGTTGTTAAGGACACTACTGACGCTATGCTGCTGCAACAGGATCTGGAAAGGTTGAACAGATGGGCTGAGAGGTGGCAAATGAAGTTTAACATTGACAAATGTAAAGTACTACATATGGGAAACAGTAACCCCAGAGCAACGTATCAACTCTGCGGTACTACACTGACAGTGGTGGAGAATGAAAAGGACCTGGGGGTAATTGTGCAGGCAGATATGAAGTTCTCTGAGCAGTGCAGACGAGCTGCAAGAGTAGCTCATGGTGTCTTGTCAATGATATACAGGAATTTTTCTAGCAGGGATAAGGAGGTGATTATTCCCTTCTATAAGGCAATGGTTAGGCCACATCTTGAGTACTGTATACAGGTCTGGAGGCCTCATTTCAAGAAATATGTAGAGCTGCTGGAACGGATACAGAGAAGGGCAACAAGATTAGTGAATGGAACAAAGGGTTGCTCTTTCGAAGAAAGGCTTAAGTTTTGCAAATTACAGAGTCTGGAGACTAGGCACCGGCGAGATGATCTGATAGAGGTGTATAAGGCTTTGAATGGTTTGAGCATGCTCAATGCCAATGGGATTCTTCATCTTGCTCAGAATAATCACCTCAGAGGGCATAAATTCAAATTGAGGAAGGACGGATGTCGGATAGATGTGCGGAAATTTGCCTTTAGCCAGCGGGTGGTTGGTTGGTGGAACCGACTTCCATCACTTGTTGTTGAAGTTGATAGCCTAAACAAATTTAAGGCTCAACTGGACAGGTATTTTGAGTGAATGGAGGGGTGAAATTGGAGTGGTGTGTTTTTTTTTTTTTTTTTTTGGCTGATGCTGAATAAGCTTGCTTTCTTGCATCATATGCCTCTACTAATGCTAATGCTAAAGTGGTCTGAGGAGGGAAAACCCAAGAACTGCCAGTGAGGTGTTGGACGACCACGGCTCATTGATGCTCGAGGTGAGCGAATGGTCTTCTGGATGGTATGTGGCAACAGAAGGGTGACTGTGGCACAACTAGCTGGTAATTAGAATGCTGGTGACGGGAGTGATGTGTCACAACACACACACACACACAGTACATCGAATCCTCCTGAAAATGGGGCTGTGTAGCCACAGGCAACTCCAATTGCCCATGCTAACCATGGTTCACCGGCGACAGCAGCCTACAGTGGCATGCGAGCATTGAAACTGGACTTTGAGTGATTGGAAGAAGGTCATCTGGTCTGATGAATCACATTTCCTGTTGCACCATGTAGACGGCCGGGTTCGTGTGCATCATTTACCTGGGGAAGTGATGCCGCCTGGATGGTGCCATGGGACGAAAACAAGCTGGTGGCGGCGATGTTCTGCTGGGATAGCCTGGGTCCAGTTATCCATGTGCCAGGCACTCTGATGTCTACCCCGTACCTAAACATCATTGCTAACCAGGTACACCCTTTCATGGCAATGGTCTTCACCTCTGGCGGTGCCATCTTTCAGCAGGATAATGTGCCATGCCATACTGCCCAGATTGTTCAAGACTGGTTCTCGGAACATGAGGAACACTTCCAGGTATTGCTCTGGCCTCCAGATTCCCCAGACATCAATCCCATCGAGCATCTGTGGTTTGTGTTGGAACAGCAACTCCGATCTGTGGCGTCTCAACCACAGACCTTACAGGTGTTAAAGGATCTGCTGGATACGTGTTAGTATCAGATACCACAAGTCACGTTTAGAAATCTTGTAGCGTCCATGCCTCGCTAAGTAGGAGCTGTTTTGGCTGCATGGAAGACCAACATCATATTAGGTTGGGGTTCAAAATGTTTTGGCTGATCGGTGTATGCCTTACAACGTGGCCCCAGTTGCCAAGCGTTCCGTGGCCAAGCGATCTCAGTGTGTTTTTCAAAGCGAGCTATCTAAAAAGATTTTGCCATTATATATATTCTGTTTATTTCCAAATACCGTTTTCCTCATTTTATATTTAAGTAGCTCTTTCATTCTACAAGAAGTAGGCAAAGGCCCAGAAAGGAAAGAAACCTTTCTGTTTTGTTTTCTTTATTACTAATACAACTAATAGCCGCTTGGTCACCTCGTGGCACTGCTCCTGCCTCCCCGTGGTGGGGCCGGTAATCTGGGTGGTAAAGATAAACCCACAGGGCCAAAAGGAGCCGACATGGATATAAGTAACTATCCACTGTTAGAGCCCTCGAGCTCGAGATCAGAAATTCCTGACGACGACGACTGCAATCATCCGAAGCGACTAAGAACAGAAAATCAGAATAATGACGTGCCAGCATTTCTTATAATGCACTCATTATCCATGCAACCTGTTGGCAAACTATCGCATTTTCTTATACAGAAATGTTTAGAATCGGTTTGTGGATCTCCTAAAATGGTGAAGCATCTCCAATCTGGAGACCTTCTAATTGAAACTTCTAAGACAACTCACTCAGAGAATCTGTTAAAATTAACATCATTTAACAGTATTCCAATGTCAGTTACACCCCATAACACTCTTAACACCTCTAGAGGCATTATCAGCGAATGGGACTTGCTATCCGTGTCAGAAGAAGAGATAATACAAGATCATCAAGATCATATTATCAAGAAGAGATAATATAAGAACTCAGGGAACAAAAAGTGACTCATGCGCGGAGAATAATGACCAAAAAAGATGGCAACCTACTACCAACCAGGTCCATCATTTTGACATTTAGTACTCCGATTCTTCCATCTTCCATTAAAGCAGGTTATTTAAACTGCAAGATTCGGCCCTGCATCCCAAATCCCATTCGCTGCTTTAAGTGCCAGAAGTATGGCCATTCTCAGACGGCATGCCGAGGCAATGCTGTGTGTCCTATTTGTGGCTCTAAGGAGCATTCCCAAGGAGACTGTACAGCTGCCACTCCTAGTTGCCCTAACTGTAAAGGAAGCCATCCTGCCTTTTCTAAAGCATGTGACCTTTGGAAAACAGGCAAACAAATCCAGAAATATAAGGTGGAGCATAAAGTCACATACCCTGAAGCAAAGAAGCAAATACTGTTAACCATGCCTAGCCAATCATACGCATCGGTCACTAAAAACAGGCCGGTCAATTTCAACTCAAACAGATGTCTCCATAGAACCAAACATTTCATTTGCCACCTGGGCCAAAACTATGCTAACGTGCAATAAAAAATCTACAGTTAATGAAACCAGCAACACGCCAATCAGTATCCCGACTGATGCCATCTCAACCTTGCCCGAAAGAACAAAATCTCTTAGTGTTGAAAATCAAAAGACAATGAAACCAAGCTATAGCAACATGGAAATGGAGGTCCAGTCAGAGGACGAAGACACAGTACTAGAATTACATGCTAATGATACCATGGACACAGGACGTCCAACCTTTCCCAGAAATGAAAAATCAAAACTAAGCAGGCAGAAACCTCAGAAAAAACAGTCAGATCAATCTCTGTCAAATAAACCCAAGCAATGAACAAATTCCTACAATGGAACTGCAGAGGATTACGCAGTAATATAGATGACCTGAATGATTTACTCATACAAACTAATGCATTAGGAGTATGCTTACAGGAAACATTTTTATCACGGAAGTTTCACTCAAATTCAAAAACTATACTATGTTTAGGCGAGACAGGGATTCTGACTCTTCTTCTCGTGGAGGGGTAGGTATTCTTGTCAAAACTACCATACCATCAAGACATCTCCAACTAGAAACCTCTCTAGAAGTTGTAGCAGTTCGGATAGCAATGGGAAGATCATTAACCCTTGCATCTGTTTATATATACCACCTAATTATCCTTGTTCCCAGACTGAACTTGACAACCTTTTAACACAACTGCCACCTCCTGTCTGTTTACTCGGTGTGGTAGATGACTTTCATCAACCGGTGACATACCACCACTTTGCTTATTGGAGGCTTGAAGTGGTGAAACCCATGTTTAGTCTCTAGAGCAAAGTTTCCTGCATCCCCTCCCCCCATACTTCTCCTTCAATCCATGCACGGTACTAAGTACTATAGGTTGATACCTTTCGTGTTTGGGGTTTTCATAAAAAAAAAAAAAAAAAAAAGATTTCAATGGTCACCATCCATTGTGGGGATCCTCCACTATGGATAAGAGAGGCCAATTAATTGAAACATTCCTAGATAACCATAATCTGACTGTATTAAACACTGGCTCTCCAACTTATGTTCAATTACCTACAGGTACAACATCTGCCATAGACTTATCTATCTGTTCAGCATCTCTTTTTCGAAGTATGGACTGGTTGGTGTTGAATGATCCATTCCACAGTGACCATTTTCCAATCATCACCTCACTTCAAACACAGGTCGTATCATGCCCCAAAGCCCGTATATCTTGGAATTTTCACAAAGCAGACTGGAAAAACTACTGTACTTGTGTCCTACTAAACAAACAGTATGTACAGCAACAACATATTGATGACGTAACCGAACACATTACCAGCCATATATTATCAGCAGCCGAAATATCTATTCCAAAATCCAACCAGGGGAAGTGGGTACACCAAAACCAGTGGTGGAATCAAGATTTTACCATAGTGAAAGTAGAAAAAAACCGTGCTTGGAACCAATTTCGCAAATTCCCCACTTCCGCCAACCTTATAGTTTTCAAAAAACTGAGAGCCAAAGCAAGACAAATTAGGAAAAAAGCAAAACATGACTCCTGGATTAAGTTCGCCTCAACTATTAACAAAAATACTGACACTCGGATTATCTGGAAAAAAATACAAGCTCTCAATGGAAAATTTCTACCGTTACAGTCTCCAATAATACAGTGGAATGGGCAGGACCTATCTTCTCCTACTGACATCGCAAATGCTTTAGCAGAATCTTTCTATAATACTTCTGCCTCAACCACTTATGTGACTGCTTTTCAGAGAATTAAAACTAATGAAGAATGTAAAAAATTGAATTTTTCAACTAATCTCCCACTTCCATATAACCAGCCCTTTACTATAGCTGAACTCAAAGAATCCTTGGGTAAATCTCCAAATAGTGCAGCAGGACCAGACAGCATTCACTACAGAATGCTTAAACATCTGTGTGAAGCTGATCTGTACACACTATTGCTATTTTATAACAGGATCTTCTCAGAAAACCCATATCCTCTCTCATGGCGTCATTCCTATATTTGTGCAATACCAAAACCGGGAAAAGATACCTCTCTAGTTCAAAATTACAGACCAATATCATTGACGAGCTGTTTGGGCAAGTTCTTCAAAAGGATGGTGCATAAGAGGCTCATCTGGATTCTAGACTCCCAAAATCTGCTCTTTCTGATCACCATTATGGCTTCCGCAAAAACAGGTCCACCCTAGATTTACTTGTCAAAATTGAATCCAACATACGTAATGCCTTCATCAGGAGACAACATTTAGTTATGGTCAATCTGGATATTCAGAAAACATTCGACACCACATGGCGTCATGGTATTATCACAGATATGCATCAGTTAGGGTTAAGAGGCTATCTCCCTCAAATTATTCAGAACTTTTTAAAGTTATGTACCTTTCAAGTCAGATATCCAAACTTCCTATCAACATCTCATATTCAAGAAGAGGGTGTCCCACAGGGTTCCATACTGAGTCCAACCCTATTTTAAATTAGGGTCAACAATATATTGGGAGTTTTCCAAAACTATTGAAATATATATGTATGCAGATGACCTCACCATATCGTGCAAATCACAAAATATGAATACTATCGAAAGACAGTTACAAATTACTCTAAACAGAATAGAATCATGGACTTTACGCAATGGATACCATCTTGCTGAACAGAAATCCACTACCACTCATTTCTGCAAACTCCGGTCATTTCATCCTGATCCTGAGTTAAAGATAAAAAATGTGTCGGTTCCTCTGGTTAACACTGTACATTTCCTTGGCCTGATACTAGATAGAAAACTGAACTTTCAAGCACATGTGGCCTATCTTCGAACCATCTGCTTGAAGAAATTGAATATCCTTCGGTGTGTGTGTCATCCATGTCATGGGGCGTGATCAGCATACGCTAATCCATATTTATAGAGCTCTCATCAGGTTCCGTTTGGACTACGGTTCTCCAGTGTATGACTCTGCGAGGAAGAGTACTTTAGAGCGATTAAATACCATACAGCACAGTGCCCTTCGAGTTTCTCTAGGGGCTTTCAGAACCTCCCCAGTCCAGAGCCTTTACATTGAAGCCCACGAACCTCTCTTACATCTTCAGAGGAAAACATTGCTTTTAATATATGCCGCAAAAATCCGCAGTCTTCCCTACCACCTGAATTGGCGATGTCTGTACAATACCGAATGGGACTCATTTTACAACAGTAAACCAAATGAAAAGAGACCTGCTGCACTTAGACTTAAAGAACTAGCTCAAATGTGGAATATTGAAATCGGCAATATATATCAGGACATAACACCGCCTGATCCACCATGGACAAATATCCCTGCAATTTACGATGACTATTTCCAACAGTGGGGAAAGAACACCTTGTGTCCCTTCAATATCGCACAGTTACATGAAGCTCACTCTACTTCTAATTCACAGGCCTGTAAGATCTATACAGACAGATCAAAAACTGAGTCTCAAGTAGGCACTGCGGCAATCTTTCCATCTTTCACCACTTCTGTCTCATTACCTGTAGAATGCTGAGCTTTATGCTATTAACTTGGCTCTAGGTCACATTACTCAACTTCTAATTTCATCTTCCTTAATATACTCGCTCAGTGCTGTCTATGCCATAAATATTAACACCAACTCCTCTCACCCTGTAATAAAACAAATCTATTCTAAATTACTTGTGTGTAATGAGTCAAACCAAACTGTGACATTCTGCTGGATTCCAGGTCATTCTGGGATAGCAGGAAATGAAAGAGCAGATCTTGCAGCCAAACAACCAGATACTACTCTTTTGCAGACTTTTTGAACCCCATATACTGATTATAAACATATCATCCGTAAAGCATGTTACAATAGCTGGTCACTAATCTGGAGAGGTTATCCAGGAAACAAATTATACCAAATAAAACCAGAACCAAAGCTGTGGCCCTCCAGATTCCAGAAAAGCAGACGAGAAGAAACAATTTTAGGAAGGCTCAGGATTGGGCATACTCATCTCACTCACCTGTATCTATTAACTAATGACAGCGCTCCACAATGTACATCATGTCAAGTACAACTGACCATTCACCATTTGTTAGTGGACTGTCCCCACTTTCAGAACATCCGCTTAGATACTTTTAAATCAATTGCAAAAACACAGTCATCAATAAATTTATTGCAGATTCTGGGAGATGATCCTAATAAAAAAACTATTTACTTCCCTAAACTGGACAGAAATATATCATAAAATATAGTTATTATTTCATATTCACCATTAGAAGACACAATATGGCCCAAGTAGCCTATGTTGCTATTAGTATTCGGCATGTTGAATTATAATTTTTTTCTGTTGAAATGTTTTATAAATTATGATAAAGAATGACGAAAGAAAGGTTTGGTTTTTTAAAACTTAAAATCGAACTGCTAGAAGCTGGATATAGTGATTTAAAAAGTAAATGGGACATGCGTGTGAGTTACACTATGGCCGCTATGTAGGGGTACTAATTTCGTCATTCATCGCTGCTTTGTATGGCGCTGCATTGCTCATGCCTGGTATGGAGTGGTGGGGGGGGGTGATGAATCGTTTCATGTCACATTTTCATGGCGATTTTTGTCAATCCATGGATGCAAGTTACTCCCATGTGAAAACGACCTGGGGCATGCCTAAAGAAGTTCACTTCAAAAAGTAAAACTACTCTCATTTGTCTTACCCTTCTAATAATTAATCTAATCCTTCTTTAATGGAGAAATCCATCATCCACAACAAACACTTAGATGATCAGGGAACCTCCTATCTGATTAACAGTTACCAGTATGAATTTTGTCAGTATCCATGTACTTATCATAAACTGGCTTGTGGTATTCATCTGTGGACAAATTCTAAGGAAAACCTCAGGGATATTCCAGCAATTATTCTTAATATTGCTAATGCTTTTTATAAAAAAGGATAAAAATTTTGATTTTAGATAAAAGGTCGTCTAGTTGTACTTCCATATTTAGGGCCCATCTCCTATTTTTTGCTGGTAGGTACCCAGCTTTCTTTCTGACAGCTCACTGCATTGATTGTAGATAGCTCTCTGTGTTTTCTCCTTTCATCTAATGCTAGAGTTCTCCAAGGTTCTGTTGTTTCACCCTGTATTTTAATGACCTTCCATTGACTGGAAACATTTTCCCAATGTAAGATGGATACCAATCTCAAATTAAAAATTGGTATGTTACTTGAAGAATTAGTCACTGAAGAAAAAGGTGCTTGCCTCAGAAAGACAAATGTACTGGGAGTTCATCAAGACAAGATCCTAGTCACCATCATATTTGTCACCAATAGATTGTCAGGTTTTAATGTGCGTAAAGAGAGCATTATTATTCATGTGGGGACCAATGATAATAACACACACACACACACACACTGACAATTTGTTAGATAAATACACAGGACCTTGCTAAAAAATGCCACAAGTCAGGTCAGAATTCGTATGTGTCTGCAGTTCTATCCAGAAATGATGGGGGGGGGGGGAACTATATGATGATGAAAGCTTTCTGAATTAACTGAGGACTTGAAGAACTCTACAAGGCCTTTGGGTGGGGGAAATTTTTCCCATTGTATGGTACACACTTGTGGGTAGTAGTAACCTATTTAGTTGATCAAATACATTTAGAGTAAAGTGGTTGAATGGTTTTTGTCAATATCATTGAGGATATCTTAAGGGTTCATGTGAACAGCTAGATCGGCAAGGATAAGGATAATATAGATATGCATTTGTCTGATGATATGGCTCAAACTCTTGCACACATTTTAAAATTCTTGCTTGTTGCCACCAGTCAATATATTGGCAAGATGTTCTTGAGGATAGCAAGGATTCTAAAAAATAGGAAGACAGTGTTAGGTAAACAAACTTAAATAACTTCAAGAGGCATGTCTTGTCAGGTAATGTAAGGAGTATATGATACAACATATACCCCGAACTAGATAGTGTAAGGTTTAACGGAAAACTAGCTAGCAAGTATAGTAGTATCAATTAATCAGTAAAATTTACTAATCTTATTAAATTTCATTGTCAATTAAATTGTACTTTTTTAACTAAATACATATAACTTCACAGGAGATAAGAAAGTCATATAACGTAACTCGGAGATAATATTCAATACTGAAATACATATATAAAGTGCTATAACTGCATTGGGATATAAGTTTAGGGTTATATTTTGTATTGGAATTTTATTTGGAATTGAATAGAAATCATGACTCAGACCAGATTAGCAAAGCAAAACGCTCAAACTAATGGGGGTGCTATAGCTCAGAGGAGAACTGAGCGAGGCGGTTGTCCTCTGAATCACAGCTTTTTCAAATGCACTGCTTGTTTGATGTTTCTTGAGCAATCAGGAACGGGACATGATATTGCCAAGGGGAATGTCTTTGTGTGTGCGCGATGTAAGGAGTGTGAGGAAATCAGGCACCAAACTCAGCATTGTTATGGGCCTATATGAGAGCTTGAAGGACAGGGTGGATGTCCTCGAAGGATTTGAATTGAGGGGCCCATCAATGCCAGAGCTTGCACTTGAACATCATGCAACCCCCAAGGCAGAATGTGCTGGTCCCAAAGGAACTAGTTGTTGCCAGTGACTCTATTGTCAAGAAAACGGGGAACATATTGTGCAAAAAGGATGGGTGGAACAGGACCAGGGTATCTCTGCCAGGAACAAAGGTTGATAACATTGTAGAGCAGATATCATCTTTTAAGGGCAAAGGGTGATATTGTTGTACATGATGGCACTAATGCTATTATGAGTAAGAGACCGGCGGATTTACATAAGTTGTTTACTTGACAATGTTGAAAAAAAGCCAGGACTTGGGGTTGAATTTGAAAGTGTCTGCAATTCTGCCCAGACACGATAGGCTGCGGTATATGATGAGAGGCTTGTCGATCAATTCGGCTGGAGAGATTGTGCAAGGCTCAAGGGGTAGAATTTTTTTTTCAGCCTGGTCTGTACTTGTTAACAGGAGAGACTGCTTTTATAGGGATGGGATACACTTAAATAGAAAGGGTGCAAGAATATTTGCTGATGCTATTGAGGCAGTGTTAGGTGGGTTGGAAAACTGCTAGATTGGGGGGATACAAGGACTAATAGATTAACAGTAGCCGCTGGCAGAGGTGAAAGTGATTCTTGCACTTCTTCTATTGGAATGAGCAGCAGCCTGGAAAACAAGATCAGGGTATTTCAGAGTCTGCTGGGAGTCATTGCGGTACAAGTAAACACATGAGTTGTATTAGGGTAGCTAAGAATAGGAACAGGTGCATGTATAATTGCATGTACACCAGTGCTAGGAGTTTGGTAAAAAAATTTGATGAATTTGAGGTATTGCTCAAAACATCAAAGACGGATAGTGTAGGGATATCAGAGACATCGTGTCACTCAGATATAAGGAATGCAGAACTGGAATTTTGGGAGTAGAGTACAGGAAGAATAGAAAGGATAGGAAGGGAGGAGGGGTTATGCTATTAGTTAAGAAACACAAAATCCAAGGAAGTGAAGCTAGTCGACATCGCTGGACAGTGCAGTGTCGAGTCAGTTTGGTGTGACATAAGCATTGGGAGATCAAAATTGAGAGCATTAGCATTAGTAGAGGCATTTGATGCAAGAAAGCAAAAAAAAAAAAAAAAAACCACTTCCACTTCACCCCTCTGTTCGTTCAAAATACCTGTCCAGGTGAGCCTTAAACTTATTTAGGCTATCAACTTCCACGACAAGGGATGGAAGTCTGTTCCACCCACCAACCACCCACTGGCTAAAGGCAAATTTCCGCACGTCTATCCTACATCTGTCTTTCCTCAATTTGAATTTATGCCCTCTCAGGTGATTATTCTGAGAGCGAGAGGAAGAATCCCATCAGCATTGAGCATGCTCAAACCATTCAAGGCTTTATACACCTCTATCAGATCACTCCGCTGGTGCCTAGTCTCCAGACACTCTAATTTGCAAAACTTAAGCCTTTCTTCGTAAGAGCACCCCTTTGTTCCATTCACTAATCTTGTTGCCCTTCTCTGTACTCGTTCCAACAGCTCAACATCCTTCTTGAAATGAGGCCTCCAGATCTGTATACAGTACTCTAGGTGTGGCCTGACCATTGCCTTATACAAGGGAATAATCACCTCCTTATCCCTGCTAGAAAAATTCCTATATATCATTGACAATACACCATGAGCTACTCTTGCAGCCCGTCTGCAAGAGTAGGAGTGTGTTATAGGCCTAAAGACTCTGATGAGTATAATAATAAATAACTGTACATAGAAATAGAGTGGGCCAGTAAATCAGAGTCTTATAATGGTGGATTTTATTATCCCAGATATTGACTGGAATTCGTGGGTTGGTCACTCACACAGTAGCATGGCTTTTGTGAATTTATTGGATGATTGTTTTCTACATTAGCATGTTTCGGAAGCAACTAGAGGAAGATCTGATTATCAGTAGTGATTCTTCATGCATTAAGAATCTGCAGATAAAGTAACCACTAGGTGGCAGTGATCAGTGTGCTGAAGTGGGATTTACTCAGAGGTAACTACAATCAGGTGTAAAGGAAAGGGTTTTTGCTTTCGTAAATGTGACTGTGGTGATCTGAGACAGTATTTCAGTTCTATACAGTGGGACCAACTGATGATGTTACCAACAGCAAATTCAAAATGGGAAGCATTCAAAGAATTAATCTTGGAAGCTACTAGGCTTTACATACCAACTAAGAAATATTGTTTGAGGTTTAGGCCTAAATGGATGTCAGATGAACTAATGAGACATATGGCAGAGAAGAAAAATGCATGGGATACATATATAAATTAATGGGTGATATGAAAGTTTATGATAGATAAAAGCTGGTCTGTAACCAAGTCACAAAGGAGATTAGACACATAAAGGCAGATTATGAGAAATCCTTTACAAAGGATACAAAGAAAAACAAAGAGTTCTTTACCTATGTAAACTCTAGAAGGAAAGGGATGAATCAGATTGGTCCACTGAATATTGATGGTTCAACTGTTGATGATCCTGCTCAGGTGGCTAACAAACTAAATGAGTATTTTGCATTTACATTCACCCATGAAGAGTTATTCAGGGGCAGAGGTGAGTTAAACTCTGGCTTTTGTAATAACTGAGAGGAAAGTGGAGGAGAAATTGTTGAGGATAAACATAAAAAAGGCACCCGGGGTAGATGGGATCTATCCAGTTATATTAAAGGAAGCAGGCAAACTCTTAGTTATAATTATGAGAGCTTCTTTGGACTCAGGGGAGGTATCCACGGACTGGAGATGTGCAAATGTGACCCCATTTCACAAAAGAGGATCAAAGGGCGACACAAATAATTATAGACCTGTTAGTTTAACTAACAGGAAAATTAATGTAGTCAATGGTTAAAGAAGCACTGCAGGATCATCTACACAAGATGTCATTTATAGCTCAGACACAGTATGGTTTTGTTATGGAAAAGTCTTGCCTGACCAATTTGATTGGATACTGTGATGTCATCACAAAGGAACTGGATGCAGGGAATAACTTTGATATCATATATTTGGATCTTACAAATGTTTTTGATACTGTTGCACATGGAAGATTACTGAACAAATTGGAGCAGTGTGGCGTTGGAGGCAAATTGCTGCTATGGATAAAGGGATGGTTGAGCGGGAGAAGACAGAGAGTGGTAATCAATGGACACTGCTCTTCGTGGACTAATGTTATTAGTGGAGTCCCCCAGTGTTCAGTGTTGGGTCCATTATTGTTTTTTGTATTCATTCATGATATTGATGATGGTATATGAGGCTTAATGTCCAAGTTTGCAGATGATATGAAGGTCGGCAGGGTTGTTATTATTATTATTATTAGCCATATGGTGCAAGAAATCCTGAGGCTTATGCTGCACTGGCCAAAAAAAAAAAAAATTCCCTATTACCCTGAGAGAGAGAAGTAGAAAGGAATCACCAAGAAAGGGAAGAATGATGATATCCAGCTCAGGACCCTGGGTGTGCCAAGCCCATACTCACCGGATGTGAGCCCCTTGTTAATGACACTATATGACAGTAAGCTTCTGGAACAGGATCTAGAAAAGTTGAGCAGATGAGCAGATGGGATGAGAGGTGGCAACTGAAGTTTAACATTGACAAATGTAAAGTACACATATGGGAAGCAGTAACCCTAGAGTAATGTATCAACTGCGTGGTACTACACTGACGGTGGTAGAAAATGAAAAGGACCTGGGTGTAATTGTGCAGTCAGATATGACGTTTACTGAGCAGTGCAGATGGTCTTCAAGGGTAGCTCATGGTGTCTGGTCAATGATATACAGGAATTTTTCTAGCAGGGATAAGGAGGTATTATACCCTTGTATAAGCCAATCGTCAGGCTATACCTAGAGTACTGTATATATAGGTCTGGAGGCCTCATTTTAAAATGGATGTAGAGCTGTTGGAACGTGTACAGAGAAGGGCAACAAGATTAGTGAATGGAACAAAGGGTTGCTCTTAAGAAGAAAGGCTTAAGTTTTGCAAATTAGTGTCTGGAGACTAGGCACCTGCGAGGTGATCTGATTGAGGTGTATAAAGCCTTGAATGGTTTGAGCATGCTCAATGCTGATGAGATTCTTCCTCTTGCTCAGAATAATCGCCTGAGAGGGCATAAGTGCAAATTGAGGAAAGACGGTTGTACGATAGATGTGCAGAAGTTTGACTTTAGTCAGCGGGTGGTTGATTGCTGGAACAAACTTCCATCTGTCTTTGTAGAAGTTGTTAGCTTAAACAGATTTAAATCAGAACTAGACAAACATTTGGAGCGAGTGGATGGGTGAAATTAGAAGGGTGTGTGTGGTTTTTTTTTGTTTTTTTGTCTGATGCATATAAGCTTGCTTTCTTGCATCATGTACCCTTGGTAATGCTAATACTAAATGACAAGGACATGCTTCTTATCAAAAGCAAACTGAGCATGACTAATGCTTTCACTGCTTGAGAAGTTATACATGTTATCATAGAATCAGTGTGTTGAGTTAGTTGAAGCAAAGTTTTAATGAGAGTGGAAGAAATTTACAGACCAGAAGATTGTGAAGATTATGACAAGTGCCTCAATGTACAAGAGTTAACATCTTATGGATGATTTCAATTTGGCCCTAATTGTTTTGAACAACTGTCAGGAAATCTCACCATGAGCAACAAAATTTTTAAATCAACTAGATGACAGTTATTTGTATCAGCATGTTAGGGAAAAAATATTCTAGACTTGTTCATCAGCTATGAACACTGAAATAGAGCTTGAAAGTACAGGAACCATTAGCAGGGAATGATTACAGAAGTCTAGGTTGATTGGTGATGAGAGAGGTAGGAAGGTGTTAAAGGCATAATAATATCTTTTAATTTTAAGAAAGGGGATTATGGTAGCTTAAGGGGCTACATGGCCTCTATTACCTGGGAGACAGCTCACAGAGTGCAGCTACATTAGAATGGTGGTATACCTTAAAAGCTGTAGTGACAGAAGCCTTGAATGCATATACACTGGTGTTCATTGATGCACTTTCTTTGAACACCAGTGTATATGCACTTTCTTTGAACACCAATGTATATGCATTTTCTTTGAACACCAATGCATATACAGGCATACTTCGAATAACGAATAGGATGCGTTCCACGAAATTACTTCGTTAAGCGAAACTTCGTTTTCAGAGGTAAAAATACTATGGCCAGAATAGGGATACGTTCCTACGTAAAGAAAATGAAAAGCTTTTTTTTCGAACAAAGAAAAGTTTTATTAAATAAACAGTCAACTTACATACAAAGTGAAATCACATTTTAAAATATGAGTCTAAAGTTGATTGCTTATGCTTTTTTTCTCTTTCATTTAACAATTGCCTATACGGAGTTATTGCATTTAACACTGATCGCTTAACAATAAAACTTCTTCCTAAATCAGGATCATTTTCACTAAAAAAATTTAAAACGTTTTCAATGTCATTTAAGCACCTTTTTAAATCTTTGGTTGTTAACACTTTTTCAGCAGGAACTTCTTTAACTTCATCTTCATTATCTTTGTCTTCGTTGCTAACAAGGTTTTCTAAATCTTCCACTGAAAAACCATCATCTTCTGCATTCAATAAATTTCTAACATCCTCTTCATCAACATTTTCGAAACCTATTGATTGAGCCATCTGGATAACTTCATTTCTAATTTCTTGGATGTTATTTTCTTCTTCTAGTACAACTTCTGGCCATATTTTGCACCAAACTCCATGTAAGCATTTCTTAGTGACTTCTTTCCAAGAACTATCAATGTTTTCAATTGCGTTTTTAGTGGTGTAGTTTTTCCAAAAAGTTTTAACTGTCATTTCCTCTTTATTCTCTAGTTCAGTTAAACTGCTTAATGTTCGACGCAGATAATAAGCTTTAAATGATGCTATTACTCCCTGATCCAGTGGTTGAATCAGGGAAGTTGTGTTTGCTGGAAGAAACACAACTTTGACAGGAATGCATGTGTCCAACGTGTTAAGATCAGTAGGATGTCCCGGAGCATTGTCTAACAACAAAAGAGCTTTTTCTTCAAAGTTGTTTTTTTGACAATACCGTTTTACTTCAGGACAAAAGTGGTTAACAAACCAATCAGTAAATAACTCCTTGGTAACCCACGCTTTTCTGTTTGCTTTCCATATTACAGGTAAATTCATTTTTATGTTACCTTTTAACGCCGTCGGATTTTCTGAATGGTAAACTAATGACAATTTTAATTTATAATCCTGAGGCTTATGCTGCACTGGCCAAAAAAAAAAAAATTCCCTATTACCCTGAGAGAGAGAAGTAGAAAGGAATCACCAAGAAAGGGAAGAACGATGATATCCAGCTCAGGACCCTGGGTGTGCCAAGCCCATACTCACCGGATGTGAGCCCCTTGTTAATGACACTATATGACAGTAAGCTTCTGGAACAGGATCTAGAAAAGTTGAGCAGATGAGCAGATGGGATGAGAGGTGGCAACTGAAGTTTAACATTGACAAATGTAAAGTACACATATGGGAAGCAGTAACCCTAGAGTAATGTATCAACTGCGTGGTACTACACTGACGGTGGTAGAAAATGAAAAGGACCTGGGTGTAATTGTGCAGTCAGATATGACGTTTACTGAGCAGTGCAGATGGTCTTCAAGGGTAGCTCATGGTGTCTGGTCAATGATATACAGGAATTTTTCTAGCAGGGATAAGGAGGTATTATACCCTTGTATAAGCCAATCGTCAGGCTATACCTAGAGTACTGTATATATAGGTCTGGAGGCCTCATTTTAAAATGGATGTAGAGCTGTTGGAACGTGTACAGAGAAGGGCAACAAGATTAGTGAATGGAACAAAGGGTTGCTCTTAAGAAGAAAGGCTTAAGTTTTGCAAATTAGTGTCTGGAGACTAGGCACCTGCGAGGTGATCTGATTGAGGTGTATAAAGCCTTGAATGGTTTGAGCATGCTCAATGCTGATGAGATTCTTCCTCTTGCTCAGAATAATCGCCTGAGAGGGCATAAGTTCAAATTGAGGAAAGACGGTTGTACGATAGATGTGCAGAAGTTTGACTTTAGTCAGCGGGTGGTTGATTGCTGGAACAAACTTCCATCTGTCTTTGTAGAAGTTGTTAGCTTAAACAGATTTAAATCAGAACTAGACAAACATTTGGAGCGAGTGGATGGGTGAAATTAGAAGGGTGTGTGTGGTTTTTTTTTGTTTTTTTGTCTGATGCATATAAGCTTGCTTTCTTGCATCATGTACCCTTGGTAATGCTAATACTAAATGACAAGGACATGCTTCTTATCAAAAGCAAACTGAGCATGACTAATGCTTTCACTGCTTGAGAAGTTATACATGTTATCATAGAATCAGTGTGTTGAGTTAGTTGAAGCAAAGTTTTAATGAGAGTGGAAGAAATTTACAGACCAGAAGATTGTGAAGATTATGACAAGTGCCTCAATGTACAAGAGTTAACATCTTATGGATGATTTCAATTTGGCCCTAATTGTTTTGAACAACTGTCAGGAAATCTCACCATGAGCAACAAAATTTTTAAATCAACTAGATGACAGTTATTTGTATCAGCATGTTAGGGAAAAAATATTCTAGACTTGTTCATCAGCTATGAACACTGAAATAGAGCTTGAAAGTACAGGAACCATTAGCAGGGAATGATTACAGAAGTCTAGGTTGATTGGTGATGAGAGAGGTAGGAAGGTGTTAAAGGCATAATAATATCTTTTAATTTTAAGAAAGGGGATTATGGTAGCTTAAGGGGCTACATGGCCTCTATTACCTGGGAGACAGCTCACAGAGTGCAGCTACATTAGAATGGTGGTATACCTTAAAAGCTGTAGTGACAGAAGCCTTGAATGCATATACACTGGTGTTCATTGATGCACTTTCTTTGAACACCAGTGTATATGCACTTTCTTTGAACACCAATGCATATACAGGCATACTTCGAATAACGAATAGGATGCGTTCCACGAAATTACTTCGTTAAGCGAAACTTCGTTTTCAGAGGTAAAAATACTATGGCCAGAATAGGGATACGTTCCTACGTAAAGAAAATGAAAAGCTTTTTTTTCGAACAAAGAAAAGTTTTATTAAATAAACAGTCAACTTACATACAAAGTGAAATCACATTTTAAAATATGAGTCTAAAGTTGATTGCTTATGCTTTTTTTCTCTTTCATTTAACAATTGCCTATACGGAGTTATTGCATTTAACACTGATCGCTTAACAATAAAACTTCTTCCTAAATCAGGATCATTTTCACTAAAAAAATTTAAAACGTTTTCAATGTCATTTAAGCACCTTTTTAAATCTTTGGTTGTTAACACTTTTTCAGCAGGAACTTCTTTAACTTCATCTTCATTATCTTTGTCTTCGTTGCTAACAAGGTTTTCTAAATCTTCCACTGAAAAACCATCATCTTCTGCATTCAATAAATTTCTAACATCCTCTTCATCAACATTTTCGAAACCTATTGATTGAGCCATCTGGATAACTTCATTTCTAATTTCTTGGATGTTATTTTCTTCTTCTAGTACAACTTCTGGCCATATTTTGCACCAAACTCCATGTAAGCATTTCTTAGTGACTTCTTTCCAAGAACTATCAATGTTTTCAATTGCGTTTTTAGTGGTGTAGTTTTTCCAAAAAGTTTTAACTGTCATTTCCTCTTTATTCTCTAGTTCAGTTAAACTGCTTAATGTTCGACGCAGATAATAAGCTTTAAATGATGCTATTACTCCCTGATCCAGTGGTTGAATCAGGGAAGTTGTGTTTGCTGGAAGAAACACAACTTTGACAGGAATGCATGTGTCCAACGTGTTAAGATCAGTAGGATGTCCCGGAGCATTGTCTAACAACAAAAGAGCTTTTTCTTCAAAGTTGTTTTTTTGACAATACCGTTTTACTTCAGGACAAAAGTGGTTAACAAACCAATCAGTAAATAACTCCTTGGTAACCCACGCTTTTCTGTTTGCTTTCCATATTACAGGTAAATTCATTTTTATGTTACCTTTTAACGCCCTCGGATTTTCTGAATGGTAAACTAATGACAATTTTAATTTATAATCGCCAGAGGCATTTGATCCAAAGAGTAACGTTAAACGGTCTTTGGCTGCTTTGAACCCAGCAGCTGATTTTCCTTCAATAGAAATGAAGCTTTTTGTTGGTAGCCGTTTCCAGAACAAACCGCTTTCGTCAACATTGAACACCAAATTTGGTGGAAATTTTTCACGTTCAATTATTTCCTTTAGTTTTTCTGGAAACTTCTCCTGTTAATTTTACACTATGAATCCTGGTCCGTTTTTTAAATTTCTCGAACCAACCACGAGAAGCCCCAAAGGTTTCCGTAATTTCTTCAGTTTGTTTAGATTTCAGGTGATTAAACTGGAATATTTTTTATGTTAAATGGGGCTTGAAATTGCGGACTTTGTTATATCGAAGCTTCGTTATCAGAGGTAACATTAACCGAGGTATGCCTGTACACTGGTGTTCGAAGAAAGTGCATCACCTAAGAATGTCACCTTTCTAACCTTTTTTCGCAATGGTATGTTACATTAATGACTAGCATCACAAACAGAAATATAAACAAAAGATATTTATTAATACTTAAGGCAAAGCTAAGTAATATTTGACAGGTGCTCTCAAAATATTCCAAAATGAGCATTTGCAATCTTTATACAACAGTTTTGGTAAACACAACAATTATAGCTGAAATGTTATCAGAAACCCTCAGTCAGTGTGTGAGTGACCAACCCACAAATTCCTGATATTGATTGGAATTCGTGGGTTGGTCACTCACACACTAGCAAGGCTTTTGTGGATTTATTGGATGATTGTTTTCTACATCAGCATGTTCGGGAGGCAACTAGAGGGAGTAATACTCTGGATTTGATTATCAGCAGTGATTCTTCATGCATTAAGAATCTGCAGATAAATGAACCACTAGGTGGCAGTGATCACAGTGTGCTGAAGTGGGATTTACTCAAAGAGGTAACTACCATTAGGGGTAAAGGGAAGGGTTATTGCTTCCGTAAAGGCGACTACGATGGACTGAGACAGTATTTAAATTCTATACAGTGGGACCAACTGATGATGTTACCAACAGCAAATTCAAAATGGGAAGCATTCAAAGAACTTATCTTGGAAGCTACTAGGCTTTACATACCAACTAAGAAATATTGTTCAAGGTTTAGGCCAAAATGGATGTCAGATGAACTAATGAGGCATATGGCAGAGAAGAAAAATGCATGGGATACTTACAAATTAACACATGACACAGAAGCCTATGATAGATACAAGTTGATATGCAACCAAGTTACAAAGGAGGTTAGGCAGGCGAAGGCAGATTACGAGAAATCCTTGGCAAGGGATGCAAAGAAAAACAGCAAAGAGTTCTTTACTTATGTAAACTCTAGAAGGAAGGGGATGAATCAGATTGGTCCACTTGATATTGATGGGTCAACTGTTGATGATCCTGCTCAGGTAGCTAACAAACTAAATGAATATTTTGCATCGACATTCACACATGAGGAGTTATTCAGCGAGGGGAATGCCAGAGGTGCATTCAACTCTAGTAGTAAGCTACAGAATCTTGAAATAACTGGGAGTGAAGTGGAGGAGAAACTGTTGAAGATAAACACAAGAAAGGCACCCGGGGTGGATGGGATCTATCCAGTTATATTAAAGGAGGCAGCAAAGGAAGTAAGCAAACCCTTAGCCATAATTACGAGAGCTTCCTTGGACTCAGGGGAGGTACCCATAGACTGGAAATGTGCAAATGTGACCCCAATTCACAAGGAGGATCAAAGGCTGAAACAAATAATTATAGACCTGTGAGCTTAACTTCTGTTCCAGGAAAATTAATGGAGGCACTGGTTAAAGAAGCACTGCAGGATCATTTAGACAAGACTTCAGTTATAGCTCGGACACAGCATGGTTTTGTTAAGGGGAAGTCTTGCCTGACCAATTTGATTGGATACTATGATGCAGTCAAAAAAGAACTGGATGCAGGGAATAGCTTTGATATTATATACTTCGACCTTAGAAAGGCTTTTGATACTGTTGCACATGGAAGACTGCTACACAAATTGGAGCAGTGTGACATTGGAGGCAAATTGCTGCTATGGATAGAGGGGTCGTTGAGGGGGAGAAGACAGAGAGTGGTAATCAATGGACACTGCCAATGCCCACAATGGACATCGTGGACTAATGTTATTAGTGGAGTCCCTCAGGGCTCAGTGTTGGGTCCATTATTGTTTTCTGTATTTATAAATGATATTGATGATGGTATATCAAGCTTAATGTACAAGTTTGCAGACGATACAAAGGTTGGCAGGGTTGTCAAGGACACTACTGACACTATGCTACTGCAACAGGATCTGGAAAGGTTGAGCAGATGCGCTGAGAGGTGGCAAATGAAGTTTAACATTGACAAATATAAAGTGCTACACATGGGAAACAGCAACCCCAGAGCAACAACTCGGCGTTCTTGTGGGCCTATATGAGAGCTTGAAGGACAGGGTGGATGCCCTCGAAGAAACTAAATTGAGGGCCCATCAGGCTCTCAGCTGCCCACATCAACACCAGAGCTTGCACTTGGGCATGGCGTGACACAGAGACAACCCCCAAGGCAGAATGCGCTGGTCCCGAAGGAACTAGTAGTTGTTGGTGACTCTATTGTCAGGTAAACGAGAAACATGCTTTGTAAAAAAGATAGGTGGAACAGGACCAGGGTATGTCTGCCAGGGGCAAAGGTTGATGACGTTGTAGAGCGAATATCATCTTTTAAGGGTGCAGAGGGTGATATGGTTGTGCATGTTGGCACTAATAATATTAAGAGTAGGAGACCGGCAGAATTACTTAACAAGTACAGGTCACTGTTGAACAAAAGCCGAGAATTAGGGTTGAATTTGAAAGTGTCTGCAATTCTGCCCAGACACGATAGGAGGGAGTATATGATGAGAGCTTTGTCGATCAATTCGGCCCTGGAAAGATTGTGCAAGGCTCAAGGGGTAGAATTTTTTTCAGCCTGGACTGTACTTGTTAACAGTAGAGAATGCTTCTACAGGGATGGGATACACTTAAATAGAAAGGGTGCAAGAATATTTGCTGATGCTATCGAGGCAGTGTTAGGTGGGTCGGAAAACTGCTAGCTTGGGGGGGAGACAAAGACCAATAGATTGACAGTAGCCACTGGCAGAGGTGAAAGAGATTCTTGCACTGCTTCTATTAGAATGAGCAGAAGCCTGAAAAACAAGATGCATGGTATTTCAGAGACTGCTGGGAGCCATTGCGGTACAAGTAAACACATGGGTTGTGTTAGGGTAGCTAAGAATAGAAACAGGTGCAGGTATACTTGCGTGTACACCAATGCTAGGAGTTTAGTAAATAAATTTGATGAATTTCAGGTATTGCTCAAAACATCGAAGGCAGATATTGTTGGGATATCAGAGACGTGGTGTCACACAGATATAAGGGATGCAGAACTGCAATTTGGGGAGTACAACATCTACAGAAAGGATAGACAGGATAAGAAGGGGGGAGGGGTTATGCTATTAGTTAAGAAACACATAAAAACCAAGGAAGTGAAGCCAGTCGACATCGCCGAACGATGCAGTGTTGAGTCAGTTTGGTGTGACATAAGCATTGGGAGATCAAAATTGAGAGTAGGAGTGTGCTATAGGCCTAATGACTCTGATGAGTATAATAAGGAACTGTACAGGGAAATAGAGTGGGCCAGTAAATCAGAGAGTCTTATAATGGGAGATTTTAATTTCCCAGATAATGACTGGAATTTGGGGGCTGGTTACTCACACACTAGCAGGGCTTTTGTGGATTTATTGGATGATTGTTTTCTACATCAGCATGTTTGGGAGGCAACTAGAGGGAGTAATACTCTGGATTTGATTATCAGCAGTGATTCTTCATGCATTAAGAATCTGCAGATAAATGAACCACTAGGTGGCAGTGATCACAGTGTGCTGAAGTGGGATTTACTCAAAGAGGTAACTACCATTAGGGGTAAAGGGAAGGGTTATTGCTTCCGTAAAGGCGACTACGATGGACTGAGACAGTATTTAAATTCTATACAGTGGGACCAACTGATGATGTTACCAACAGCAAATTCAAAATGGGAAGCATTCAAAGAACTTATCTTGGAAGCTAATAGGCTTTACATACCAATTAAAAAATATTGTTCAAGGTTTAGGCCAAAATGGATGTCAGATGAACTAATGAGGCATATGGCAGAGAAGAAAAATGCATGGGATACTTACAAATTAACACATGACACAGAAGCCTATGATAGATACAAGTTGATATGCAACCAAATTACAAAGGAGGTTAGGCAGGCGAAGGCAGATTACGAGAAATCCTTGGCAAGGGATGCAAAGAAAAACAGCAAAGAGTTCTTTTCTTATGTAAACTCTAGAAGGAAGGGGATGAATCAGATTGGTCCACTTGATATCGATGGGTCAACTGTTGATGATCCTGCTCAGGTAGCTAACAAACTAAATTAATATTTTGCATCGACATTCACACATTGAGTTATTCAGCGAGGGGAATACCAGAGGTGTATTCAACTCTGGCAGTAAGCTAGAGAATCTTGTAATAACTGAGAGTAAAGTGGAGGAGAAATTGTTGAAGATAAATACAAGAAAGGCACCTGGGGTGGATGGGATCTATCCAGTTATATTAAAGGAGGCAGCAAAGGAAGTAAGCAAACCCTTAGCCATAATTATGAGAGCTTCCTGGGACTCAGGGGAAGTACCCATGGACTGGAGATGTGCAAATGTGATCCCAATTCACAAAGGAGGATCAAAGGCTGACACAAGTAATTATAGACCTGTGAGCTTAACTTCTGTTCCATGAAAATTAATGGAGGCACTGGTTAAAGAAGCACTGCAGGATCATTTAGACAAGACTTCAGTTATAGCTCAGACACAGCATGGTTTTGTTAAGGGTAAGTTTTTGCCTGACCAACTTGATTGGATACTATGATGCAGTCACAAAAGAACCAGATGCAGGGAATAACTTTGATATTATATACTTGGATCTTAGAAAGGCTTTTGATACTGTTGCGCATGGAAGACTGCTACACAAATTGGAGCAGTGTGACATTGGAGGCAAATTGCTGCTATGGATAAAGGGGTGGTTAAGGGGGAGAAGACAGAGAGTGGTAATCAATGTACACTGCTCATCGTGGACTAATGTTATTAGTGGAGTCCCTCAGGGCTCAGTGTTGGGTCCATTATTGTTTTCTGTATTTATAAATGATATTGATGATGGTATATCAAGCTGAATGTCCAAGTTTGCAGATGATACAAAGGTTGGCAGGGTTGTCAAGGACAGTACTGACACTATGCTGCTGTAACAGGATCTGGAAAGGTTGAGCAGATGGGCTGAGAGGTGGCAAATGAAGTTTAACATTGAGAAATGTAAAGTACTACACATGGGAAACAGCAATCCCAGCAACGTATCAACTCTGTGGTACTACACTGACAGTGGTAGAGAATGAAAGGGACTTGGGGGTGGTTGTGCAGGCAGATATGAAGTTCTCTGAGCAGTGTAGACGGGCTGCAAGAGTAGCTCATGGAGTATTGTCAATGATATACAGGAATTTTTCCAGCAGGGATAAGGAGGTGCTCTCACGAAGAAAGGCTTAAGTTTTGCAAATTACAGTGTCTGGAGACTAGGCACCAGCGAGGTGATCTTATAGAGGTGTATAAAGCCTTGAATGGTTTAAGCATGCTCAATGCTGATGGGATTCTTCCTCTAGCTCAGAAAAATCACCTGAGAGGGCATAAATTCAAATTGAGGAAAGACAGATGTAGGATAGACGTGCGGAAATTTGCCTTTAGCCAGCGGGTGGTTGGTTGGTTGGTGGAACAGACTTCCATCCCTTGTGGTGGAGGTTGATAGCCTAAATAGGTTTAAGGCTCAGCTGGACAAGTATTTTGAACGAACAGAGGGGTGAAGTGGAAGTGGGTTTTTTTTTGGCTGATGCTGCATAAGCTTGCTTTCTTGCATCAAATGCCTCTACTAATGCTAATGCTAACATATCAACTCTGTGGTACTACACTGACATTGGTAGAGAACGAAAGGGACTTGGGGGTGGTTGTGCAGGCAGATATGAAGTTCTCTGAGCAGTGCAGACGGGCTGCAAGAGTAACTCATGGAGTATTGTCAATGATATACAGGAATTGTTCCAGCAGGGATAAGGAGGTGATTATTCCCTTGTATAAGGCAATGGTCAGGCCACACCTAGAGTACTGTATACAGGTCTGGAGGCCTCATTTCAAGAAGGATGTAGAGCTGCTGGAACGAGTACAGAGAAGGGCAACAAGATTAGTGAATGGAACAAAGGGGTGCTCTTACGAAGAAAGGCTTAAGTTTTGCAAATTACATTGTCTGGAGACTAGGCACCAGCGAGGTGATCTGATAGAGGTGTATAAAGCCTTGAATGGTTTGAGCATGCTCAATGCTGATGGGATTCTTCCTCTAGCTCAGAAGAATCACCTGAGAGGGCATAAATTCAAATTGAGGAAAGACAGATGTAGGATAGACGTGCGGAAATTTGCCTTTAGCCAGCGGGTGGTTGATTAGTGGAACAGACTTCCATCCCTTGTAGTGGAGGTTGATAGCCTAAATAAGTTTAAGGCTCAGCTGGACAGGTATTTTGAACGAACAGAGGGGTGAAGTGGGTTTTTTTTTTTTTTTTTGGCTGATGCTGCATAAGCTTGCTTTGTTGCATCAAATGCCTCTACTAATGCTAATGCTAATGTTTGTTTCACTTTATCATTTTAAATGGAAAAGAAATTGAAAAGTTCACCAGGTGCAAACTAATATTTAGTTGAACCGCCTCTGGCCCTGATGAGAGCTGCACACTGTCAAGGGATTGACAAGATCAATTTCTGAAGATAATCAACTGATAGTTCGTGGCTTCCTGAAGTTCACGATAGGTCTTCAGTTTCTTTCTGGCAACTTCAGATTCCACACGATGCAAACAGTTCTCTATAGGATTCAGATCCAGGCTGTTTCCTGTCCAGTTAACAGTTGTAATGTACCGTTCTTACAACCATTTTTTCACCTTTCAACCTGTAACAAAATGTAAACACAGTAATGTCGAACCTATAATGCAGAAATGAAGCTAAAGTAACTACGGAAGTGTCTACTTACACTTTTCGTCCAATGACAAGGAGCAGAGTTGTCCTGAAAGATGCAATTACTTGTCAGGTTTAAATGTTCTCTAATGGTTGGCAGAAATTTGCCTTCCAATACAGCCAGGTATCCATTGGCATTTATGGAACCTTTTATAAACTGCAGGTGACCTACTCCGTGATACGAAATGCACCCCATATCATTTGGCTGGTAGGAAATTTCACTGTAGACACCGTACAGTCTGGATGGTATTCTTCATCATGTATAGGACGAATCGTTTATCTCCCATTAGAGCCATGCAGGTTGAATTTCTTTTCGTCTGAGAAAATAACTGACTTCCACTGCTCAGGGGTCCAAATGACATGCTCCTTGCACAAAATTAAATGGGCCTTTTTCATTTTTTGTGTGAGGAAGGGCTTCTTCTCAGGACGATGGGTTAAAAGTCCATTTTTGAAGAGGCATCTTCTGACTGTTACTGCACTTGCTGCCACTCCTGTATGTTCTTCTCATTCTCTTTTCAGCTAAGATGAAGAAGCTTTACGGTTTTTAAGGCATAAACACTTCAAAATGCAGTCCTGTTTTGCCGTAGAGATTCACTTGCATCCAGTTCCTTTTTTCCTATCAGCAAAACCAGTATTCTTTAGTTTGGAAAAAAATCTACTCACTGTCGACTGCTTACAAGACACTCTATAAGTAATATGACAGGAAGAACATCTTCCTCATGTAAAGAAACAATAGCACTCTTTCTTCGTGACGTCAACTGCACATAACTCGCCATCCTGACACAAGAAAGGAATGATTGCAACTATTGCAGACCGTGCTTATATAGCTGAAAGTAACAGCTGATGCAATATTACGTCATCACCTATGCATGTCAATCTTATCTGATGCAATCTTTAACAAATATTTCCATATACTTATGTTATTTGGATGACAATTACAATTTTAAGGGGTGATACACTTTCTTTGAACTTAATTGCATGTGATGCAAGAAAGCAAGCACATGAGTTTATGCAGCATCAGGCAAAAAAAACAAAAAAAAAAAAAAAAAAACAATTTCACACAACAGTTCCCTCTAAAAGTTTGTCCGGTTTCTCCTTGAATTTATTTAAGCTATCAATTTCCACAATGACAGATGGAAGTTTGTTCCAGCAATTAACCACCCGCTGGTTAAAGGGAAATTTCCGCACATCTATTCTACAACTGTCTTTCCTCAATATGAATGTATGCCCCCTCAGGTTTGTAACCTGAGCAAGAGAAAGAATCCCACCAGAATTCAGTGTACTCAACACATTCAAGGCTTTATACACCTCAATCAGATCACCTCGCAGGTGCCTAGTCTGCAGTTTGCAGAATTTAAATATTTCTTGGTAAGAGGACCCCTTCGTTCCCCTTACCAATCTTGTCGCCCTTCTCTGTACACGCTCAAACAACTCTACATCCTTCCTAAAATGAGGTCTCCATAATTGTATGCAGTATTCAAGGCATGGCCTAACCATTGCCTTATACAAAGGGATAATGACCTCCTTTTCCCTGCTACCAAAATTCTTGTATATCATTGACAATACCTGATGACTTGCTCTGGCAGCCTATTTGCATTTCTCAGAAAACTTCATATCTGACTGCACAATCACTCCCAGCTCTTTTTCATTTTCTACCACCCTAAGTGAAGTACCACACAGTTGGTACATTCCTCTGGGGTTACTTCTACCCATATACAGCACTTTTCATTTGTCAATGTTAAACTTCAGTTGCCACTTCTCAGCTGGTCTGCGCAAATTTTCTAGATCCTGTTGCAGTAGCACACTGCCATTACTGTCATTAACAACCCTATCAACTTTTGTATCATCTGAAAACTTCAACACTAAGCCTGATATACCTTCATCAATATCATTGATAAATATACAAAACAACAGTGGGCCCAACACCGAACCCTGTGGAACTCTACTAATAACATTAGACCACGAATAGCAGTGTCCATTGATTAGCATTCTCTGTCTTCTGCCGCTCAACCACCCTTTTATCCCTTATAGCAACTTTCCCTTAATACCATTCTGCTCCAATTTGTACAGTAATCTTCCATGTGCAACAGTGTAAAAAGCTTTCCTGAAATCCAAGTATATGATATCAAAATTATTTTTTGCATCTAGTTCCTTTGTAACCACATCATAGTATCCAATCAAATTTGATAGACAAAGTTTTCCCTTAACAAACCCATGCTGTGTCTGAATTATTGCTGCAGTCTTGTCTAGATGATCCTGCAATGCAATTCCTTTAAATATTGACTCCATTATTTTGCTTGGAACAGAAGTTAAACTAACTGTTCTGTAATTACTTGTGTCACCCTTAGATTCCCCTTTGTGAATTTGGCATACATTTGCACATCTCCAGTCTGTATGACAACTTCCACTGAGTCCAAAGATGCTCTCGTAATTATGGCTAAGGGTTTGCTTACTTCCTTTACTGCCTCCTTTAATATAACTGGATAGATCCCATCCATCTCAGGTACCTTCCTTATATTTAACTTCAATAATTTCTCCTCCACTTTGCTGTGTATGTAGATACAAAATAGCCATTCAGTTTGTCAGTTATCTGAGCAGGATTGTCAACAGTGAAACCATCAATATCATGTGGACCAATCTGATTCATCCACTTCCTTTTAAAGTTTATATAAGTAAAGAAGTCCTTGCTGTTTTTCTTAGCATCCTTTGCCAAAGATTTCTCATAATCTGCCTTCGCTTGCCTAACCTCCTTTGTGACTTGATTACAGACTAGTTTATATCTACCATAGGCTTCTGTGTCGCCTGATAATTTATATGCATCCCATGCATTTTTCTTCTCTGAGATGTATATGTTCTTCAGAACATATACATCTCAATCAAGAGACTTGATTGAGATGTATATGTTCTGAGTGATGAAATGAAAAATAATGATTCCATAGCGACATAAAATGAAATTACAGAAGTTTAGACTGGGTTGCAGGAAATTTTCTTTTAGCCAGCAGCTAGTTGTTAATTACTGGAATAGGTTGCTTTAGATATCAGATGGATAGACATCTGCACAAGGAGGGAATCAAATAGTTAATTTTATTATTTATCTATTATTATTTTTAAATTGCTAAAGACAAGAACAATAAAGTTCAATCCCTCCTACTTCAGTAATATTGTTAAATATAAGAGAAACTCTCATACATTACTATAGGAATGCTCTTCATTCCTAATTTAATATAAAAATTATTTTTTTATTTAATTTATTTTATTATGTTTTAAATCCCGTCCATACATATCAAAATTCCCTACTCTTTATAAATGGTTACAATGTCTCAAGTCCCCACCACACCAGTTCCTTATGTGTTGTTCTTTGTGGTTATCTCCATTGGCAAGAAAAAATCTAGTTAACTTAAATCTATCTAAAATCCAGCCATCTTATTTCTTGCAAAACAAGAGTCCCTGCTCACAGGTCCATCTTCAACAACACTCAGGTTTCTGTGTAAGATTACTTCCTTTCTTGGCGGCAAAGGTATGTGATAAATATGTGAGATACCACTTTGTTGAAAATATTTGATTTTCCCTTATACTTTTAGCATTGCTTTTCTTCTAAACAGCTGAAGTATCTGTAAAAATCACATGTGCCCTACCATTGAATGTATTGTTTTCACATCTGGGACTGGCCTGAAAACTTCGGATAAACTTCTAAACTGTGCAAAAGAAGGCAACTGAGTTGCCTTCTTTTGCACAGTTTAGGATGGATTTTGTAAGTAGGGAATCATTAATAACTTACTTCATACTTACTGAAAGATGTGGATCTCTGAAATAGGTGCAGAAAAGAGCAACAAGATTAGTCAAGAACACAAAAAGTATCAAAAAAACAATGGATAGGCCTCCCATACATTGCAACTTATTACCAACAACCTTTGAAAAAATTCTCAAAGATTCTGGAGTAAATCTAGCCTTTGGTAGCTCCAAAAAAACTATGGGCATACCTCAAAAATTCAACAAAAAATAATGAAACAATGGATTTTATACAACAAACAAACATAGTTTATGTAATTCCTTGCATAACAGACTGCGACTGTATATGCATAGGCAGCACAAGAACAGCGTTACATAGCAGAATCCAAAAACACAAAAGCAGCCTAAAAGTAGCCTCAAATAATAAAGAAAAAATAGACCGGACGGAAAAATTTAGCTCTGAGTTGGTAGCTCACCACCTATTACCCATCCTTTGAAAATACCATAATCTTAGATAAACAAGACACAAAATATAAGCTAGAAACCAGTGAAACTCTAGCCATAAGATCAAAAAGCAAATAAATAAACATACAATGCCAATAATAATTTCAGAGCAGTGGGATATAGAACAAATATCCTACAAGTTCAAATTCAGTAACAAAATATAACAGCCCCCAATTCAGAACCTCTACAATGGGGACGGGTAGTCATACACCCGGATTTCGGAGTGGAAACTTTCATATTCTTTCCTCTAAATGACCTTTAAGCTGTTCTTAATCTCTAGATTTTCAAATTATTATCGAAATACGAGGGGGGTGGGAATTTACCTTCTATCCTGTTCTCTTTCTTTTGCCTACCCCCCCCACGCTTTTGAAATATGACAATGGAATGTGCCGGGGCTATGTATACATATACACACAACCTTCGACATGTGCTCGCTTCCCCTTTAAAGATGGTATAGACAAAAAGCCCCCATCAAGCTTTGGGTAATCTTCTCCCATTATACTCTCAATTATTCACCATGCATGGTCTTGTTGCAAGGTTTTTCCCCTTCCTTTAAGCAAGTCTTTGAAACAATTTCCATCTGTTCTGATTACATCGTACATGCAGTTCCTGAAAAATATCTCAGGTAAGAGATTTCCTGACTTGAAATATAATCTTAAGATCCCATTTATTCTATTTAGTAATTCTATTTTTATTTTTGATTTGGTTTAATTTCAAAACATTAATTTAAATTCGAAATGAGGACTCAGATTCTCTTCAAGAGAAAATCACAATAGTATAGTATATGTTTGATTTTATGAATATTAGCAGGTCTCAATCACATAAGTTGTCTGTCCAACATGTCTAGTAAAGTTTCGAGACAACAGGTTTCCCATAATGTTTTTATACAAGATAACATTTGATAAATCATTGATAGGACACCATGGAATTTCCTGGCTGCCTGTTTACACGGTTCAGAAAACTTCATATCTGCTCGTATTGTAACTCCGAAGATCCCTTTCCTCCTCAGTTTTTAATTCAACCCCAGCAAGTCTATAAATTATACACTTGGTGGGGTTAAATTAAATTATAGATTCAATGATGTGTTTTCACTTCACATAACCCACTTAGGAAATTCTGTGTATTCTGGTTACACTCCTAAAAGTGTTAATTAGTACAGGGAAGGGCCCCATTGATCATTACTTATTACCTGCAGTTAAACATGCCCTTCAGTTACAGTAGAAAAAATTTACTTTTCTTTTGTTTTTATTTGCAGTTTGAATTGTTTATAAATTGCATACCTTCTCAAGCTGTCTACAGAAGTTCCCGTTCAAACACATTCTTTATGCTGGTATTAATGGTTGCTTACCTCTTATCAATAGCGATCATTGGTTTCTCAATTGCAGAGTAAGTGTAGCATGTAATTTCGATCACTTTTTTACAATTTTCAGTTTTTATGGTGCTTCATCTGCATGGTATACTGCCATAAACATTGTTTACAGAGTTCAGAAGGTGAAATTCTTTAAGAAAATTAAACCCATCATTGCAAAATTTACTGTATTCTTCATGTGATATTTACCAAAATAATTGTTAGTAATATGTTGCTAAGTTATGTTGTTGTTGTAGAGAGTTATGACAAAGAATATCAGGTACATCTAATAGTATTGCATAAGGCATAGCAGGCTATCTCAACATTTTCAGATTGTTTAACCATTATGAATTTAGAGACAGTTTGTCTGCTGTTGCCATTAAAGGATCTGAATTAAAATGTTAAAGCCAATATCCCAACAATCTAAAATTCCTGAAAAGTCTAATTCTAAAATACAATCATTTTCAGAGTGCTCAAATTTTTTAATTTATTAATAGCAAAACATTGTACACTTTTTAAAACACTGTTATATACAAAATTCAGGCCAACTTACAATAATTTCTGTTGTCTAAAAGATATTATCTTCATAAATAGAGTTAGTTTCAATTGAAACTATTTTCAAAGAATCACAGCTTCTCTTTCTAAGAAATTTAAGTAATAAACAGGAACTCCCGATCTACGTAATTCTCGACTTATGCAAATTTGATTTTATGTAAGTGTTTGCCGGCCGGTACAAAAAAATGTGGAAATGTATTTTGCATATGTAGGGATAAATGGAGGTATTGTGAAAATATCATAATGTGAACCCAATAACATATTGTTTTTTTTTTGTAATTCATTCCAAGTCCTTGGAAGTTGAAAATTTCGCTATATTACTAAGCTATTTATTTCTCTAAAAGATCATATTTATAATGTAAATTACACTACCCTTTCATTGTTATTATTATATGGTCCTGTTATAAGAATCAATTTTTGAACGCCTTTGTGATATTTTTCTAAATCACGTTTCTGGAGGTCACGACCAAAAAACAACAAAAACAATATGAACTTTCCGGTTTATTGGGCTTTTCTCTTAGTGCAATCTATTATAAACAGGTAGTAAACTCGACCTTATTGCATTTGTGATAATCCTGATAACTAGAATTCTGTGGGTTTTTACATTATGGTATTATGGTGAAACGAGTTCCCCTGCACTGAAATACAATCATATAAAAAATATAATAAAATTTTCAGAAACTTCTCTTCATTCCTACTTGCATATTACAATGATGAAGAGAAAGGGACCACTGGAAAGTGCAAGTGCTGGCAGTGCCAGGAATATCGAAGATGGAACAGCTGTTATGTTATGGATGGAAAATCAGATTCAGAAGCAAGTGCCCCGAGTTCAGTGGCCATTCAAGCAAAAGCCATAAGTATTTATGAAGATATTAAGGAAACCCCAAGCCAAGTTTGTGGCAAGCAACAGGTGGTTTAATTGGTTCAGGCATTGCACTGGTTTCCAAAACATTAAAGTATGCGGTGAAGTCACCACTACTGATTCTGCAGCTGCAGAGAAATTATGTGATGTGTTGGAAAAAATTATTGATGAAGGCGGCTATTCAACACAACAAATTTTTGACATTGACAAATGTAAAGTACTACATATGGGAAGCAGTAATCCCAGAGTAATGTATCAACTCTGTGGTACCACACTGACAGTGGTAGAGAATGAAAAGGACCTGGGGGTAAATGTGCAGGCAGATATGAAGTTTTCTGAGCAGTGCAGATGGTCTGCAATAGCAGCTCATGGTGTCTTGTCAATGATATACAGGAATTTTTCTAGCAGGGATAAGGAGGTGATTATCCCCTTGTATAAGGCAATGGTCAGGCCACACCTTGAGTACTGTATACAGATCTGAAGGCCTCATTTTAAGAAGGATGTAGAGCAGTTGGAACTGAGTACAGAAAAGGGCAACAAGATTAGTGAATGGAAAGGGTTGTTCTTACGAAAAAAGGCTTAAGTTTTGCAAATTATAGTGTCTGGAGACTAGGCACCTGCGAGGTGATCTGATTGAGGTGTATAAAGCCTTGAATGGATTAAACATGCTCAATGCGGATGGGATTCTTCCTCTTGCTCAGAATAATCACCTGAGAGGGCATAAATTCAAATTGAGGAAAGACGGTTGTAGGATAGATGTGCAGAAGTTTGCCTTTAGCCAGCGGGTGGTTGATTGCTGGAACAAACTTCCATCTGTTGTTGTAGAAGTTGATAGATTAAATAGATTCAAGGCAGAACTTGACAAACATTTGGAGCGAGTGGAGGGGTGAAATAAGGGTTTTTTTTTTTTTTTTTTTTTGGCTTATGCTATATAAGCTTGCTTTCTTGCATCATATGCCTATGCTAATGCTATTATAAACCGGTAGTAAACTCGATTTTATTGCATTTATGATAATACTGATAACTGGAATTCTGTGGTTTTTACATTACGATATTATGGTGAAATGAGTTCCCCTTCACTGAAATCTTCAATCATATAAAAAACATAAATAAATTTTCAGAATCTTCTTTTCATTTCTGTTTACTTATTACAATGGTGAAGGGAAAGCAACCCTTCACCATTGTAATAAGTAAACAATGGTGAAGGGAAAGCAACCAATGGAAAGTGCAAGTGATGGCAGTGGAAGGAAACAAAATTGATTTAGAAATGAAGATGAAAATGATTAAGAAGTAAGAAGCAGGACAAGTTTGTCATCTATTGCACGGAATTAGATCTTACTGCTTCAATAGTGAATACTATTTTAAGGGACAGTGCGCATATAAAAGAACGTGTTAAAGGATCAATGCATTTAAGATCAACTTAAATGCATAAGTTTTTCCATCTTCGATATAGCACCTGAACACAATATAGTGTTCAGGTGCTATATCGAAGATGGAAAAGCTATTAATAATATGGATGGAAAATCAGATTCAGAAGGAAATGCCCCCGAGTCAATGGCCATTCAAGCAAAAACAACTATTATTTATGAAGATATTAAGGACAAGTATAGCAAACACTGAGCCAAGTTAGTGGCAAGCAATGGGTGGTTTAATAGGTTCAAGCATCGTGCTGGTTACCAAAACATTAAATTATTCAGTAAAGTTGCCAGTGCCGATTCTGAGTTGCAGAGAAATTTTGTGATGTGTTGGGGAAAAAAACCCTTCTAAATCTCCACAGCCCTCAACTTTCACAGCAGCATACTTATCAGCTGGAGAGTTATTTTGGCAACGATGCTCAAAAGGTAAAACTTGCTGACGTTATGCCTGTCTCCCCTCTCTCATTTTGTAATTTTTCATGTGCATGGGATAAAAAATTGAATAATTCTATTTACATGTTCGTCGAACATTTCATTTTTGCTTTAGTAAAATTCAGCACGCAGTTGCGAGTGCTGCATAAGCATTTAGGGAAATTCCGACTTACGCACCGTTCCACAGAATGCACCTCTTATGTAAGTCTGGGAGTGGCTATATATGAAAGTGACAAATAATATTAAATTGAAAATAAAATGTAATATGCTTAGCCTCCTTAACTTTATTTGACACTGAACATAATAAAGAGAGGTCACTCTAAAAAAACTACAAACACAGTGAAAGTTTAATGCATTGCTGTTTTAACCAGTTAGTTTTGTTTGTATATCACAGAATGCCCATATCTCACTGAATTCATCGAGATTGTATATGAAAAGTATAAATAATGAATAAAAATATTATTTGTTATTTAGAATTGCTTACTATTTCTCTTCATACAAAAAGAGGTGCTTCTATTTTCATTACAGACTTCGACCATCAGAAGGGTGTGGACCATTCCGTTTATATAATTTTATGTTTCATTCCATTGAAATAGCCATAAGTAGTTGGCCCGCAATACTTATTCGAATCATTAGCTATCTCTTAAGTGCTACAACTGCAGTCATAATCTTTGCCTTATTACTGTGAGTATATAAAGTTTAGTAAACATAAGTGTTTTAATTATTTGACTTAAAATATATATCTGTCATGTAAATATAATATGATAGTCAAAGCTAATTTAGACTTTTACTTTTTATATGATAATATGCAAGCTTTCTCCCATTATATTTAGTTTGAAAGAAGTGTTATTGTACTACAAGATTTATCATATTTATGAATATTTCCAAACCAGTTTGTGCTTAGTATGAAAATTGTATATTATAATGATGGTTTCCCTCTCATTTTACAATAATTAACCATCAGAAGGGTGTGGACCATTCCGTTTCTGAGATAAAATGGTATTGCTTTGGGAGTTTAGTCTCAGACTGTGTGCATTTTGGACTTGACCTCCATTTCAGAAAATAAAAATAATTGCCTTCTCAGTCATGTCTTCAGAACTTTTCTTCTCATGCACAGACTAAACAGAATAGATGCAGAAAATAATATTGACATTGTATATCTATTTCAGTAATGTGTCTTTTTCCTGTTCCACATGAACAACTGCTATACAAATTAGAATAGTGTGACATTGAGGGTTAGGCTATGGATGAAGGTTAAGTGGCATTAGACAGAGTGGTTACTAATGGCCATTGCTCTTCATGGACAAATGAAGGTAACTTCATATAATGAGCTATAGTAGAGGACTGCCAAATATCGATGGTATGACTTCTCTAAATGTAGACAACTTGACTTATTGCACTACTCCAGAAGATTTGAAACGAGTCTTCAAAAAGTACGGCCATGTTGGCGATGTTTATATCCGTCATCCCTATACTATAACGTGGGAAAGTAGAGGTTTTGCTTTCGTTCATTTTTATGAAAATTGAGATGCCAAGGATGCAATGGATGCCCTGGATGGATATGTACTTGATGGTCGGGAGCTAAGGGTGTAGATGGCTCGATATGGTAGACCTGGGGATCCTAGACGTGGTTCTTCTAGATCAGGGGTTCTTAACCTTCTTAGTTCCACGGACCCCTTTGCCAGTCAGGTGAATGCCACGGACCCCTTCTCAGAATAATGTTTTTAAATGCATAAAATAAAATTACAAAAAAACCAGTTTAATGAAATAGTTACCAAAATTTAAAAAAAAACATTATACAGTAATATATTTGTTTCTTTCTTAACACATTGAATAATAATTATTCAATGTGTATTTTAAATGTATTGTATTTTAAATTTTAAATATTTTCTATATTTTAAATGTATTGTATTAACAATACATTTAAAATATAGGAATTCATTTTTTAAGGACATATCAGTGTGAAGACTGTTGTTTATCTTTAATAAGAACATTAAACTGTGGTGTGGTATTTGACAAGGCTGTTTGTTTTTGGGTTTTTTTAAGGAGCATTAGCAACTATGGCCGTATTGCTCCAGGATATGCGGTGGTCATTCCCTGACCTTTCCGCATCCTCCGTATTTGTTGATGACAGGCTCGAACCCCGGTCTAATCAAGAAGCGTGTGCTATGCACTGCTGCTCCTTCCCACCTGGCTACGGAGGTGGACAAAGCAACTCGCATGTCATGTTGGACATCTAATCGATTTCGATTTTTTGTTTTCATTGTTACAAGTGCTGAAAATCCCGATTCGCACAGATATATTGTTGCAAATGGTATCAAAGCTTCCATAGCTCGCTTTACAAGACGAGGATAGGCTTCTCTCAGGGAACACCAGAATTCTCCAAGGCTTTTTGAGGTAAATTCCAATCGTAGTAAGTTTTTTGACCTAAGATCAACGAGTTCATCTTTTGTTAAATCAACATCTTCGATAGTTTATATCAGAAAGAAAAGGATTTCGGATCCATGGTTCAATTTTCATGCCATCAAGATTGAAATAACTTTTAAAAGAGTTCTGTAATGTTTCCAAGTGTTTGCAGATATCTCTTTTCAAAAAAATTGAGAGAGAAGTTGACATTTCAACTACATCTTGGTAAAGCACTTCCTGCAACAGTGGAAAGTTTGTAAGAATGTCGGTCTCTACTCTCTTCTTCCATATTGGTAATTTAGCCAAGAAAGCTTGTAATATTTCAGTTGCATCCAAAATGGTGACTTCATGACCTTGAATGGAAAGATTTATCTCATTCATATGTGAAAAATATCTGCCAGGTAAGCCAAATCATGGATAAAATCCTTCCTTTCAAAATGTTCCAAGAGTGGGTTTTCTCTTTCTTCCAGAAAAAGTGAAACTTCTGCCCTTAGTTCGAACAAGCGCTTCAAGACTTGTCCTCTTGAAAGCCAGCGCACTTCTGTGTGGTAGAGAAGCACTTCATATTCTGCTCCCATTTCTTGACAAAATCTTTTAAAAATATGATGATTCAGAGAACTTCTTTTGATAAAGTTGATAACTTTTATGGCTGTTGACAATACTTCTTTCAGTGTTGCTGGAAGAGTCTTTGTTGCCAGTGCATGTCTGTTTAAAAAGCAATGAGTGACGATGACTTGAATAGCTTCTTTTTTCACTAAAGTAGCAAAACCACATACATTACCAAGCATTGCAGGAGCTCCATCAGTGCAAAAAGAATGAAGTTTTCCTTTCCATTCAAAAACGTCAACGGCCTTTGTAGTTTCCGAAAGAGACTCACAAAATAAGAATTCTTCTTTGATGGCATCAGCATGCACATAGCGAACAAAAATAAGGAGCTGGCTACATTGAAAAATGTCTGTAGTTTAATCCAATTGCATACTGAAGGGGAATGGCGAGACTGCCATTTCCTCGATGACCTGCTTCAAAATATTAAAAGACATATCAGCTATTCTAGAATGTATTACATCGAATGTATTATAACTGGGCTGTGGACTGGAACAGTCCACAGCCCAGTTCGACCATTTCCAGTGCACATGGCTTTACTAAAGTCTCTCCAATAGTGTGAGGCTTCTTTTGCTTGGCAATCTGGTAAGCAACTTTAAAGGATGCTTCAAGAAAAGGTTTTCGTGAAATGGCAAATCCACGTTTTGGAAGTGGCCCTGCTTTTTCGAATTGAGATTTTTTCGCACAAAGAAAACCAGCATCTTTAGATGCATTTTCAGCATGGACAGACTTGAGATGGTCTTTCAGTTTTGCTGGCTTCATACTTCTGTTTGCAGGAATTTTTCCGCACAAAATGCGGTATTTGAGTCCCGTCAAGTTCATTAATGCAAGTGAAACCAAATAATACATAGTTTCATCATACTTCCTTTTCTTCGACATTTCAACTTAAATTTGGTCTGTAACAAATGTTAAATAATTAATGCAATATTAGCAACTAAGAAGGATATATACGAAGACTGTATGCATCGACAGACACACAGTGCGCGTGCATACATGCCTGTAGCACTGCAGGGGCCTCCACCATTGGACCGGTATACATGCACATAGCAGCAAAAAGGTTAAATTACACACTTCAACTGTTATCTAAACCGTAGGACTTATTTGAACATGCCCGGTTTACACTCGTAGCCAGCGTGTCTATTCGTGTTAAAAGTGGCCTACTAGGCGCTGATTTGCTGGATAGTTTGCCAACTACGTCGCACGATGGTCTGTCCACAGCAGGACTGCAATCAAGTGCGATCTAGCGGCAGGTCTAATAACTGCCGTAATTTCAAAGTAACGATGAGCGTAAGCTATTTTTTGAGATATGCAATAACTATAATATGATATGAAAATATCTGTTATTTCTATTGGTCACTACAGATACAGCTAATATAATTGTAATTTATTACATACATTCATAAGTGAAGGAAATTAATGAGTTGGTTTTTTTCCCATCCAAGCTCACGGACCCCTGGTTATGAAACCCTGTTCTAGATCAAATGTTATGAGCTGGGTCTGTCAGAGTCAGTGTTAGACTCATTACTGCTTTTAACATTTATTTATGATCCATAATTGATGCCGCCAACTCTGACCAGTTATAACTTTATAAACATAAGTGAAATAAAATAAAACAAATAAGTAAAATCGACTGTAATGTATAGATTAAAATAGTTAAACTTGTACTACTATAAAACTACGAATAAAATAAAATAATTAAGTAAAATCGACTGTAAAGTATAGATTAAAATCGTTAAGATGTACTACTATAAAACTGAAGCTTTCGGCAGCATCTGCTGCCTTCCTCAATATAAGTAGTGCTGCATCGACAATTCATTATAAAACTCTGTCTTCCCAGCAGACCCAGGATGTAGTATGGTACCTGCGCATACTCAGTTTCCCATATGTTAGCACTGGAAGTGGCACGGGGCTGTATGACCTTAAAACGTTCATCCCTATCCAGGATAACGGTCTCAAACATTACATTAATCTTACAACCCTTATCCCTATTCAGACTAAGATCACCCAAGGAACAAATCCTTAGACTTTCCAGCCACTTCCGGTTCTAGAAACCCTCTACTTTATCTGTAATTACAGCTCCTTCGGCTGTTATACCATGCCCAGTTTCCCAGGCATGCTCCGCCACAGCCGACTCAGAGACATTAGCCAACCTAAGCACCCTACTATGCTCACCCAGTCTATCACATAATCTGTACTTAGTCTCACCTACATAATATCCCCCACAATCCGGGCACTGAATTTTATACTGTTGACACTGTTGTCAACTCCCACAACAAGATCTTTAACCGCCGCCATCACCGTGCACAGCTTTCGACCTGGAAGCTGCACATAACATAATTGGTATGACTGTAAAATGCAGACTATTGGCTGCGACCTGCCTGGGTAGTAGGGAATGTACGCCGTGGAGCCAGGTACCCCCTCCTCCCTCCGAGTACCATGTCCCAAACAACCTTCAATCACGTTCCGGGGGTATCCACATCTCATAAGGTCAGCCGTGACCCGCTTGATTTCTTCCTCCCTATCCTCCAAGGAAGAGCAGTGCGACCAAGCCCTGCTCATTAAAGCCCTAACCACACTCTTTTTATGACCTCCAGTCTGGGCAGAACCAAAATGAGTATACTGGGCCTGACACATCTCCTTCCTAAACACTCTTGTTTTTAATTGTTGGCCCACCCTGCAATCCCAAACATCCAAAAATGGCAGAGGGTCCCCCTGCTCGATTATAAGGGGGGAGCTGCTTTTAAGCCAATTGAGAATCTCTGGCCCACGTTCCCTGCGTAGTACAGCAAATGTATCGTCCACACACAACTCTTCCATGCCTGCAGGGGTAGTGGACCAGAGGAACTCAATATCCTATCCTCAAATTCTTCCATTGCTAAATTAGCAATGACTGCGCTAATAGGTGAACCCATAGCCACATCCCGGATATGCTGATACATCACACCTACAAATACCATAGTGGTGCCAGACAAACACAAGCTAGCACCTTTACATATGTCCTGTACACTCAAATTCATCCTATCTCTCAAAGTATTATTGCCCTCCAAGGCCGTATCAAAATTTCTTCTTCTTTAATGTTCTGATCCCCGGAACTTGATTGAAAGTTGTTGTGGACATGGTACGTGGAGGGCGGAGGGGGTACCTGGCTCCACCGTATACATTCCCTACCATCCTAAGAATGGTATTCCCTACCATTCTGTGAATTCCCTAAAATTTCTCATAATCTGCTTTTGCCTGCCTAACCTCTTTTGTGAATTTATTACAGACCAGCTTATATCTACCATAGACTTCTGTGTCACCTGATAATTTATATGCATCCCATGCATTTTTCCTCTCTGCCATGAGTTTCATTAGGTCATCCATTTAGGCCTAAACAGTATTTCTTAGTTGGTACGAAAATCTTAGTACAGGGGTGGTGAACCTATGGCACATGTGCCTGAAGGGGCACGCGGAATTCAGAGCATCCCAAAAAATTGAGTCAGCTATTGAACAGTTTTCTTCAAGATTTGTCAAGTTCAGAGAATTGGAAGAAACCGCAAAATTCATTAAGTTTTCAGACAGTGTAAAACTAGCCTAACTGAATCTGAAAATGCTTCAGTGGATCAACCTGGAAGATTTTGAGATGCGATTGATTGATTTTCAGAGCAGCTCAATTGAGGCAAAAATTTATCGACCTCAGAGCTGATTTAGAAAATATATTTAAAGGGAACGATTAGTGACGGATTAGCAAAGAAAACTGTAGAAAATGAGGTATTAAAATTCCATTCCTGAAACTTGTATGTTTAATAAATGTGGCAACAGTGTTACTAACAATTTTCTCATCACCATATTCTTGTGAGTCGTTCTCAATGATGAACTTTGTTAAGAGTAGTCATAGGAGTAATCTTATGGATGAAACTAGTTGTTGTTGGTTTTTAGGAGCATTAGCAACTAAGGCCATATTGCTCCGGGAATATGCGGTGGTCATTCCCTGACCTTTCCGCATCCTCCATATTTGGTGGTGACAGGCTCGAACCCCGGTCTAATCAAGAAGCGTGTGCTTCGCACTGCTGCTCCTTCCCACCTGGCTACGGAGGCACCATGAAACTAGTGCTGCATTCATAGTTCTAAAAGTTAAAAAGTATAAGCCTCATATAAAGTAGTTGTTGACAATGGTGCAGCAACAGGAGTCTCACTGATGTTTTATATTTAAAATTAATTAGAATATTCATCTCTTATTATCTTATATCTTATACAGGCACTCCCCAACTTACATAGTAATTGAATTTCCATAAATTTGACTTTACGTAAGTTTTTGCCAACCGGTGCAAACTTAAAAACACTGTGGAAACATATTTTGCATCCCGTAGGAATAATTGGAGGAATCATTAAAATATCGTAATGTATTCACATTAACAAATTGTTATTTTTGCTAATTTGTTCCAAGACCTTGGAAGTTGAAATTTTTGCTATATAACTAAAGTATTTATTTCTCTAAAAGGTCTTTTTTATAATGGAAATTGCATTACACTTTCATCATCATCATATGTTCCATTATAAGAATCAATTTCGAATGCCTTTGTGGTATTTTTCTAAAACACATTTCTGGAGATCACTACCATAAAACAATAAAAACAATTCACTTTCTGGTTTATTGGGCTTTTCTGTTAGTGCATCTAATTATAAACGGGTAGTAAACTCAATCTTATTGCATTCGCGATAATCCCAATAACTGGAATTGTGTGGGTTTTTACGTTATTATGGTGAAATGTGTTTCTGCTTCACTGAAATCTTCTTCTGTCAGACTCAGCTAACAATCAAACATATTCTAATAGAATGCCCTAATTATTCAAGTAACCGGAAATCCACTTTTTATTCTGCATCCAATCTGCTGGAACCTTTAAATTTACTACACATACTGGGAAATAATGCAAATTTTGAAGCACTGTTTAGATACTTGAAGAGCATAAATGTATATAATGGCCTCTGACAACAATTATATTAATAACTCAGTCATAAGTTAATAAAGAAAAGGCACAATATGGCCCAGGAGGCCCTTGTGCCAAAAAACCCAAAACAACAACAACAACAACAACAACTGAAATCTTCAATCATATAAGAAACGTAAATAAATATTCAGAATCTTCTCTTCATTCCTATTTACTTATTACAATGGTGAAAGGAAATCGACCAACGGAAAGTGCAAATGGTGGCAGTTCTAGGAAACCAAACAAAATTGATTTAGAAATGAAAATAAGTAAGAAGCAAGACAAAGTTTGTCATCTATTGCACCGGAATTATGTCTCACTGCTTAAACAGTGAATGCGATTTCAAAGACAGTGCACATATAAAAGAGCATGTTAAAGAATCGGCAGATTTAAGAACAGCAGTGACAACAAAACAGCATTCAAGTGCTATACCAAATATGGAAAAGATATTAATATGGATGGAAAATCAGATTCAGAAGCGAGTGCCCCTGAGTCTAATGGCCATTCAAGCAAAAGCAACAAGTATTTATGAAGATATTAAAGATGAGTAAGGCAAACCCCAAATCAAGTTCATCGCAAGCAGTGGGTGGTTTAATAGGTTCAACCATTGCTCTGGTTTCCACAGTGTTAAAGTACGCAGTGAAGTCAGCAGTCCCGATTCTGCAGCTGCAGAGAAATTTTGTGATGTGTTCGAAAAAACCGCTTCTAAATTTCCACAGCCCTCAACCTCTGCAGCAACATACTTATCAGCTGGAGATGTTGATTCTGGCAATGATGCTTGAAAGGTAAAACTTGCTGATGTTATGCCTGCCCCCTCCCTTTTTTTGTAATTTTATTATTTTGAAATTTTTGTAATTGCAGTTTTGTGATTTTTCCTATGCATGAGATAAAAAAAAAATTGAATAAATAATTCTATTTACATGTTCGTCGAACAATTCTTTTTTGCTTCAATCAAATTCAGTGAGCATAGTTGCGAGTACTGCATAAGCATTCAGGAAATTCCAACTTACATAAAACTTAAGTTATGCAGAGTTCCGCAGAATGCAACCCTTACATAAGACAGGGAGTGCCTGTATATCATCTCTTATAGTATAAGAGAGGTTTATCATTTTATATTAAATTTGTTCTGTAAGCTAAAAGATGCATTTTGGTTATGAAGGATTTTATTTTAATACCTTTATTAAAGCATCTTTGAAATAATGTCTTTTATTTCATTCTTTTTTTTGGTTACGCTTTTGCCAAGTAAAACATGTATGAGAAAAATGTTAATTTATATGTATCCCATGCATTTTTCTTCTCTGCCATATGTCTCATTAGTTCATCTGACATCCATTTAGGCCTGAACCTTGAACAATATTTCTTTGTTGGTATGTAAAGCCTAGTAGCTTCCAAGGTAAGTTCTTTGAATGCTTCCCATTTTGAGTTTGCTGTTGGTAACATCATCAGTTGGTCCCCCTGTATAGAATTTAAATACTGTCTCAGACCATCATAGTCGCCTTTACGAAAGCAATAACCCTTCCCTTCCCTAAACTTGTATCCCAACACACTTATAACGCCATATTTATGTTTCAGTATTGAATGGAGGGAAAGAACTGTACCTTGGGGGACACCGGCATTAGTAGTGAAGTTAGATGACAGAAGCCATCTACCATCACCCTCTGTGACCAGTCAGAGAGAAAACTGGATAACCAATTACAAAGAACAGTTGGCAAACCATAAGATGGAAGCTTGTTTAGATCTTTATGCCAGACATGATCAAAAGCCTTTGAGATGTCAAGAGCAACTGCTTGTGTTTCACTGAACTTCTCCATAAATTGGTAACATAAGCCAGAATATCACCTGTGGATCGACACTGACAGAATCCGTACTGACGATCGTTGATCAGACGGAAGGTTTCTAAATAGTTTAAGAGTTGACGGTTAAGGGATTTTGCCATTACTTTAGAAAGAGTAGAAGTAATTGGATGGGAGGGATTTTTCACCCTTTTTAGGAACTGGCTGGATATGAGCTAATTTCCAAGCAGAAGGAAAAACACCTTTGGAAAGTGAATAATGGTGACATAGAACAGGAGTAAGTTCAGGAGGAGCTCAGGTTTTGAGAACAAGTGGAGAAATACCATCAGGACCTGGAGCTCCATTGAGAAATACCAAGAGGACATAATCTTCATTATGTATTGAGATTGGCATCACAAATTTGCAACCAAATTTTGAACAATTATTTAAAAATATCCAGCCTCAATCATCTCATTAAATATTAAGTTTTGCCCAGTAAATGTTATTTTGTATTATACTTAATAAAATTTTCGAATATTTCAATTTTAGGTTTATCATTATACTGTATTTGTTTATTCACCTTAATATTGAAAAGCAGTGATCCTTTTCAGGTTGTAAATTTTCTAAAATGAGCATTTAAAAGCAAAAGTAAAGTATTTAATTTAAACAAAAGTGAAGTATTTCAAATAGAAACAAAAGTGAAGTATTTAAAAAAACAAACAAACAAACAAAAGTAAGTCATATTTTTATAATTTTAATAAAATCTAAAAAATATATCACTAACATAGATTTGTTGCACATAAACTTGCTGGGAATTTGCATTTTTTTATATATAGCTTGAATAGAAAAAAGGTAACATGAAAATAGAAACTTCCTTTTACGAGTAACAAGATAAGAAAATGTAACACACAATTTTTTCTCGAATCACTTTGTGCAGCCCACAAAACAAATCTAACTTTGAATACAGCTCCCGTACGGGGAAAAGGGAGGACACTACTAATCTACACGATAAAGTTCCAGAAATGTGGACAACCACATGCACACATACTCCTCATTCTGCCTACAGATTCTAAAATATGCACAAAGGATGACATTGACCGAGTCGTAAATGCAGAGCTATCATCCTTAAAAAAAAAAAATCCAAGGTGGTTTGAAATCGTCACAAAATGCATGCTACGTGGTCCCTGTTGGGCACTCAATGCATAATCTCCGTGTATGAAAGAAGGTATATGCAGGTAAGGGATTTCCGAAAAAGTTTACAACAGAAAAGAATGTTAATAGCTATTCTATATATAAGAGAAGAGAAGGCCCTGCTGTTAAAGTAGAAAAGTACAATGTGGACATTAGCATTAGTAGAGGCATATGATGCAAGAAAGCAAGCTTATGCAGCATCAGCCAAAATAAATAAATAAATAAAAAAAATTAAAAAAAAAAATTAAAAATAACCACTTCCACTTCACCCCTCTGTTCTTTCAAAACCTGTCCAGCTGAGCCTTAAACTTATTTAGGCCATCAACTTCCACGACAAGAGATGGAAGTCTGTTCCACCAACAACCACCCGCTGGCTAAAGGCAAATTTCCTCACGTCTATCCTACATCTATCCTTCCTCAATTTGAATTTATGCCCTCTCAGGTGATTATTCTGAGCAAGAGGGACAATCCCATCAGCATTGAGCATGCTCAAACCATTCAAGGCTTTATACACCTCTATCAGACCACCTCGCTGGTGCCTAATCTCCAGACACTGTAATTTGCAAAACTTAAGCCTTTCTTCGTAAGAGCACCCCTTTGTTCCATTCACTAATTTTGTTGCCCTTCTCTGTACTTGTTCCAGCATCTCTACATCCTTCTTGAAATGAGGCCTCCAGACCTGTATACAGTACTCTAGGTGTGGCCTGACCATTGCCTTATACAAGGGAATAATCACCTCCTTATCCCTGCTAGAAAAATTCCTATATATCATCGACAATACACCATGAGCTACTCTTGCAGCCCATCTGCACTGCTCAGAAAACTTCATATCTGCCTGCACAACCACCCCTAGGTCCCTTTCATTCTCTACCACTGTCAGTGTAGTACCACAGATTTGATACATTGCTCTGGGATTGCTGTTTCCCATATGTTGTACTTTACATTTGTCAATGTTAAACTTCATTTGCCACCTCTCAGCCCATCTGCTCAACCTTTCCAGATCCTGTTGCAGTAGCATAGTGTCAGTAGTGTCCTTGACAACCCTGCCAACCATCGTATCGTCTGCAAACTTGGACATTAAGCTTGATATACCATCATCAATATCATTTATAAATACAGAAAACAATAATGGACCCAATACTGAACCCTGAGGGACTCCACTAATAACATTAGTCCACGATGAGCAGTGTCCATTGATTACCACTCCCTCTCTTCCCCCCTCAACCACCCGTTTATCCATAGCAGCAATTTGCCTCCAGTGCCACACTGCTCCAATATGTGCAGCAGTCTTCCATGTGCAACAGTATCATCATCTAAGATCCAAGTATATAATATCAAAGTTATTCCCTGCATCCAGTTCTTTTGTGACTGCATCATAGTATCCAATTGAATTGGTCAGGCAAGACTTCCCCTTAACAAAACCATGCTGTGTCTGAGCTATAACTGAATTCTTGTCTGGATGATCCTGCAGTGCTTTTTTAACCAGTGCCTCCATTAATTTTCCTGGAACCGAAGTTAAACTAACAGGTCTATAATTACTTGTGTCGCCCTTTGATTCTCCTTTGTGAATTGGGGTCACATTTGCACATCTCCAGTCCATGGGTACTTCCCCTGAGTCCAAGGAAGCTCTCATAATTATGGCTAAGGATTTGCTTACTTCCTTTGCTGCCTCCTTTAATATAACTGGATAGATCCCATCCACCCCAGGTGCCTTTCTTGTATTTATCTTCAACAATTTCTCCTCCACTTTACTCTCAGTTATTACAAGATTCTCTAGCTTACTGCCAGAGTTGAATACACCTCTGGTATTCCCCTCGCTGAATAACTCAATGTGTGAATGTCGATGCAAAATATTAATTTAGTTTGTTAGCTACCTGAGCAGGATCATCAACAGTTGACCCATCGATATCAAGTGGACCAATCTGATTCATCCCCTTCCTTCTAGAGTTTACATAAGTAAAGAACTCTTTGCTGTTTTTCTTTGCATCCCTTGCCAAAGATTTCCCGTAATCTGTCTTCACCTGCCTAACCTCCTTTGTAACTTGGTTACAGATCAACTTGTATCTATCTTAGGCTTCTGGAACCGAAGCCTATGATGTGTTAATTTGATGTGTCAATTTGTATGTATTAAATGCCATATGTTTCATTAGTTCATCTGACATCCACTTAGGCCGAAACCTTGAACAATATTTCTTAGTTGGTATGTAAAGACTAGTAGCTTCCAAGATAAGTTCTTTGAATGCTTCCCATTTGGAATTTGCTGTTGGTAACATCATCAGTTGGTCCCACTGTATAGAATTTAAATACTGTCTCAGTCCATCGTAGTCACCTTTACGAAAGCAATAACTCTTCCCTTTACCCCTAATGGTAGTTACCTCTTTGAGTAAATCCCACTTCAGCACACTGTGATCACTGTCACCTACTGGTTCATTTACCTGCAGATTCTTAATGCACGAAGAATCACTACTGATAATCAAATCAAGAGTATTACTCCCTTTAGTTGCCTCCCGAACATGCTGATGTAAAAAACAATCATCCAATAAATCCACAAAAGCTTTGCTAGTGTTTGTGACCAGCCCCCAAATTCCAGTCAATATCTGGGAAATAGATGGATTGTACCTTATAATCTATCATTGTCGAAGAAATTTAATGTGCACATTAATGTGGAAGTTGTGTGCCTCCGTAAAGGGTATAAAGTACCTCTATAAATATGTTTATAAAGGTCATGATGGGGCATCTGTATGATTACAGAGGGATGGAATAGACGGTAGTTTTGTCTTTGATGAGATTCAAACTTTCTTAGATGGATGGTATATTAGTGCACCTGAAGCAATGTGGCATTTGAATGAGTTTCCGATGTCGGAGAAGTCACACTCCATTATAAGATTGGCAGTGCACTGCCTGATCAACATCAAGTGATCTTTTATGAGGGCAGAGAAGAGGCCTTTCAGTGGGAAATGTCTACAAAGACCATGCTTGAGGCATGGTTCGAATTTAACAGAACAGATGTGCAAGCAATGCAATTCAGTTATGCAGAGATACCAAGGTACTATGTATTTGAGAAAAAATCAGGCAAATGGAAACTTAAGCAAAGAGATGGAGATGGTGTTATTGGACGTATGCCTGTTGTAAGCGTTCAAGACAGCGAGTGCTACTATCTACGCATGCTTCTTACAAGAGTTACAGGAATTACAAGTTCTTAGCATTTGTGAACAGTCAATGGACAACTCTGAGAAATATTTCAGCAAGCTTGCAGAGAACAGGAACTTTTGAAAGGACACAGGATATGGTACGACACACTTTCCGAGGCAATTGAGGCACATACACCAAGGTATATATATGGTTACTGTATGCAATGATTTGTGGATTTGGAGAACCAGAAGATGTACCTGAACTATGGGAAAGTCATAAGCAGAGCACGAGTGAAGATTTCATAAGGTGTTATCCTGAAGAAACTGGCCCTCTCTATGCTCTTGCACAAATAAACGAAATGTTGAAAAGTGCATCTACCAGCTGTTGAAATGATGACAGTACCTCTGCATTTGCAATAATTTTTTTAGATTGTCCAGCTGGAACTGCAAAAACATTTCTTTAGTCAACTGTACTGCACACCATACGAGGCAAGCAAGATAGTTACTCCTGTTGCATCTACAGGTATTGCAGCAACTCCATTAGTAGGAGGCAGAACTGCTCCCTCTATGTTCAAGATATCTCTTCTTCTGAATGAAACTTCAACATGCAATTGAAAACCAAACACAGAGGAAGCTAGGCACTTCCACAATCAAAACTGATAGTGTGGGACAAAGCACCAATGACTCACATCCACGCCTTTCAAGCAGTAGACAAGACTGCTGCACAATCTGACAGGATTAGACAAGTCTTTTGGAGGGAAAGTTATACTACTAGACAGAGACTTCAGGCAAGTCCTACCGGTGATACTACAAGGTTCAAGATCTCTAACAGTTGCTAGTTGTACAAAGAAACATAGGGTATGGACCCATGTACTGGACCTTGCACATAATATATGAACAATAGCAAGCGAGAAGGAATTTTCAGACTGGCTTTAGAAGCAGGTGATGGAACAAATGGCGCAACTATAAGTTTGCCTACACCCTGATTTTCAAACACACAAGACCCTGTAGAACAACTCTATGGTGGTGACATTAACTTTAACACTGTTACAGCTCAGCAACTCAAAGGTAGAGCAATGCTAAGTGTTACAAATGAGGATTCTTTGAAACTGAATAAAAAGTGTTAGACCGTATTCCCAGAGAAGACTTTTTTTTTTATTTTTATGTAAACCCCAAACACAAGAGGTGTTAGAACCTATAGTACTTAGTACCGTGCTTGGGTTGGAGGTTGAGATGAAAGAAGATATTTGTTGATATTGGACTTGAAGTTCTGTAGACTGTAATTTTCAGGAAATACGTAAGAAGAAAGGTTGTTCCAGAAAATGGCAGTTGAATGAACACACGAAGAAGATGAAAAGTTGGTTCTGTGAGTTTGAAGTAGGACAGTAAATGGATGTTGGCTGGTGGACTGTTTTGAAAGAGACAGCGGGAATTATAGAAGCCAATTCAGAAAAACAGTGCCCATGGAAATATCTGTAGAAGAGGTGTACTGTCTCATAGATGTACTGTTTCCGTAGCAGCAGAAACAGTACATCTATGAGACAGCGAGTGGAGAGACTGTTAAGAGATGAATCATTAATTAACCTAACTGCCCTCTTCTGAACGGAACCAAGAAGCCTGAGAGAGGTTTTGGGAACAATATTCCATGGTAGGGCGGATTTGCGATTTGTAAAGAGTGAACAGCTGTTTGGAAGAAAAGTAACACTGAGAGTGAAAGAAAAAACCAAGTTTTTTAGATGCAGAGGAAGCAATATTTGTAATGTGCTTGTGCCAAGAGAGATTAGAAGTCAGAGTAATCCCCAAAAGAGATCTATCTATCATCTTGCCTAGAAATCAGAATGTGTCACCAAAGATAAGCATACGAGAAGGATCCTTTTTGTGAGATATAAGACAAGACTGAGTTTTAGAAGGATTGAAATCAACTAAGTTGTCTTTGTCCCACTGGAGAATTACCTGGAGCTCAGCATTTAAGGAATTGGTAGCAGATTTTCGAGAAGTTGAAGCTGATTGAGCAGGACAAGGTTTCTCAAAATGGAAAGTGGAATGCAATGTGCTATCATTGGCAAAACTATGGATAGGATTTCCGGTCAATGGAAGAAGGTCATTAATATACAAGAGGAAAAGAACTAAACCTTGGGGGGGGGAAACACTGGCATTAGTGGAGAAGTTAGAAGACAGAGAGCCATCGATCAACACCCTCAGTGAGCAATCAGAGAGAAAACTGGATAACCAATTACAAAAAACAGTTGGCAAACCATAAGATGGAAGCTTGTTTAGAAGACCTTTATGCCAAACACGATTAAAAGCCTTTCAGATGTCAAGAGCAACTGCTTATGTTTCACTGAACTTTTCCATTGAATTAGTCCATAAATGGGTAACACAAGCCAGAATATCACCAGTGGATTGATGTTGACTGAATCCATACTGACGATCGTTGATCAGATGGAAAGTTTCTAGCTAGTTTAAGAGTTGGCAGTTAATTGATTTCTCCATTGCTTTAGAAAGAGTATCAGTAATTGAAATGGGACAATAATTGGATGGGAGGGATTTGTCACCCTTTTTAGAACTGGCTGGATATGAGCAAATTTCCAAGCAGAAGGAAAAACACCTTTGGAATAAGAAAGTGAAAAAAGGCGGCAAAGAACAGGAGTAAGTTCAGGAGCACAGGTTTTGAGAACAAGTGGAGAAATACCATCGGGACCTGGAGCTTTCTTAGCATCAAGATTCGTCAAAATCCTTTTTGACGAAAGACCACAGGAGGAATTGAATGGAGCATGCTGGTAATGGTGGGAGGTGTTTTACCATGATCATTAATACATGAATTGGAAGAAAAATGGAATGCTAGCAGGTCAGCTTTATCCTTGACTGAAGTGACAACAGAACCATCTGGCTTGGACAGAGGCGGGAGCAGAGATGGGCAAAAGTTGCGGCCAATAGGTTTGGCAAAAGACTAGAATTCTCGGCTACCATTAGGGCAAGAAGCAAGTTTTCTACTCTTAGCCTGTTCAAACTTTGGACTGATTAATAACTGCTTTACAATTGTTGCGAGCTTTGGTGTAGGCAGAAAATGAAAGTGAAGAATTAGAAACAAGCGAATTACGATATGCAAAGTTCTTCTCGTGAACAGCCTTAGCATATTGATTTGAGAACCAAGGTTTAGATAAAGGACGAGATTTTAAATTGGAGTGTGGGATAAAGGATTCCATTCCTGCAAGAATAATTTCACTGACATGATCTGAGCAAACGTTGACATCAGAAATTTTGAAACAGTAATCCGACCAAGGAAAAGAAGAAAAGAAATCTCGCAGGTCATCCCATTTTGCATTCTTGTAATGCCAAACAACACGAGGTTGGGAATAACCATGAGATAAAGGCTCCATTGGAGAAGAGACAATCACCAAGTTGTGATCTGAAGTGCCTAAAGGACCTCTCACTTTGACCGTGTACTTAGAAGGGTTGTTTGTGAGAAAAAGATCAAGCGCGTTGGTTGTATGATTAGGATTGTCCAGTATTCTTGTAGGTAAATGAACAATCTGTCATGCTACTAACAAAACTTGTTATTACTTGCAACCTGTCAGCCTACTGAGTGATCTGTGTATTACCATTTGAACACTTATTTTCAAATTCATCAAAAATGACCTCAACAGCACCAGTCCAGGAACTTTTTGTCAGACCTTGCATGTAAACCAATATACTCACATATTGGCATGTCTGGCACCAACTACCATACCATATTCAAAATCAGTTTCACTTAATTCTTTCTTGTTGCTCATTCTTGCACTGAATTATATATATATATCATTCCTACATATCTGCCACTATTTCGTATCACATAGTACAAACGTGCAACTGATGGACTGTACAATTTCACAAAAAGGGTTAGATACCTAATAGTGGACACCCAGCGTATTTATGTAACAGTACTTTAATAGCTTACTATTAAAATAAATCTTACATGGCTGATTTTAAATGTCACTATCTTCCTTATTTTATTCCTTTTTGAGATGTAAACTTACTAAGTGGTTTTAGAGGTGAGCTACTTAATTAAAGAGTGGTATTTATTAGGACTGATAGAAATATATTGGTACTAGAAGACACTACCAGGCTGTAATTCTAAGAACAGACTTAATTTTTGTAACTATTCACTTTTTGCAATGATTTTACATTAGCTGAAATAAATTTGTTTTTATCTAGTTATTTATGTACATTTTTGTTGTCTTAATTTTTGTTCTTGTTCTCCCTCTCCATTTTGTTACAGCCTAGCTATGTCTTACTACATAATAGCAGCATCAGCTCATCAAGAGATGATTCGTATTCTGAAACAGCAACTCATTTTGGAAGGAAAAGATAAACAGTTCCTTTTGTCTCGACTTACAGATGTTCCCCATCAAATCCAATGCCAGTTAAAAACAGATTAATTTTATTCTTCTTAAATGCAAATTTTATATACCTGTATCGTTTGCATCAGCCTAATTTCATAATTTTAATTATCATAATGTGGTTGTTAGCCAGTTTAATATGATGGATCTGTTTTTCAAATTCAGTACGTATTGTATGTAAATTGTATATAAATTTCTGAATGTTCTGTATATATAAATTTTTTTTTTTATGCTCTTAAATTGGAAATTGAAATTACAGGTAATTCCCAACTTTACGAGTTAATTCGTTCCTAGCATGTGCTTGTAAAGCAGGAATTTATATCCCATGGACGTAATGTTAAAAACAGGGGTTACATTCTCAACAATGAAATTTGACCATAGTAATGTTAAATATAGGTCAACAAAACAATAGTTTATGCTTAAACAATGATTTATTTATTCAAAGAAATTAAACATAGCCTTTAAAATCAAGCAGCTTATAATAATAAAGAATATTTATGTCATACAAATGTTAAAAGAATGTTTATTCTTCATCATCATTGACTAAATGCACACTCGTTGATGGTCCATCACTCATTGTTGGTTTGTTGGAAGCACAAGGAGTCGTCTTCAGAAATGCTTCAAGAGTAATTTGTTTCCAAGACAAATATGTAGCAACTTTTCTAGTGTGCTCGAAATTTGAATCTTGTGACTCAATAACCTCAATTGTGTTTTCTGTGTTGAAAAGTTTCATCAAGTCCTTTGAGAGTGAAGGAACAAATGGGAGTTTCAGCTGTTAAACCTTCTTCTTCCTCAGCTTCTTCACATTTTTCTATTTCAATGAGGTCTTCATTTGTGAACTACTCATTTTGTGTTTGAAGCAGATCAGTGACGTCAGTTGTACAAACCTCAAGCTGCAATTGGTTAGCAACATTTATGATTCTTCTGTTCCATTTTGTATGGTCTCTTCTGGTTCTTGAAATCCTTCAGCATTATCAATAAACTGATGTCAGAGTTTATTCCACACACACACTTCATGTTCTTCTCTGTAATTTTGTCCCATGCTTGCATCTAAAATATGGAATTCTTTTAAGAGTTGGATTTCCCTCCTTATCTCTGCATGAACAAACAAATGTTCATGCAGAGATAAGGAGGGAACAAACAAATGTTCAAACAAATGTACGCACAATAGTACTGTAATGCATAGCTACGCACGTGGTTTGAAATGCCGTATTTATGAATGTTTAGCATTAATTTATTGAAATTAATGTTCATATTTTGGATTTTGTTGATACTTAAAAAAAAAAAAAAAAGAACTCTTAAACCCAGGAACTCAAAAAGCGGGAACTGCCTGTATAAGTTAACACAGTCAGTTCACCAAACATTTTAAGACCATACTGCAATAATGGATTTATTATATTGAATTGCTATTTAGGCAGTGTTTGGTTAACTTACTGCTGAATAATCTGGAGAGGTTATCCAGGAAACTTACCGAATAAAACCAGAACCAAACCTATGGCTCTCCAGCTTCTGGAAAAGCAGATGAGAAGAAACACTTTTAGGAAGGCTAAGGATTGGACATACGCACCGCACTCACCTGTATCTATTAACTAATGAAAGCACTCCCCAATGTACATCATGTCAAGTACAACTGACCATTCACCATTTGTTAGTGGACTGTCCCCACTTACAAAACATCCGCTTAAACACCTTTAAATCAATTGCTAATACACAGTCATCAATAAATTTATTGCAGATTATTGGAGATGATCCTAATAAAGAAGAACTGTTTACTTTCCTAAATCATATAGGAATATATCATAAAATATAGTTATATTAATGAAGCTGATATTTCATATTCACCCTCAGAAAGACATAATATGGCCCTGGGAGTCTATGTGTTAAATTCAACAACAACAACTTACTTCTGCTTGTACATTTAAAAACACAAAACAGAAACAAATTTTTGTTTCTGTTTTGCTTTCATCCTAAGTTTCTCTATTATGTGATTGAAATAAATATATAGTTGGTGTACATTACCTAGACTCCTACATGGCAGTTAGTCTGTATAATACATCATTGTCTGCCACTCATTTGGATAGCCGTGGGTTTAATTCCCATCCTTCACTGGAGGTTGTTCTAAATTCATCTTCAATGAAATGTGTAATTAACTGAATAGTGTTTCCCATGAGTTATTCCAGATTGATTGTCTGCAAACATATAGTTCTACAGGCAAAATGTATAACATGGATTTGAGTGACGAGCTCTGGTTTCATTAAAATAATAATTTTAAATTGTACATTATTAGATAAGCTACTCTGGTATACATGATTTTTGCTTACTGAAAACAGTGAGCATACATTTATTCCCTACCTGATGGGATTACCAAAAACTATGGTCATTTCGAAAACAACGATTTTGTACGCTGCACTGTTTTCAAATATGGCACCACCACATTTGACCCAGTATGACCCAAATAGCATGTAAATTAAAATATACCATGAATTATGTTTTGCAGTTGCATAAAGTAAATAATGTGGGTATCTCCATAGGAGTGCCGTTGAGAGGATGTTTTCTGTTCGTTGCACCATTCGCATTACACCCTTGAAACTGTAGTGTGCAAAAAGTTCAGAACTGCCGTTTCAGAGATGCTTTGTCAGAGATGTCTTGCACCTGCTACCATGCCACATTCAAAGTCCATTAGATCACTACTTTTCCCCATTCTTCCTACGGTTTGTACGCTTAACTGATACTAGAGAGGTTGTTCTGCTGCATTTATATCCATAACTGTGGTCATGTGACATACGTTGTGGGACAAACCATTTGTGTGCACAGCAAGGGTGTACCTAATAAAGTGGCAGCACAGTGTATATATATATATATATATATTTTTTTTTTTTTTTTAAACATCATTACATTGTGAGAGAGAGAGAGAGAGAGAGAGAGAGAATGCATAATCATTAAAACATGCAAAAACACAGTAGAGGATGTGATACTAAATTTTTTGCCATATCTCTTTAAACTTTTTTTTTTTTTTTTTTTTTTTTCCTTTCAAGAAAATGCTCCTATAGCCATTTTCTGCAATATGGACTATACAATACCATTAATAAATTTCCAATGTAAACCAGCACAGGCAGCCCTTGAAAAAATTTTGCATTCAATTTTCTATCAAAACTATTTTGTTCAAATGAAATTGGCAAAACCAATGATAAGAGTTGGATGAGACCTAGAAATATTTTCATAAAAGCAACATTTATTATAATGAGATTTTACTGTACTGTAAATTTTGTATCAGTCAGACTGTAGACAGGAGAGTTTCGTACAGATTAGCTGACCTATATGTTAAGGTGGCCACCATCTGGTTTCAGTACATTGAAATGAAATAAAAATACCCATCAGGAGGTGCTCTTCTCCTCCAGTTCATTTTAAATTTGGTTTGCAGCCTATTTAGCTTAGAACTAAGCAATTTTATGATTTTATCTGGCTTGTCTTTTGGCAGCACATTTGAAATTGATTATACAGGGTGTCTCAAAAATATTGGTACAAATGTTTAGGGGAGGTAGGTAATATCTAAAGGAATGTGAATCGCATAGGAACCCGGAAACGCCACAGGCAAGTAGTAGCAGAGGCACAAGAAGCAGAAATGACAAAAGACAGATTAGTGGCAAACATTTATTTGACATAATATTAACAGTGGAGTACGAGATGGATGCATTTCATGATGTTACAACAGATGCTCGAAGGTTTTACCATGAGATGCGATGCCTGCGTGACACCGACGCAGCATGGATTGGCGGACACAGTCAAACACACCTGAAGTTTCTTTGACAGTAGCAGCAGCACAGACGAGTCTCGCCACGAGATCCATTTCCGTCTCCACAGGCAATTCATACACGACAGATTTCAGGGCTCCCCACAGAAAGAAATCAAGGCTCGATAAATCAGGTGAGCATGGGGGCCAGGCAACGGGTTCACCACAGCCAATCCATCGACGCCAAAACGCCTCAAATGGTCATAAACACGCCTTCCACAATGAGCAGGTGCCCCGTCATGTTGAAACCAAATGTTGCGTCTCACATTTGCTGGAACATCATCAAGTAACCCTGGTAGAACTTGTTCAAGAAAGATCCGATATTTAGCAGAGTTCATGCGGGATGGGCCGACCGGGCTAGCCAGGTGGGTAAAGTGCCTACCTGGCAACCAAAAGGTCACGGGTTCGAATCCTGCCTAGGGCTTGGATCAGAGTAGAAAAAACCTTGGGAGGTGCAATATGGCCATAGAAGCCAATGTGCCAACAACTACTAACAAAAAAAAAAAAAGCGGGATGGTAACAGGTATGGGCTGACTAAGCAGTCGCCAACCATACCTACCCACACATTTATTATGAAGCAATGTGCCGCATGGGGGTGCACACCGTGTGGGTTGTCATGAGCATCGTGCTGATTGAATAAGCCTTTCCGAGTGAAATAAGCCTCATCCGTGAACAAAACATAGGCTGGAAAATTCAAGTCTTGAACACTTTCTTGGAGAAACCACTGCACAAAAGTCACACGTGCAGGATGATCTTGGAGGAGCAGTAACTGGACCCTTTGGAGATGAAAGGGGGGTAAGGAATCGTCGTGCCAGACACGCTATACATTGCAACGAGACACTCCTAAGGAAGAGGCAACGGCAGGTGTGCTGGTAGTAAGATTATTCTGGACGGCATTCAACACACTTTCTTCCATGGCGGGAGTTTGAGTCGAACTCGGTCTGCCCACACTACTCCTGTTACCTCTAAATGACCCATAATCACACAAATTTTGATGCACACACACAAACAAACGGTGGTCCAGTACATGTCAGTCTGGGAAGCGTTCTCCATAAATTTGTTGAGCGGCTCGTCCATTGCCCTCTGCTAATCCATACACTAGGTGCATGTCTGCCAGCTCACAGTTTGTATATCAATGCATGCTCTTCGTGCGGCGACTACCGCACCATCTACCGACTTACGGTGATTTCCAGTTATGGGTTCCTATGCAATTCACATTCCTTTAGATGTTACCTACCTCCCCTAAACATTTGTACCAATATTTTTGAGACACCCTGTATATGTTAGTATTCTCGTGTGAATGGCAGATGGTATACTTTCATTGGTTTTGATGTCGGCATGATTTTTCTTGAGTGCTAAAATTCATGTACATAGGTAATTTTTATGAACCTTGAAAAGATAAAAGTGCTTACCTTGACGGTTGACTTCTGTTGGCATTGTGTTGTACCAATAAGAACATTCGAATTTTTCTACATAGTTTTGTAGCAATGTAATCGGTATTAGAAGAGGCTTATAAAATAAAATTAATATCACTACATACATGTTTTAAAGAACTTAACTTAGTACGACATTAATATTCATAGAACTTTTAATATCAGTGATTTGGTGTAGATATAGTATTGCAGATAGGTTGCTCAAGAGTTTGAATAAATTTATTATCTATTATAAATACTTCGAATTTACAAACATAACGGTTTGGGATAATACACAGAACTTAAATTAATAGGAGGTACAAAATACATATAACATAAACTTGGTAGGAGGTACAAAATACATATACCGTAAACTCGGCATTGCAATATATACATATATTCAATAACGTAACCTTCATAACATAACTGGTGCACAGTATTATTACTGCATTAGGATATAACTTTAGATATTTATAATTATACTGAATTTGAACCAAAACCATGCCTCAGACCAGAGAAGCAAAGCAAAAGGCTCAAGGCAGTGGGAGTGCTGTGACTGAGGGGAGAAGTGGAGGGGTGTTGGTCTGCTGAATCACAGCCTTATGAAATGTACTGCTTGTTTGCAGCTCTATCAGGAATGGGACATGGTATTGCAAAGGGGGAGGGATGTCTTCATGTGTGTCAATGTAAAGAGTGTAAGGATGTTAGGTGGCAACTCAGTGTTATGGACCTTTTATGAGAGGTTGAAGAACAGGGTGGATGATCTCGAAGGATTTAAACTGGGAGGCCCATCAAGCTCTCAGCTTCCACCATCAATACCAAAGCTTATACTAGATCAGAGAACACAGCAGCAAGGCAAAATGCACTAGTTCCACAGGAGCTAGTCATTGTCAGTGACTCTATTGTCAGAAAAAAGCAAAATATATTGTGCAAAAAGGATAGGTGAAATAGGAGCAAGGTATGTCTGCCAGGGGCAAAATTCATGATGTTATAAAGCAGATATCTTCTAAGGGCAAAGGTGATATTGTAGTACACATTGGCACTAATGACATTAAGAATAGCTCTACAGACTTACCTAACACGTACAGGTCAATGCAGAAAAAAAAAAATTCCCAGGTTAGGGTTAAATTTGAAAATGTCCACAATTCTGCCTAGACATGATAGGAGGGGGGGGGGTATGTGATGAGAGCCTTGTCAGTGAATTCGGCCCTAGAGAGATGGTGCAAGGCTCATGGGATAGAATTTTTCTCAGCATGGTCTGTGCTTGTTAACAGGAGAGACTGCTTCTACAGGGATGGGATACACTTAAATAGAAAGGATGCAAGAATATTTGCTGATGCTATCGAGACAGTATTAGGTAGGTTGGAAAACTGCTGGTTTGGGGGGGGGGGACACATAGATTAACTGCCAGATCAGTTGATAATTATAGATCAGTAAGTGACAGAGTAATGGTCATCTGCATTAATGGAAAACCACATTTCTTCAAGTCTATGCACCAACAACAGATGCAACTGAAGATGAAATTGAACAATTTTATGCAGAAGGTCAAGATGCCATGAGTAGAACACCAAATAAAGACACTGTGTACGTTCTTGAAGACTTCAATGCAAAAATAGGAGACAGAGAGGCAGTTCGGTCAAGAAAATCAATTAAGGTTTAACACATGGTATATCCAATCTAAGCAAGGTTTGTATACATGGACATCCCCAAATGGACTGCACTGCAATCAAATTGACTAATCATTTGTAGTGAAAGATGGAAAAGCTCTGTTTTTTTTCAGTAAAAATGTTACCTGGTGCAAACTGTGGCTCAGACCACCAATTCTTACGAGCCAAAGTCACGCTCAAATTCTTTGACATCTAAATGAAGGCTGCACCATGGAAATATGATACCGACAAAATTTCACCATTGTATGCAGTTGAGATAAAAAACAGATTCAACTCATTTAACTACATACTTTGGAAGGAAATGGAACTGAAACATCACGGCAATACATCCCATACAAAAAAAATGTGCAAAATCAATTAAGTGGCTGTCAGAAGAAACCATCAAAATTGCTGATAAAAGAAAAGCTAAAGCTGCTGGAGAGAGACAAGACTTAATACAGAATTCCAATGGGCAGCCAGAAAAGGCAAGGAATAATACTCAAATGAATGTTGTAAAGAAACGGAAGATAATGAAAGAGGGCATACGAGAGATCTCTTTGCACAAATAAAGAAGATCCGGACACCCTGCACTGCTTATAAGGGTTCAATAAAAGACAAAGATGGAAATGAACTGGATGACCAACAAGGAATTAAGAAAAGATGGCAGGGATACATTGAAGAACTGTATGCAAATAGAAACAAACATCAACAAATTGAAGTGAAGGGACAGGATGAACTAGAACCAGAAATTTTAGAGGAAGAGGTAGTATGAGTGCTGCAACAACTACCAAAGAGAAAAGCCCATGGAATTGATGGACTACCAACAGAAATGTAAACACTTTTGCCAATCACATTTATCACAGCTTTGTGCTGGGAGATCTGGAAAAGCAATATGCGGCCAAAAGACTGGAAGAGATCGGTGTTGATTCCAATCCCGAAGAAGGGAGACGCCCAAAATTGCTTGAACTACCGTACAATAGCCTTGATATATCACACGCAAGCAAGATTCTATTGAAAATCATTCAAGCACAATTGTATAGAATCACATATCCCCATTTCTATTTTATTTGTATACCGAATCAGTTATGAGGAAATTGTACTTGGATGAGCCAGAAATTGGGTGAAAATTGGTGGCAGAAACATCAATAATTTAAGATATGCAGATGATACAACTCTGCTAGCAGAAAATGAGGAAGATCTATCATAATTGATTTTAATGGTTAAAGATGAGAGCAAAAAAGTGGGACTGCCGCTTAACATCAAGAAAACAAAAATTATGGCAATAGTCAGGAATGGAGAAGTTAAAATTAACAATGAAGAGGTTGAATCTGTTCAGGAATTCATCTTTCTTGGACCTCAGATCGACTGAGAATCTGGCCCTGAAATTAAAAGAGAAGAATTTCATTTGGTTGCAGTGCAATGATGAGCATGGAAAAAATCTGGAAAGACAAAGCCATCAGCCATACATACAATGAAGATTAGAATGATTAATGCTATAGTGTTTCCCATAACAACTTACAGGTGTGAAAGCTGGACAATGAAAAAAAGCAGACAGAAGAAAAATTGAAGTTTTTAAGCTCTGGTGCTGGAGAAAGCTGTTTCAGATATCATTGACTGAAAGTTACGAACAGAGAGGTTTTGGATCGCATCAAGCCAGAAACATCATTGTAAGGCAAGATCACCAAGTATGATTGACCTATTTCAGTCACGTAATTCGATCCAATTCATTGGAAAAATCGATAATACTAGGAAAGGTCAGTGGAACAAGGAGAAGAGGCCAGAAAAAAGCATGCTAACTTGACACCACCAAGAGCTACACTGGCATGCGCATGAAGAACTTGAAAGAAGCTGTTGAAGACAGGACAGCATGGAGGCAGCTCACCCATAAAGTCTCCAAAAATTAGCTGCGACTGAACAAATGAAAACAACAACATAGACTAATAGATCAACAATAGCCGCAGACAAAGCTGAAAGTGATTCTTGCACTACTTCTATCGGAGCAAGCAGTAGTCCGGAAAGCAAGATGCTAGGGATTTCAAGAACTGCTGGGAGTCATAACAGAACAAGTATATACATGGACTGTGTTAACTAACTAAAAGTAAGAACAGGTACAGGTGCATGTATACTTGCATGAACACCAATGCTAGGAGCATAGTAAATAAATTTGATGGATTGGAAGTGCTGGTCAAGTCATTAAATGCCAACATTGTAGGAATAGCAGAGGGTGTCACACAGATATAAGGAATGCAGAATTTGAAAATGGGGAGTACAATGTGTATAGAAAGGACAGACAAGATAGGAAGGATTGTTTTGCTAGTTAAGAAACACAAAATATAACACAGTGCATTCAGTTGCCATGGGTGGTCAGTGAAATTTTGAGTCCGTTTGGTGTTACATAAGAATTGGAAAAGCAAAAATGACAGTAGAGGTCTATTATAAGCCTGATGACTGTGATGAGTATACTAAACAACTATACAGAGAAATAGTGGGCCAACAAATCAGAATGTCTTATAATAGGGGATTTTAACTTTCCAGATATTGACTGGATCTTGTGGATTGGCCATTCGCACACTGGCAAGAATTTATTGGATGACTATTTTCTACTGCTGTATAACAACAGGAAGTGACATTCTTGATCTGATTAACAGCAGTGTATTCATGCATTAAGAATCTGCAGATAAAGGAACCACTAAGTGGCAGTATTAAAAATGTATTGATGTGTGATTTACTTAAAGATGTAACTACCATCAGAGGTAAGGGAAGGATATTTGCTCTTGTAGTGATCTCAGACAGCTTTTAAATTCTATACAATGGAACCAACTGATGATGTTATCAACAGCAAATTCTAAATGAGAAGCATTCAAGGAATTAATCATGGAAGCTACTAGGCTCTTCATGCAAACTAAAAAATACTGTTAGAGGTTTAGACCTAAATGTATGTCGGATGAACTAATGATACTCATGGCAGAGAAGAAAAATGCATGGGATGCATATAAATTATCAGGCAACACAGAAGCCTACGGCAGATATAAACAAGTTTGTAATCAAGTCACAAAGGAGGTTAGGCAAGCAAATGCATATTATGAGAACTTCTTTGCATCCTTTGTAAACTCTACAAGGAAGGGGATGAATCAGATTGGACAGATTTGTTTACTTATGTAAACTATCAGATTTGTTTTCTTATGTAAACTCTACAAGGAAGGGGATGAATCAGATTGGACAGATTTGTTTACTTATGTAAACTATCAGATTTGTTTTCTTATGTAAACTCTACAAGGAAGGGGATGAATCAGATTGGTCCACTTGACATCGATGGTCGACTGTTGATGATCCTGCTCAGGTAGCTGACAAACTGAATGAGCATTTTGCATCTACATTCACAAGTGAAGGATTCTCTATGGAAATAGGCCAGACATTTATCAAACTCTCATTTATCAGACAGCTAACTGATTTTGTAATAACTGAGAGGAAACTGGAAGAGAAATTTTTGAAGTTACACATTAAAAAGGTACCTGCCATGGATGGGATCCAAACAATTATATTAAGGGAGGCAGCAAAGGAATTAAGCAGAGGAAGTAACCTTCAGCCATAATTATGAGAGTAGCCTTAGATTCAGTGGAGGTCTCTATGGACTGGCGAAGTGCAAATTCATCCCCAACTCACAAAGTGGGATCAAAAGGTGACATACATAATTATAGAACTGTTAGATTGATATTTGTTCTCACGAAAAAATGGAGTCACTGGTTAAAGAAGTAATGAAGGACTATTTAAACAGGAATGCAATTATACTGCTATTGTAGCATGAATTTATTAGGGGGCAATCTTGTCTGACCAATCTGATTTGATACTAGAATGCAGTAACATAGGAACTGGATACAAAAACTAATTCTGATATCTTATACTTGTATTTCAGGAAAGCTTTTGAAACTTGCACATGGAAGACTGCTGTACAAATTGGAGCAGTATGGCATTAAGGGCAAGTTGCTGCAATGGATAAAGGGATGGTTGAGTGGGAGATGGCAGAGAGTGGTAATAAATGGACACTGCTCTACTTGGACTAATGTTATTAGTGGGGTTCGTTGCTGGGCCCATTGTTGTTTTGTGTATCTATCAATGAAGAATATTAGGCTTAATGTCTAAGTTTGCAGATGACATAAAGGTTGGCAGGGTTATTAATGACATTATGCTACCGCAAACAGATTCTTGAAAGTTAGGCGAATGGGCTGAGATGCGGCAACTGAAATTTAACATTGAAGAATGCAAAGTACTGCATATGGGTAGCAGTAACCCCAAAGTAATGTAACAACTGTGAGTTATTACACTCAAGATAGTGGAGAATGAATTAAAACTGGGGGTAATTGTGCAATCAGATATGAAGCTCTCTAAGCAGTGCAGACAGTCTGCCAGGACAGCTCATAGGGCTTTGTCAATGATAGACAGGAATTTTGTTAGCAGGACTAAGGGGGCAATTATCCCTCTGTATAAGGCAGTGGTCAGGTCACATCTTGAGTACTGCATACAGGTCTGGAGGTTTAATTTTAGGAAGGATGTAGAGCTGCTGAAACAAGTAGAGAAGGGAAACAAGAGGGTGCTCTTACCAAAAAGGCTTTAGTTTGCAAATTGCAGCATCTGGGGACTAGGCACCTGTGAGGTGACCTGACTGAGGTGTTTAAGGCTTCAAATGGAGGGAGGAAGAATCTGAGCAAGAGGAAGAATCCCATCAGCACTGAGCAAGCTGAATGCTGATGGGCTTCTCCCTCTTGCTCAGATTACATACTTGAGGAGACAAATTCAAACTGAGGAAAGGCGGTTCAGAATAGATGTGCGGAAATTGGACTTGACCCAGCGAGTTGTTGATTGCTGAACAAAATTCCATTGTTGTTGTAGAAGTTGATAGCTTAAATAAATTCAAGGAAGAACTAGACAAACTTCTGGAGGGAAGGGGATAGGTGAAATAGGATGTGAGTTTTTTTTTTTTTTTTTTTTTTTTTTGTCCGATACTGTATAAGCTTGCTTTCTTGCATCATAGACCACTACCAATGCTAAAACTTTAGCAACTGTCATAATGGGGAAAGACAGCCAAAGCAAGGCATATGATTTTACTGTGTATTTGTTGATTCCAGTTAATTTAATTAACATCATAAAATGTTTCCTTCTGTGTTTAAGTATTAAATTAAAACGCAGAAGCAAAATGCTGCAAAGGTGAACTCACAGCTTTTAACATAATCATAAAAGAATTGTAAAATATTTGTTTATATATACATTTCAACACTGATAACTTTTATGATTGATAGCATAAAAAAAAACATTTTTCCATTTAAGTTCAGTACAGCCTGTCTATTATTTGTATTATTTACAAAAAAGCAACAACACTAGCAACTGACATACATTTCTCAATAATTCTTGGCAGATATGACCTCAGAAAAGAAGAAAGTGGAATGGATTTTCTGACTTTTTTTTGTGGAATTAATTTTACATGCAAATTGCTTAATCCCCCCTTTTGCTGCTCTATGAGCAAAATATTGAGATATAATACAGGTTTACTACTTTTTGATGTTGTTTTTGTTTGTTCGACAATTTTTTTAGAAATATTTTGTTCTACTTCTAGTGGGTTGCTGATTATTTCTGGACATATATAGCCTTTTCTAAGTTGCTTTCTCCCTTCCCATGTACAATGAAGTATGTTACAATTAATTATCATTAATAAATTATCTTGGGATAAATGGACAGGTCTACTACTAGATGATATTTCCTCTGTATCAAATGATGTTTTTGTTGTTTTATTCAACCTAGTATTAGCTTGTGCTGCCTGATTGCATCGTTCTGCAACACACAAATTACTAATAGGATCTTCAGTGCTATCATCTCTCATTTCTTTTTTTAGTACTGAGTGTATAATTTGGTTTGATGGATTTGCATTGTTATCAATTTTTGTATCATGATATTCACAATGAGAATTACAACCTGATGTACCTAAACAGATGGGCTCATCCTTCATATTCTCCACAGAGCTACCAAATATATTTGGTAAAGTAGTAACTTTGTGAAAATTGGTGGAAAAATTAATATTATGTATACTTTCAGAATCCTGATTACATAAATGTTTCGGATTTAAGGTGCCATGCTGAACAAATTTATCAATGCAGTTTACAGCCTCATCATCTAAGCGAGGTTTCTGTGAACACCTTTCTGGTTCATTCATTATAGGGTAGCGCCTTCTCACGGAAAGCTTCGTCTCCAAATAATTGTCAACCTCACATTCAAACAGCAGACCTTTGCTCAAAATTGTTACAATCAAATTACAAACTTTCCTCAACCAAAATTTTTTTAATGTACTATCAGATAGGTTTTCTTCTGGTAAATTTTCCATCAGAGTTTCAAGCATTTCAGTTTTAAATGAAACATCAAATGAATATGACTGATCATTATTACTTTTAACATGGGGTTGATATTCACATGAACTATTTTGTTCCAAAAGATAACATACACCCCATAATCTATTTGAATTTTTCCTAAAGTTAGAATCTTTACACATATTGCATGTGGCTTCTAAACTTTCTATAAATGTAACTAGCGAGTTCTGATTGACATTAGTTGTTATGTTGTGACTGAGATCAAAAGGATCTTGGATGCACATAGGTCCCACCTGAAAAGCAAAAATAAGAATTTTTAATACATAATATAAGAGCATGATAAATGCAGGAGAAGGAATAACTTAAAGGAAACAGACTGCATAAAAGTTTTAGAAAAAGTGAATATTTTTCAATGAAATAGGTTTGTCAGCCAACCTCTTTAACCCCCCCCCACCTCCAAATCCTTTGTAACATTCTCCAATAAAAAAAAAAAAAAAAAAAAAAAAAAATTCTAATCAATTTCTTTTTTTAATGTATTATAAGATTTTTTTTAAGATAAGTATCCAAAAACTTCAGTATTCCATCATTCACTATCAATGAATCACTAATCCTGTTTATGAATAGCAATTATAGCAATTAAATAATTTCATGACCTAACAAATTTCTCAACTCTTAGTTGGAATGAGTTAAAAACTTATTATTTGTCTGCAAGTTAGTCATGACCATTTGCACAGTGCTAGTGTTAACATTTGTAATATTATTAATTTGGTTGACAAACAGAAATATCTAGGAGTATAGAGAGATTATGGTCTCAGTTAATAAAGACATACTTTACTTGATTCAAAGAATAAAATTTAAATTGTAATTTAAAATTAAAATTTAACATTCTTTCTATTACATTGTTTTTAATGTATCTTTCCCACCAAAGTCTTTATTTTTACTTAGTGAACACTACATCAACCTATGCAGTTAATATACAGTCAAGAGCTAACACAGCAAATTTATATATCATAAATAATCTCCTATTTAGAATTCTTAAACAAATAGAAGTAAATAAAATTCAATTCAGAATGATGAAAAAAAGGGAGAATTTTTCCTTTATCAGATACAAAATTATGTTACCTCACCAAAATCTGAAACTTAAAACAATCAGGAAAAATACAGGCACCATTAATAGATGGACTGAATTAGAGAAGAAAACTCCATGAAAACACCTAAATTTTCTCCATCTTGAGCATCCCCAAATATTCCGAACAAATACAGTAAAAGAAATTGATTTCATGTTAATAAAACAGCATACTTGTTAACCTTGAGTTTAAAGTTTATATACAAAAAGTAAATTCTTGAACCAATGATTTTGAATGCTAAATGATGATATAGCAATTGGGCTTATCTCTTTCTTCTGATGGAATGCACCTAATTATGATATTGTGCTATTTTGCCCCTGCTGATATTCTGTTGCTTATTTGGTCGGGAAGAAAATCATATTACCTAAAGTGATAATGAAATTTATAATAGCAACAATGAAAATACCATCAGGAAAAATGTCTGAGTCAAAATACCGAAACATCAGAGTGTTGACACATCTGAATGCTTAAAACACTGCATGAAAAATACTGAAATTATTCAAATACAGACACTTTTAAATGACAACACTTCAAAATGGCAGATGATCAAAACACTGACTGCTCAGACTTGGCAAACATTTGGTCTACGGCAATCTTCTAGGTTGTGTTACCTAAGAAAATATCATATACCATCTAAGCTCTCATGATATGCAACTGGATAAATCCCTTACAAAACCAGAGCCCCATCTTCCACAGAACGATATGGTGTTGCTAGGAATCATGATAAAGACTTCGATGTATAATCAACTGAATATTATCTTCATTATATATCTGACTGTTCTGTTACGTAAGAACCATGCGAGATTACTTGAATACTTTTATTATATATGTATGGCACAGTTGTCTTCTACGCAGAACAACAACAACAGCATCTTCGAGGCACTGAATAATTTGTTAAAACCCATAAGATTTGGTTAATCAGAAGGCTGCACATTGAAGTGATGGGGGAGGTGTTTAGGTACAGTGGATCTGTACAATATTAGGAATAAGCAGAATGGGAACAAAAGTTGGATAATCAGAAATGGGTTGTATGCACAAACATGCTCAGTAATTTCTTTTTAAGATAACTCAATTCCATAATCTGCTTATCTAAATTCTCCTGATGAAAGTTTGAAAACAAAAATATTTTAAAAAAATAAAAATAAACAATCTAAAAAAAAAAAAAATAATGGAAGTTGCCACCATTCCTAAGACAAGTTAAAACCACTGTATCAGGCATTAAAAAAATAAAAGAAAAGTTGAAAATAATGAAAATAGCTCTACACACAAGCACCAATTAGATGATGATGATGCCAAAATTCTAATCAAATGAAGTAATGATCATAAATTACACACTACTCTTCAAAATGTTCATCATAACCAAATAAATATCAGGCTATCTGCACACACCTAATTCCCTTGATTTTCTTCAATGTCTGGTGTTTGGACAAAATCAAGCTTCCAAGTGTCCAATCAGAAGCAAGCTCCACTGTTCTAGTGATCACGCCAGGTATTTAAATCCTTTTTCCCTTTTATGCATGTATCATCTGTATGGCAATTTAAAATGTAAATAAAAAGTCTAATGCTTTTCTTGCTATCATATGCTATCATGGTGACTGTTGTCAGGGAAACAGGGAACATATTGTGTAAAAAGGATAGGTGGAACAGGACCATGGTATGTTTGCCAGGGGCAAAGGTTGATGACATTGTAGAACAGATATCTTTAAGGGCACAAAAGGTGATATTGTTGTACATGTAGGCACTAATGATACAAATATTAGGAGCAGGAGACCAGCGGAATTACTTAACAAGTACAGTTCACTGTTGAAAAGAAGCTGTGAATTAGGTTTGAATTTGAAGGTGTCTGCAATTCAGCCCAGACATGATAGGAGGGAGTATATGATGAGATCAATTTGGCCCTGGAGAGATTGTGCAAGGCACAAGGGGTAGAATTTTTCTCAGCCTGGGCTATGCTTGTTAACAGGAGAGACTGCTTCTACAGGGATGGGATACTTAAATAGAAAGGGTACAAGAATATTTGCTGATGCTATCAAGGCAGAATTAGGTGGGTCGAAAAACTGCTAGCTTGGGAAGTTACAAGGACTAATAGATTAACCATAGCCGCTGGCAAAGGTGAAAGTGATTCTTGCACTGATTCTATTGGAATGAGCAGCAGCCTGGAGAACAAGATGCAGCGTATTTCAGAGACTGCTGGGAGTCATTCCAGAACAAGTAAACACATGGGTTGTGTTAGGGTAGCCAAGAATAGGAACAGGAGCATGCATATTTGCGTGTACACCAATGCTAGGAGTTTGATAAATAAATTTGATGAATTTGAGGTGTTGATCAAAACATCAAAGGCAGATATTGTTGGGATATCAGAGTTGTGGTGTCACACAGATATAAGGAATGCAGAACTGGAATCTGGGGAGTACAATGTGTACAGGAAGGACAGACAGGATAGGAAGGGAGGAGGAGGAGTTATGCTATCAGTTAAGAAACACAAAATCCAAGGAAGTGCAGCCAGTCGACATCGCTGGATATTGCAGTGTCGAGTCAGTTTGGTGTGACATGAGCACTAGAAGATCAAAATTGAGAATAGGAGTGTGTTATAGGCCTGATGAGTATGATAAAAAATTGTACAGGGAAATAAGAGTGGGCCAGTAAATCAGAGAGAGAGAGAGAGAGAGAGAGAGAGAGAGAGTCTTATAGTGGGGGATTTTAATTTTCCAGATATTGACTGGAATTTGTGAGTTGGTCACTCACACAATAGCAAGGCTTTTGTGGATTTATTGGATGATTGTTTTCTACAACATTATGTTTGGGAGGCAACTAGAGAGAGTAATACTCTTGATCTGATTATCAGTATTGATTGTTCACGCATTAAGAATCTGCAGATAAAGGAACCACCATGTGGCAGTGATCACAGTGTGCGCAAGTGGGATTTACTCAAAGAGGTAACTACCATCAGGGATAAAGGGAAGTGTTTTTGCTTTCGTAAAGGCGACTACTATGGTCTGAGACTATTTAAATTCTATACAGTGGGACCAACTGATGATGTTACCAACAGCAAATTCAAAATGGGAAGCATTCAAAGAATTTATCTTGTAAGCTATTAGGCTTTACATGCCAACTAAGAAATATTGTTCAAGGTTTAGGCCTAAATGGATGTCAGATGAACTAATGAGACATGTGGCAGAGAAGAAAAATGCATGGGATACATATAAATTAATGGGTGACATGGAAGCCTATGATAGATATAAGCTTGTCTGTAACCAAGTCACAAAGGAGATTAGGCAAGCAAAGGCAGATTATGAGAAATCTTTGTCAAAGGATGAAAAGAAAAACAGCAAAGAGTTCTTTACTTATGTAAACACTAGAAAGAAAGGGATGAATCGGATTGGTCCACTGAATATTGATGGTTCAACTGTTGCTGATCCTGCTAACAAACTAAATGAGTGTTTTTCATCTAAATTCACACATGAGGAGTTATTCAGGGAGGGGAATGCCAGAGGTGAATTAAACTCTGGTTAGATGATTCTGTAATAACTGAGAGGAAAGTGGAGAAGAAATTGTTGAAGATAAACATAAAAAAGGCACCCGAGGTGGATGGGACCTATCCAGTTATATTAAAGCAGGCAGCAAAGGAAGTAAGCAAACCCTTAGACATAATTATGAGAGCTTCTTTGGACTCGGGGGGGGGGGGGGGGGGTACCCATAGACTGGAGATGTGCAAATGTGACCCCAATTCACAAAGGAGGATCAAAGGGCAAGTAATTATAGGTCTATAATTACTTGTACAAGGAAGTGTACGAGTAATTATAGACCTGTTTAGTTTAACTTCTGTTCCAGGGAAATTAATGGAGGCACTGGTTAAAGATGCACTGCAGGATCATCTAGACAAGACTTCAGTTATAGCTCAGACACAGCATGTTTCTGTTAAGGGGAAGTCTTGTCTGACCAATTTGATTGGATACTATGATGTGGTCACAAAGGAACTGGATGCAGGGAATAACTTTGATATCATATACACCTAATTCTGTTTTTGCACGAACTTTTTTTACACGAATTTGATTTAACACAAATTCAAAATAAATATTTCATTCTCTTTTTACACGAGTCATTTTGATTTAACACGATTTCTATGAATTTTTTTTTTGCCTAAATTGTAAGAATTTTTTTTTTATTTGTGGCATATTAGTATCATTTCTATATTACACGCACCAATAGATTGGATAACAGCTAGTGTGTGCGTTTTGAAACGCGTGCTTTTGCTAACCAACGTGTACATCTAGGTATCTATGAATCATCAACGTTTTTATTGAATTTGGTGCACATCTACGGTATTCGTGCATTGTACCTTCGGAAGACATGTAGTAGTAAGCTCTATTTCAAACTGAAAGAATCTTTAGTGAAATTTGTGCACATATAAATTTATTAATTTTGCCGATAGTCAATAAATTGTAAGTTTACAAATTTTTCATACCTTTTTTTATTAATTATAACTGAGATATTTTTCGGTAGCCCTTATATAATGTCGAATAATTCGCCTATTACCAAAATGAAAAGGAAAACGATTTCTTTGGAACTTAAAATTCAAATTTTAGATCGTCTTGCAACTGGACAAGTGGCTACGTCTCTAGGAAAGCATTTTGGTGTACACGAAGCTACCGTAAGAACTATTAAGAAAAATGAAGCTGCAATTAGGAAGTCGGTATGTTCTGGAACAAAAGTAAGTGTTAATTCATCATCATATACAAGAGATATTGTCAAGGAAAAAATGGAAAAGGCCCTGGTAATATGGATAGAAGATCAGTCACAAAAAAGAGTACCAGTAGATGGAAATGCCATCAAGCAAACAGCACTAAGAATTTACAGACAGATTAAAGAAAAGGAGCCAAGCATTTCATCTCAGTTAAACAGAAAGTATGAATTTTCTGGGAGTACAGGTTGGATGACAGGGTTTCTTAAAAGGAATGCTCTTCATAATATAAAAATTAAAGGTAAACTGCATCTGCAGATGAATCGGCTGCTAAAGTATTCCCGCAGGAACTTGCAAAAATTATTGAAGATGGAGGATACACTCCTGATCAAGTGTGGAATGTAGATGAAACTGGTTTCTTCTGGAAACGAATGCCGAACAGAACGTATGTAGCCAAATCGCAGAAAACTGCTGGTGGTTTTAAGGTAGCTAAGGATCGTGTGACCTTATTATTTTCCTCAAACGCTTCAGGAGATCGTATGTTGAAACCACTGCTGGTAAATCGAGCCCTAAACCCACGTTCAATGAAAGGTGTAGATATCAATAAACTGCCTGTTCACTGGATGGCAAACAAGAGGGCCTGGGTGACCACTACTATTTTTACTGAATGATTCAACAAATGTTTCGTCCCAGAAGTCAGACGTTATATGAATTTGAAAGGTCTCGAATTTAACGTTCTTCTCATTCTTGACAATGCACCGGGCCATCCTGTCTTGGAACACCCAAACGTACAAATTTTATTTCTGCCACCTAATACTACATCTTTGATACAACCGCTAGACCAAGGTATAATTGCGACAATTAAAACATACTACGTAAAACGAACATTCCAACACGTTTTGGACAAACTGAATGATGAAACACTAACAGTCATTGATGTATGGAAGAAATTCTCAATTATGGATTATATCAATCAAGTTGGATTAGCGTTAACTGAATTAAAACCAGCAAATTTAAATGCGTGTTGGAAAGCAGTTTGGCCACAATGTGTAAAAAGCAAAGATCTCATCATCCCTAATACAACCGAATTTCCCAACATCATTACAATGGCACACAAAATTGGTGGAGAAGGATTCGATGATCTATGGTTTGAAGATATTAATGAATTGTTAACCGACAAAGCCCTAAGCGAAGATGAAATATTAGAGGTTGTCCTTGGGACTCCTTATCCCACAGTACGTAGTGATAATGAAGAAAATGATCCTGTTCTAAATGCAGATTTAATAAAAGAAGGTCTGGAACTGGCCAGATAATTAGGTAATCATTTTGTCAAAAATGACCCTAATGAGGAACGCGCTGGGAAGTTTCAACGTGAACTGAAGTTGTTGACAGCCTCTTACAGAGAATTATATAACGGCCTAACCAAAACACGAACCCAACGATTAATAACTGAATTCGTTCGTAAAACCGGTGAAACATCAGCACCAGAGGAGACTCGTGCTGATTTTGCTCAAGAGATCACAGAAAGAATTTCATTAATAGAGGAAGAAGACGATGTCCACAACATTTCTAGTGATGGCAGTGATATTCCAGTCGTACGCGAACATAGGCGCGGTTTATTATCAGAAAGTGAAAATGAATAAAATCTTGTTATGTGTAAAACAGATTTTTTTTTTGTTCATGAAGAATTTTTTTTTCATTTCATATGCATACAAATTTATTTTAATACATTTTAATTACATATTATTACATGTGTATTTTGTTTAAATAAAATAATAAGCTTAAAACGAATATTTTTATGTTTATGTGTTTTTTTTTAATTATTTTTACTGATTTTTTTAGATCCGGAACCAATCTTCTTTTCTTCCATAAATACAATGTCTTTTTTTACACGAATTTTTTTTACACGTATTTTTCAGGAACGTATCTATCGTGTAAAAACAGAATTAGGTGTATTTGGATCTTAGAAAGGTTTTTGATACTGCTGCACAAATTGGAGCAGTGTGGCATTGGAGACAAACTGCTGCTACGGATAATGGGATGGTTGAGTGGTAGAAGACAGAGTGGTAATCAATGGACACTGCTCTTTGTGGACTAATGTTATTAGTGGACTCCCTCAGGGTTCTGTGTTGGGTCCATTGTTGTTTTCTGTATTTATAAATGATATTGATGATGGTATATCAGGCTTAATGTCCAAGTTTGCAGATGGTACGAAGGTTGGCAGGGTTGTTAAGGACACTAATGACAGTACGCTGCTGCAACAGGATCTAGAAAAGTTGAGCAGATGGGCTGAGAGGTCGCAAATGAAGTTTGACATTGACAAATGTAAAGTACTACATATGGGAAGCAGTAACCCCAGAGTAATGTATCAACTCTGTGGTACTATACTGATGGTGGTAGAGAATGAAAAGGTCCTGAGGGTAATTGGGCAGGCAGATATAAAGTTTTCTGAATAGTGCAGACGGTCTGCAAGAGCAGCTCATGGTGCCTTATAAATGATATATACAGGAAAATTTTCTAGCAGGGATAAGGTGATTATCCCCTTGTATAAGGCAATGATCAGGCCACACCATGAGTACTGTATATAAATCTGGAGGCTTCATTTTAAGAAGGATGTAGAGCTGTTGGAAAGAGTACAGAGAAGGGCAACAAGATTAGTGAATGGAACGAAGGGTTGCTATTACGAAGAAAGGCTTAAGTTTTGCAGATTACAGCGTCCGGAGACTTGGCACCTGCATGGTGATCTGATTGAGGTGTATAAAGCCTTGAATGGTTTGAGCATGCTCAATGCTGATGGAATTCTTCTTCTTGCTCAGAATAATCACCTGAGAGGGCATAAATTCAAATTGAGGAAAGACAGTTGTAGGATAGATGTGCGGAAGTTTGCCTTTAGCCAGCTGGTAGTTAATTGGTGGAACAGACTTACATCTTTTGTTGTGGAAGTTGATTGCCTAAATAAATTTAAGGCTGAGCTGGACAGGTATTTGGAATGAATGGAGGGGTGAAATGGGAGTGGTTTTTTTTTTTTTGGCTGATTCTGCATAAGATTGCTTTCTTGCATCGTATGCCTCTACTAATGCTAAAAATATGCTAATGTTTTAAACCATTTTTTTTGTTTTCACTTTTTATTTTATTTATATAATGTATTAATAAAAAGTCCAATGCTTTTCTTGCCATCACATTTCAAACTATTTTTTTTTTTTTTAATTTTTATTTTATTTGATTTGAATGCCTTGTATTCAGCAGTTTTTAAATTTCACATACTCAACTCAGTGCATTTCAGGAGAGGTAGCAACTTTTAATTTTTGATGGCATACCAGCTTTCTTATTTTTATTTTCAAAAACTTTTATCGAAAGAGTTTAGATAAGCAGATTACTGAGGTGAGTTTTCTTAAAAAGAATTTTGTGAAGTATCTGTATTAGCATTTGGATAATTAGAAGCCATTTAGATTATAATTTTCAATGGGGATGAGGTGTTAGCTGATCCTGAATGTCTTTATGATATCCAATCTTCAAAAATCATAAAAGTATTTGGGATGAACCTGTCTATGAAAGCGAGTTAATGATATTGACACTGAAAGGAAATGGGGAATCCCATAATGCCAGTTTCATTGGTGTGTGTGTGTGGGGGGGGATAGTTGTAATAATCAGTGATAAGTTTGCCAGTTATGTTATCCTAGGTTCTCTTATTACTGGTGGTTTGGCTTTGGTTTTTCAAGGAAAGTATTAAGGGCATTTATAAATGATATAACTTTCATTCTTTCTGAGATAGGACTCCAGGATCCATAAAAAGAGAAAGAGAGAGAGAGAGAGAGAGAGAGAGAGAGAGAGAGAGAGAGAGAGAAAAGACCAAAAATTGACTGATTCCACTAGGACAGAAAAATAAATTATTTTTGTTCCCATATAATAATAATCAGCTAGTAATAAATGCAAGTTTTTGATATGAAAATTTTCATTTCTCACCTCATGAAACTCATCAATAAACTTTCCAACAGAAATTTTGTTTAAATAATTAATAATAGATACAATTTATGTAATAGGTGGTGCTGTTTGAGGTGACCAGATAAATGTGCACATGAAAAAAAGCCCACACAAAAATTCCGCACAGAAAAAAACCCCACTGTCATAAATGCTCACAAGAAAAATACCCACACGGAAAAATGCTTACAAAAAAAAATGCTCACATTATTTTTAGCTTATAAAAAATAAATTATTTCATATTTCAAAATGCAACAAAATGTTGCATTTATATATTTTATTTCTACTTCTATACAATGTATTTTAATATAACTTTTGATATAAAACCTGATTTTAATATCATCATCATCAAACTCTAAAGGCTTCACCTTGTCGCTGCAGCCATACATCTCTGTCTACTGCTGAACGTTTTATTTTCTCATATCCCCTAAAGTTCATTTTCCTCATTAAGTTTTCTAAAATTCTCTTCCTTGGTCATCCCCTTCCTTTCGTTCCCAATATTTTTCCTGAAATATTCACTAAAAATTTGTTGTCTTAGGGTGTGTCCTAAAAATTAGCTGCCACTTTTCTTGCATCTTGTTCAAGACAGATTCGTTGGATCGTTGCTCGGTCCAGCTAACCCTCAACATCCTCCTCTTCCAGACCCACATCTCCAATGCCTTCAGTCTCTTGACATCTTGCTTACATAATGTCCAGGTTTCACTTCCATACAGCAGCACACTCCAAACAAATGACTTAGCAAACTTTTTCCTGGTCTCCCTGTCGATGTGTCTGCTGGTTAGAATATTTTGTTTGTTACTGAAAGCTTGCTTGGCAAGGGTGATTCTTCTTCTGATCTCTGTAGCGCACCGGTTTTCCCGGGTAATGAAATTCCCCAAATAACAAAACTGTTTCACTTGTTCCACTTTGTTGTTCCCCATTTTGATGTTTGTTGAGGTTGTTCATCATTCTTGGTGATAACAAGTATTTTAGTATTACAATGATTTTAATATAAAGTAGAATATTTGGATGTAAAAGTTGTAAGGGAAATTACAGGAAATAAAATCCTCTTGTTTTATTGCAACTAAAGCCTTTTATTTTATTTATAAAAATAAATTATTTTTTCTCTGTCTTACAAAGTGAACAGTCAACACTTTTTGTTTTTTTATCAACAAACAACTAATTCAGACATATTTCAGTGATTTATTTATTTGTCAAGGATGTGAATAGAATTTTCATTACTGTAAGTTAGCCAATCTCTGCAAGTATTTCAGTCTGTCTTCTACTTGCTCATATTCCTGCACAAAAGTGGCAACCAAGTCATGTAGTGCATCGTATCTTCTCTTTTTCACCTCTAGACAGACCTGCCTGTGCATTAGCCAGTATCAATCTGTGGCAAGCCAGGTCCCTCTTCAGTCCATCAAAAAAAAACCACACTCTGGGATGACTGCAGTGAAATAGGGAATTAAGTGCATTGTGAAATCCCTCATGGCAGTTTGTAGTTTTAGGCGACCATTCAAGAGCTGCATCATGATGATTCCATATTCTTATTGGAAACTGGGGATCTTTACCTGCTGCACCCTCAATGTATGTGGAAAAGAAATACCATTATAGCTATCTTCATCTGGAAATGTGGCAGCAAGCTCATCAAAGACACATCATGGACTGGGACAAAGGTTAATGTAACAAGAGACTTCGGCTTGAGTTTTATATTTATATCAGTTTCAAATTCAGTCTTCAAGCCAATGTTGCCGAGTTTCCTGATGAGACTCTGACAGAGATGGAAACAGCACCCTTTGACCTCAGCGTGTGGAAAGGCAATCCTCACTGCATTCATGCAAGCCTTCTCAAAATCTACTAAAACCTTTTGAGGCACCAGATTTGGAACCAACAGCATCATGATTTCAAATGTTCTATTATAAGTATCCAAGTTCTTTTTCTGTAAATAAATGTATAGGCAGATGAGTTACCCACCTTGGCGTGCCAGGTATACTGTTGGGAAAACATGTTTGGAACTTTACTAAAGGTGCCATCTCCATAAAATCGCATCTTTGTTAAATTCAACCAAGAGTTCTTTATCACCTAAAACCAGAGTTCTGTCTGGTTCATCCACACTGGAATCATGAAGTATCAGTTGATGGTACTTCTCGGGAATGTCAAAATTTATTGTTGTTGGATTAAGCAAATGACTGTCTTTTCTGTAATTGAGAAGATTTCTTGCAAGGGATGATTGTTTGGGCATATGGGCCAGTACATCATTACTCAACTCTGACAACATATTCCCCATCACATTGCAAGGAGTAGAATTAATTACTCTCATGTATTGCCTCATTTTGCTTCTGGCAATATTGGCTTCTGCTTTTTGAGGACAGGAATCATGACAATGTTCAGTTGGTTGTTGTACTATGTTGCCATCTTTTGTCTTCATAACTGAATGACAATTGAGGGCACAGCAGGTAGAGATCCCCAGTTTCCAATAAGAATATGGAATCATCATCATGCAGTTCTTGAACGGTCACCTAAAACTACGAACTGCCGTGAGAGATTTCATAATGCACTTAATTCCCTATTCCACTGCAGTCATCCCAGCGTGTGGTTTTTGTTTGATGGACTGAAGAGAGATCTGGCTTGCCACAGATTGACACTGGCTAATGCACAGGCAGGTCTGTCTAGAGGTGAAAAAGAGAATATATGATGCACTGCATGACTTGGTTGCCACTGCAGTGGAATATGAGCAGGTAGAAGACAAACTGAAATACTTGCAGAGAGTGGCTAACTTACAGTATTGAAAATTCTATTCAAATCCTTGACAAATAAATAAATCACTGAAATATGTCTGAATTAGTTGTTTGTTGATAAAAAACCAAAGTGTTGATTGTTCACTTTGTAAGACAGAGAAAAAATAACTTATTTTTATAAATAAAATAAAAGGCTTTAGTTGCAATAAAACCAGAGAATTTCCCTTATAACTTTTACATCCAAATATTCTACTTTATATTATATCAAAAGTTTTATATCAAAAGTTATATTAAAATACATTGTATAGAAGTAGAAATAAAATATATAAGTGCAACATTTTGTTGCATTTTGAAATATGAAATAATTTGTTTTTTATAAACTAAAAATAATGTGAGCATTCTTCCGTGTGGGTATTTTCCATGTGGGTATTTTTCTTGTGAGCATTTATGACAATGGGGTTTTTTCTGTGCGGAATTTTCACGTGGGCTTTTGTCAGGAAACCGTTATTTGATACCCTAATCAGTTAGGACAAAATTACACGAGATTCAAAACACTGCATATAGCATGCTTGTTTCTTGTGAATCTAGATGCACAGGTCTGAAATGCAGCATGTAACACAATGCTAATTTATAGGAACTTTTCTTTTCCAGTCTCAAAACAGATTTCATTCAGAATTGTACATCAGCACTCAGCATCTATTTAAAATATTAATTAACTCCAAGTCATCTCATATCACACAGACTTCCATCTGAACTACATCTGACCTGAACAGTCTGGTTATTTTTAGGGAGCTTTGATAAGAAGAATGACCTCTGCTTCTCTCTGAACTTCACTGAGCCCTCTGCTCATATCTTTGTTAGTTCTACTATATCAAAATTGGTTGATTTTATTTATTTACAGTATCCCTGGATTTACTATATAAATTTTGAATTTTATTAATTTTTTTCAATTGTGGTAATGGCTGAAATATTACTTACTGAAGAGTTGCAAATTTCTTTTGAATTTCTCTACACATTTTTCTAGTGGATAAATTTTATTCCAGGGTGGGTGTCTAATAAACTCAGTACATTTGCAAAAAAAATAATAATAACTAAAAAAAAATTCAAGTCCTACAGTAATTTTATGACGTGGTTACTACCCACAAGTGGTTTCTGCAATCACATTTCTGATGCAGTTCAGATCTGTGATGAGAATAAGATGTCATATATCAGAATAAATAGTAATTGTCCAATTGGCTCAAAAAAAAAAAAAAAAAAACTGTTTCCACAAGAGATATTGCCTGTCCGTGGTTTCCAACACCTAACAGTTAAGTTGAAGTTGTCCATAGGAAGTAATGAAAGTTGATTACTCTTTCAAGTTGTCTGAAAATATATTTCTAATTATACTCTCCAGTATTTGGCCTGCAATACAATGTTGTCTTTCTTTTACTCTAACTCAAGTAAGTATAATGGTTACAAGATCTTTTTGAAAAAGCAAATAATATGAATAATTTGCAATATAGTAGTGCACAAATGACAGAAAATGTAGACAGAGACACTGTCCTTAACAAATTTTGTTATTTTCCAACACTAAAGCAAAAACTAGAAAATCGCTTACTTTGCATACTCTATATGAAAGATGAACAGGGCCACCTAATGATCATTTTCAGGTCAATGATATTATATACACTGTGCTGCCCTTTATTAGGTACACCTACTTAGCATGTTGAGCCTCCTTTAGTCTTCAAAACAGCCTGAATTTGTCTAAGCATGGATTGAACACGATGCTGAAAAAGTTGTGCAGGAATGGAGTACCATGCAGACACGAGTGTGTCACACAGTTCCTCGAGATTCGACAGAGGTGTAGGCCTGCAACGAACAGCCCTTTCCAGCTCATCCCAAAGATGTTCAATAGGATTGAAATCCGTGGACTGAGCGGGCCACTGCAGCAAAGAAAAGTCATTGTCATGTTCCTGGAACAATTCCATAGTGATTCGGGCTTTGTGCACTGGTGCATTATCCTGCTGGAAGTAACCATCTGACTGAGGATAAATGTCAATATGAACGGATGCACTTGGTCAGCAATGATGTTTAGGTACGATATTGCATTCAGACATGAATCTATGGGTATCAATGGACCCAACATGTGAAAAGAAAACGTTCCCCCACACCATAACACTGCCCCACCACCTCGCACAGTAGTCGTCAGACATAACTGGTCCATGGATTCATGTTGTTTTCGCCAAATTCTGAGCCTTTCATCAACATGATGCACCAGGAACTTCGACTCGTCAGACCAAGCAACTGGTTTCCAATCCTCGATAGTCCAGAGCTGGCGTTGCTGTGCCTGCAGGAGGCATGCTCTCTTGTTCTTCACTGATAAAAAAGGTACGTAATGTGGCTGTCGGCTGTTGTAGTCCATTCGCAACAAAGTGTGACTAGAAGGGCCGTTGAGAGGATGTTTTCAAACATCCTCTCGACGGCCCTTCTGTTTGCTTGCACAATTCTAGCCATCCTCCTCTGACCTCTCTCATCAGCAAGGAATTTTCTTCCACAGGATGTGCCGTTGAGAGGATGTTTTCTGTTTATTGCACCATTCTCAATACACCCTTGAAACTTTGGTGCATGAAAAGTTCAGGAGAACTGCCGTTTCAGAGATGCTTTGTCCAGCACGTCTTGCACCTACTACCATGCCACGTTCAAAGTCCGTTCAATCACTCCTTTTCCCCATTCTTGCTACGGTTTGTACACTTAACTGATACTAGAAAGGTTGTTCTGCTGCATTTATATCCTAGTCATGTGACTTACTTTGTGGGACAGACCATTTGTGTGCACAGCAGGGGTGTACCTAATAAACTGGCAGCACAGTGTATGATAGGTCTGTATTTGATAAAAATATACTGCAAAACGTCATAGAAACAGAATAAAATACATTTTCTGGAATTCATGGCTTTTATTCTGGAAATTCTCCAGAAAAAACTGGAAAAGTTAACAAATATGAAGATGGCTTAAACATCTGTAAGTGTCAACCTGTAAGTTCCATCCTGGGATGTTTGCTTAATCCTGTTCACCTCATTATTAGTATTATTATTGACAAAATGATATAGATATAAAGCCAATTATCCCCTCTCAATTATTTAAATCCATGTTCTCTGGAGTATGTCACATGTAAATAATCCCTGGACAGTTTCTTTGCACCCTTAACAAATCTTTTTGCTCTTCTCTGTTACCTTTATGGTTAATCTGCTGAGATTAATAATAGTTAACAAGTTTGATTAATACTGCTGAGACCTGTACAGGTGACCCCCGCTTAACGCTGATCATTCGTTCCGGAAAAACAGAGCGCTAAGTGAATCCGCGCTAAGCGAGCGCCGCTTTCCCATAAGGTAACATATGTATTTGTGAGCTGCAGTCGGTGCCATAGGATATTTCCTAATCAATAATAAACGGTAATGAAAAGATGCACAAATGTCGGTCAAAATATTTAATATTAAAATATTTGCACATATAAAATATTCTGCATCACATACGTATAATTATGTGGTAACTACTTGCGTCTCAAAAGTAAACAAAATTCCAATTAAAATAATGAATTTAATTGATTTAATTTAATGGATGAATTTAATCATGAAAAATGTGTGGATTTTGAGTTGAACTTTGGCCCTCTTCCAAATAAACTAAAAGGAATATTAATTTTAAATGGCCCGCAGCGTTACCACCCAACAATAAAGTCAACCGATCCTTCGCCGCTTTGAACTTGGCATGTTTTTTGTTCTTTCAATATGAAACTTCTTTTAGGCATTCGTTTCCACAAAAGTCCTGCTTCATCTATGTTAAAAACTTGTTGAGAAGTATAACACATAATACCCCTCTTCAATAATTTTAACAAGTTCTTTTTTGAAAGTTTCGGCTCCTTAATCTGCACTAGCGGCTTCTCCCGGGATTTTAAATCTATTCTACCAGTTTTAAATGGTTCCACATTTTTTTTTTTTAGGCGAGTTTTCTTCAGATCATCGTATTGGCTAATCTCTTTCTCTCTCTCTCTCTCTCTCTCTCTCTCTTTTTAATATTTAACTTAACTGAATTCTGCACTGGAATATTATCTTCAAAAAAATTAGTCTTTCCATTTCAATCCTAATAGCCGGTCTAGTCCTAGTTGCTTGCAGTGGAACAGCTATCTTTCCCGCTGCTAAAATTAATTCTTTATTTTTTCATAATTGTTCTTACAGTTAAATTTGCAAGTCCTAAATTATGGCACACATCCGCTTGTCGTTGACCGGAATCGATTCGCTTCAAAACGTCTAATTTAATTTTCAAATTCAGTCTTTTTCTTACATTTATAGTCTTCGTACTGCGCCCAGACGTTGTTGCATTTTCATTCCTGTCGGTCATTATTAGCTCTTCGAAAATATAACTGCGTTGGTTGAATTAATTATGATACAATGTTCAAGTAAACTGTCCGTTACGCACGATGTCTAATACTGTACTGAGTGATGACTAACTAGACTTCGGATAAATGCATATAACGCAAATATTACAAGCAATATATTTGATCATTTTTTAAAATGTTGATCTCGGAACTACGTAACAAGTGACTGTACTTAAATTAGCGTGTGAGAAAATTTCACTGAGCGTGGGAAAATTGCTCAAGTCGGCGTGGGAAACGTTTTAATGCTGTTTTGCTATCCATTTTCAAGCTATCGACTCCATCAAATGAAACAATTTCGTTAAATATGTCAAAAATGTAATCTGTAAAAGAGCGTTATAGTGATCTGTGACAGTGTTATAGTCAGATACGGGTTATAATATAAGAACAGCGTTATAGCGAATCAGCGTAAAGCGAACCGCGTTATAACGGGGGCCTGCTGTAGTAGGTTTACAACTTGGGAAACTGTTCAAACACAAAATTAACACATTTATGCACTCACCTCATTTATGCATTCTGTGCCTAAACAGAATAAAAAATTAATTCTGAAATAGTAAAAAATTAACTGTCTTCATAAATTTAAATAGAACACATAGCTGTACAATAACATGAAACTTTTCTGGTGAAAAATGATGCAGGAAAACAGTTAACCCTATAAGTGGGAAGGTTTTTCTCCTCCTCCACCACATTCCCTAGATCTCTTCAGGCACATATAGTAACTCTAATGCTTAAAAACTCACTTATAATTGTTCTTTTTTTCTGCTTTAAAAATTTTGAAACTTATAGGTATCCAAAATTTGATGAAAAGACAAGAATTAGTGATGAAGGCTTGTAGCTGATTTCTCAAGTGGTCAAAAGGCATGTAAAGTGCCCACATGCACACACACACACTACTTTTGAGTGATGTTGTCCTCAAGCTTTTGTTGGTCATAATATAGTACAGTGAAATTCTTTCCAAACTGAATCTTTACATTACGGTACACTACACGATAAATTTAAATGCTTTACCTTAAAATTTCTGTTATTTTCACATCCTCGAACAAAGCCACTCTTAGGTAAAATTTTTGCCTCTCTTGGACAAATAACATGTAAAGTAAAATCAAAATTTACATAGTAGTTAAAGAAGCCTGTCAACAGTTGCTCTGAAATAAAAAAAAAATAAAATAAATAATGAATAAAATAATTATGAAATTATTAAAACAGATATATCTAGTCAATAAGCATGGGACAATCTTTAGTAACACCCATCTTTAATAACATGATTGTGGAGATAGATATTTTAATTTTTAAAGTTTTTTTTTTCCCTTTGATTTAGAGAGTAAAGAAGCCTACCAATTAAAAGGTTAAAATAAAAAAAAAATTGTAATCCTCTTAATTATTACAAAAAAAAATGTCATAATAATAATAAAAAAAAAGGCAGATATACTAAAAGTTAGCCTTTCTATACTCTTTTTTTTTAAGTGTGTTACTCGATCCAGCTGTATTATTATAGTTCGAGAGTAGCCTGTGCGGCCGCAGCTATTTTGCAGCTCCTGGAGAAGAGAAGTTTTTTCTGATTTATTTTCTGTTTTATTAGCTTAAATTAGCATATTTACTTATTTTCTAGAGTAGTTTTATATTCCCAGTTAAGATACTTAGTTCAAAGTTTAACTTGATAGAGGAGATTTTGTGGGTTTTACTTAGTATCGGTAATGGTATCAAATCCACGTGTTACAAATTGCAGCTCCGTTGAACGAGAGGTTTTTAACCGTATTTAGTCGATTTATTAACCAATTGTTATATCAAATTATTATCTCTAAGTAGCTATAGACCTAGTCAGGATCCTTAGTTTATTCTAAATTGAGACAGCGAGATTTGGAAGTTAATTAACACTTAAGAGTCCGTAGAAGTACCGTTCGTAATTACCGCCATTGTAACACGATACAGCATATCCAGAATTCGATAGCATTAGCTTTATATAGTATAGTGCATAATATAATATTGTCAATTAATCAGTAAATCTATTAATCTTGTTAAACTTCATTGTCAATTAAATTGTACGTTTAACTATATATATATAACGACTTCGAGTACAAACGTAACAAATAATTAATACATAACTTGATACGGAAGTTATATAAAGGGAACTCGTAGATAACACTCGATACTGAAAAATAAATATAGCGTTATAACTGTGTTAGGATACAAGTTTAAGGTTTTAATTTTGTTCTGAAATTGTAATTTTATTGACAATAAATCGAAATCATGACTCAGACCAGAGCAGCAAAGCAAAAGGCTCAAGCTAATGGGAGTGCTGTGGCTCAGGGGAGAACTGAGGGGGGCAGTTCTCCCCTGAGCCACAGCCGTAAAATCACAGCCTTTTAATACGCACTGTTTGCTTGATGTTTGCGGAGCAATCGGGTAGGATATGATACTGCCATGGGGGATGTCTTTGTGTGTGCACGATGCAAGGAGAGCAAGGAAATTAGGCGACAACTCAGTGTTCTAATGGGCCTATATGAGACCTTGAAGGACAGGGTGGATGCCCTCGAAGGAAATAAATTGAGGGGCCCATCAAGCTCTCAGCTGCCCACATCAACGCCAGAGCTTGCACTTGGTCATCTTGCAACACAGAGGCAGCCCGCAAGGCAGAATGCGCTGGTCCCACAGGAACTAGTAGTTGTTGGTGACTCTATTGTCAGGGAAACAGGGAACATGCTTTGTAAAAAGGATAGGTGGAACAGGACCAGGGTATGCCTGCCAGGGGCAAAGGTTGATGACGTTGTAGAGCGGATATCATCTTTTAAGGGCACAAAAGCTGATATAGTTGTACATGTTGGCACTAATAATATTAAGAGTAGGAGACCGGCAGAATTACTTAACAAGTACAGGTCACTGTTGAACAAAAGCCGAGAATTAGGGTTGAATTTGAAAGTGTCTGCAATTCTGCCCAGACACGATAGGAGGGAGTATATGATGAGAGCTTTGTCGATCAATTCGGCCCTGGAAAGATTGTGCAAGGCTCAAGGGGTAGAATTTTTTTCAGCCTGGACTGTACTTGTTAACAGTAGAGAATGCTTCTACAGGGATGGGATACACTTAAATAGAAAGGGTGCAAGAATATTTGCTGATGCTATCGAGGCAGTGTTAGGTGGGTCGGAAAACTGCTAGCTTGGGGGGAGACAAAGACCAATAGATTGACAGTAGCCACTAGCAGAGGTGAAAGAGATTCTTGCACTGATTCTATTGGAATGAGCAGAAGCCTGAAAAACAAGATGCAGGATATTTCAGAGACTGCTGGAAGTCATTGCGGTACAAGTAAACACATGGGTTGTGTTAGGGTAACTAAGAATAGAAACAGGTGCATGTACACCAATGCTAGGAGTTTAGTAAATAAATTTGATGAATTTGAGGTATTGCTCCAAACATCAAAGGCAGATATTGTTGGGATATCAGAGACGTGGTGTCACACAGATATAAGGAATGCAGAACTGGAATTTGGGAAGTACAACGTCTACAGAAAGGATAGACTGGATAGGAAGGGAGGAGGGGTTATGCTATTAGTTAAGAAACACATAAAACCCAAGGAAGTGAAGCCAGTCGACATCGATGAACAGGGCAGTGTCGAGTCAGTTTGGTGTGACATAAAAGCATAGGTAAATCAAAATTGAGAGTAGGAGTGTGCTATATGCCTAATGACTCTGATGAGTATAATAAGATACTGTACAGGGAAATAGAATGGGCCAGTAAATCAGAGAGTCTTACCAATGGGGGATTTTAATTTCCCAGATATTGACTGGAATTTGTGGGTTGGTCACTCACACACTAGCAAGGCTTTTGTGGATTTATTGGATGACTATTTTCTACACCAGCATGTTCGGGAGGCAACTAGAGGGAGTAATATTCTTGATCTGATTATCAGTAGTGATTCTTCATGCATTAAGAATCTGCAGATAAAGGAACCACTAGGTGGCAGTGATCACAGTGTGCTGAAGTGAGATTTACTCAAGGAGGTAACTACCATCAGAGGTAAAGGGAAGGGTTTTTGCTTTCGTAAAAGCGACTAATGGTCTGAGACAGTATTTAAATTCTATACAGTGGGACCAACTGATGATGTTACCAACAGCAAATTCAAAATGGGAAGCATTCAAGGAACTAATCTTGGAAGCTACCAGGCTTTACATACCAACCAAGAAATATTGTTCAAGGTTCAGGCCTAAATGGTTGTCAGATGAACTAATGAGACATATGGCAGAGAAGAAAAATGCATGGGATACATACAAATTAATGGGTGATGTGGAAGCCTATGATATAAGTTGGTCTGTAACCAAGTCACAAAGGAGATTAGACAGGCAAAGGCAGATTATGAGAAATCCTTGGCAAAGGATGCAAAGAAAAACAGAAAAGAGTTCCTTACCTATTTAAACTCAAGAAGGAAAGGGATGAATCAGATTGGTCCACTGGATGTTGATGGTTCAACAGTTGAGGATCCTGCTCAGGTGACTAACAATCTATACGAGTATTTTGCATCTACATTCACTCATGAGGAGTTATTCAGGAAGGGGAATGTCGTAGGTGAAGTAAACATTGGCAGTGAGCTAGATAATTTTCTAATAACTGAGAGGAAAGTGGAGGAGAAATTGTTGAGGATAAACATAAAAAAGGCACCCGGGGTGGATGGGATCTATCCAGTTATAGTAAAGGAGGCAACAAAGGAAGTAAGCAAATCCCTAGCCATAATTATGAGAGCTTCCTTGGACTCAGGGGAGGTACCCATACTCTGGAGATGTGAAATGTAACCCCAATTCACAAAGGAGGATCAAAGACTGACACAAGTAATTATAGACCTGTGAGTTTAACTTCGGTTCCAGGAAAATTAATGGAGGCACTGGTTAAAGAAGCACTGCAGGATCATCTAGACAAGAATTCAGTTATAGTTGAGACACAGCATGGTTTTGTTAAGGGCAGGTCTTGTCTGACCAATTTGATTGGATACTATGATGTAGTCACAAAAGAACTGGATGCAGGGTATGACTTTGATATTATATATTTGGATCTTAGAAAGGCTTTTGATACTGTTGCACATGGAAGACTGCTGCACAAATTGGAGCAGTGTGGCATTGGAGGAAAATTGCTGCTATGGATAAAGGGATGGTTGAGTGGCAGAAGACAGAGAGTGGTAATCAATGGACACTGCTCAACGTGGACTAATGTTATTAGTGGAGTTCCTCAGGGTTCAGTGCTGGGTCCGTTGTTGTTTTCGGTGTTTATGAATGATACTGATGATGGCATATCAAGCTTAATGTCCAAGTTTGTAGACGATACAAAGGTTGGCAGGGTTGTTAAGGACACTTCTGACACTATGCTGCTGCAACAGGATCTGGAAAAGTTGAGCAGATGGGCTGAGAGGTGGCAAATGAAGTTTAACATTGACAAATGCAAAGTACTACATATGGGAAACAGTAACCCCAGATCAACGTATCAACTCTGTGGTACTAAGCTCACAGTGGTAGAGAATGAAAAGGACCTGGGGGTAATTGTGCAGGCAGATATGAAGTTCTCTGAGCAGTGCAGACGAGCTGCAAGAGTAGCTCATGGTGTCTTGTCAATGAGATACAGGAATTTTTCTAGCAGGGATAGGGATGTGATTATTCCCTTGTATAAGGCATTGGTCAGGCCACACCTTGAGTACTGTATACAGGTCTGGAGGCCTCATTTCAAGAAGGATGTAGAGCTGCTGGAACGAGTACAGAGAAGGGCAACAAGATTAGTGAATGGAACAAAGGGTTGCTCTTATGAAGAAAGGCTTAAGTTTTGCAAATTACAGAGTCTTGAGACTAGGCATCGGCGAGGTGATCTGATAGAGGTGTATAAGGCTTTGAATGGCTTGAGCATGCTCACTGCCGATGGGATTCTTCCTATTGCTCAGAATAATCACTTGAGACGGCATAAATTCAAATTGAGGAAGGACGGATGTCGGATAGATGTGCGGAAATTTGCCTTTAGCCAGCGGGCAGTTGGTTTGTGGAATAGACTTCCATCACTTGTTGTTGAAGTTGATAGCCTAAACAAATTTAAGGCTCAGCTGGACAGGTATTTCGAACGAACGGAGGGGTGAAATAGGAGTAGTGGTTGTGTTTTTTTTTTTTTTTTTTTTTTTGGCTGATGCTGAATAAGCTTGCTTTCTTGCACCATATGCCTCTACTAATGCTAATGCTATAGGGACAGCTTGGGTAGTTTTCTGTAATTGCACATGACCACTAGAAACTGCAGTATATTTCCCAATTAGGTAGCATACATCACATTTAATAGTATGAACCAGAGCTGTAATGCTCAATACATTCTACGTTGATATCAATATTTGTAAAATAATAAGAGAAGTTCACCTCACTTCAATATAGTACGTAGAACACTTCCATATGATACTCTTCAGAAATTAAAACGAAAAAATCGAAAATCTTATATTAGAGTAACAAATAATTAAAATCAATTTATAAATAACTAAAAATCAATTTAACACAATTAAAAATAAGAAAATTAATTAAAAGAATTTAACAAAAAAAATTGCGAAACGATTTTTTTTCCTGAAGTTGCAACACTTTTCGACAGTACGTCATGATCACAGGAATGAAAATTACCGAATAGGGGTGAGCATGAAACTTAAATAGAGATTATTTGTCTTTATGCATGCACATAAAAGCCCACGAATTGGAGATCAGATGGCCGGCGAACAATAACAGAATTCTCGTGTAATTTAATTTCTACGGTTTCTGCAATTAATAGTCACGTATAATTCTGATGCTGCTGAACGACAAGCACGAACGAGGCCACATGTTGATGAACATGAATATTCAGAGGAAACCGCATCGAACTTTGGTAAGACAATTCGCAAGAAATGTTGTATACCAGATCATTAATTTGTGTTGCGAACGAGGAAAGGACAGTGATTGTCCAGTGTAGTGTGTAATTTCCATATTGGGCTGGCCACAATTTTAAATTCGGTATCTTTAAAGAATCTGTTAAGCTGTTTGTGCCACTGTTCAGCATATGGGCCAGAAATAAAGTATTTTTTGATATTATTATTGTTGGTTGGTGTAATATTTTGCATCCTATCCTTAGCTTGTACCCTAATACGGTTTATTGTAGCAAGGGGATAACCTCTGTTTAAGAATCTGCTGGTTAACATTCGTATTTCTGAGCCCAAAACAGATTCTGTTGTTGAATATTTATAGTCATTTACTTTTCTATTTGACAAGGCCAAAATACTTATTGTCCAACATAATTATATGCAACTGTTAATTGCAGAAACCATAGAAATTAAATTACACAAGAATTCTGTTAATGTTCGCCGGCCACATCTGATCTCTGATTCGTGGGCTTTTACGCGCATGCACGAAGACAAATAATCCCTATTTAAAATTAATGCTCACCCCTATTTTCATTCCTGTGATCACGACATACGGTTGAAAAGCGTTGTCAGCTTCAGGAAGGAAAATCATTTTGCAATTTTTTTGTTAAATTCTTTTAATTATCTTATTTTTAATTGTGTTAAATTGATTTTTAGTTGTGCTAAATTAATTTTTAATTATGTTAAATTGATTTTTAATTATTTGTTACTCTAATGTAAAATTTTCGATTTTTTCATTTTAATTTCTGGAGAGTATCATACGGAATTGTTCTATGTACTATATTGAGGTAAACGTCTCTTATTATTTTACAAATCACATTAAATGGAAAGTCAACTTCACAAACTCACAAACTTGTGAAGCTGCAGTAAAGTGATGATGTGAAGAATGCTAATGTAAAAGATATTAATGCTTCCATGAAGAGGATAAGAAGACTGCAAGACATGTGATAGAAGAGAGTTTATAGAAACTGAAACTGCAAAGGAACTTGCTGAACTCCAAATAGGAGGATTAAATTCTTAGGCATAACAGCCAAAACAAATTGGATACAAGTTAATAGTATATAATATTGAACAAAATGTTGGTAGAAATGATTTCTTAAGTGACTTGTTTGAGAGAAACTTAATGTTTATCAGGATATCCAAAATGACTTCAATGCCGAGGTTAGTATTCGCTTTTTGTAGCATGACTAAAATTGGATTAGTTTCATGCCTTATAGGTTGAATAATTTTTTTTTTGGTGACAATCTGTTACAAGTATCAGCAGTATGGCTACACAGCTAGAATATGTAACAGTGACAGTCCAGTTTTTAGTCATTGTACCAGTTTGAATCATATCTATAGGGGTTGCATCAATACATGGAAAAAAAAAAAAAAAAAAAGGGAAAAATGTGCAAATTGTGTGGAAAATAAATTGAGATTGGAGCACTCTATGGGATAACACTTTCCCTGAATACCTTCAATTTTGGATATAATCAAATAAAGAAATTGCTAATGACTAGTAGTGACCAATAATAATAATAATAACATGGATGATAATCGGTATTAGCATTAGCATGTGATGCACGAAAGCCAGCTTATGCAGCATCAGCAAAAAAAAAAAACTTCCTATTTCACCTATCCATTCCCTCTAAAACTTTGCTATCAACTTACACATCAGATGGAAGTTTGTTCCAGCAATCAACCACTCACTGGCTAAAGGCAAATTTTCACACACCTATTCTGCAACTGTCTTTCCTCAATTTGAATTGTGCCTCCTCAAGTGTGTAATCTGAGCAAGAGAAAGCATCCTATCAGCATTGAGCATGCTCAAATCAAATCAAGGACTTATAATCAGATCACCACACAGTCTTCAGATGCTGCAATTTGCAGAACTTAAGCCTTTCTTGGTAAGTGCACCCCTTTGTTTTTCTCACCAATCTTGTTGCTGCTCTTTTCTGTACTTGTTCTAGCAACTCTACATCCTTCCTAAAATGAGGCTTCTAGACCTGTATGCAGTACTCAAGGTGTGGTCTGACCACTGCCTCATACAAAGGGATAATCACCTCCTTATCCCTGCTAGCAAAGTTCCTGTATATCATTAACCAGACCCCATGAGCAGCTCTGGCAGCCTGTCTGAACTTCTCTGAAAACTTCACATCTGACTGCACATTTACCGGCAAGTATTTTTCATTCTCCACTACCCTGAATGTAGTACCACACAGTTGGTACATTACTCTGGGATTACTTCTTCAGTTGCCACCCTTCAGCCCATCTGCCCAAATTTTCCAGATCCTGTTGCAGCAGCATACCTTCGTTACTGTCATTAATAACCCACGGAGGATGTTAACTGTATAGATTTTGACTGTGGGTTGGTCACTCACATGCTAACAAGACTTTTGTGATGACTTATTGGATGACTGCAGCATATTACAACAGCATATCAGAGAGGCAACAAGAGAGAGAGCAATACGCTTGATCTGATTATCAGCAGTGATTCTTCTTGCATTGAGAATCTGCTGATTAAAGAAACACTAAGTGGCAGTGATCACAATGTACTGATGTGGAATTAACTTAAAGAATAAAGGAAAAGGTTTTTTCCTTTTGTAAAGGAGGATAAATTAATTTTTAGATAGTTTTAAAGTTCTATACAGTGGAACCAACTAATAATATCAACAAAAAATTCTAAATGGGAAGCATTCAGGAAAATAATCATAGAAGCTAGTAGGCTTTTCATACCAAATAAGAACTAGAGTTCAAGGCTTAGTCCTAAATGAATATCTGATAAACTATTGAGATACCGTATTTCCCCATGTATAAGACGCACCTTAATTTTGGGGTCCGAAATTTAAAAAAAAATTTTTAACAAAGTTATTGAACTAAGTTTTATTCATCATAAAATTCATACAACTCCTCATCACTGTCAAAACTCCCATCCATTAGCTTGTCCTCATCTGTGTCTGATGACGAATCACTGTCTTCATATATTGCCTCGTCCTCAGTTCCATCTACGGCATTTGAAATGCCACACTTCTTAAATGACTTGACAATGATCTCAATCTTGATATTATCCCCCAGGATCTTTTCACCCAGGTACAAACTTCTTCTATAGTTGGTTTCTTCACTCTTCCTGCTGGTGTCAAATTGTCCTCAGAAGACTTCATCCATTGGTTCCATTCGTCTCTCATGACAGCTTTGAAGGGTTTGTTAAAGCTGACATCAATTGGTTGGAGCTGGGATGTCAAGCCTCCAGGTATGACGGCAAGTTTTGTTTTTTGCTCTGCAGCAATCTTCTTTGTGTTTTTTTGTTATGTGTGCCCTGAATTGATCAAGCACCAATAGGGCAGGTTTGCGTAAGAGCCCACCTGGTCTCCTGCTCCAAACTTTCTCAAACCAGATCTTCATCCCATCCTGATCCATCCAACCCTTGTCATGAACGTGGACAATCACTCTTCGAGGAATGTCTTCTTTTGCATTTGAAAATCAGCATAGGAGGCAGATTGGTTCTGTCGGCACAACAAGCTAGAACAACTGTATAACTGCTCTTTTCATGTCCACTTGTCTTCACAGTTACAGTTTTCACCCCCTTCTTATCAACAGTTCTGTTACTTGGGACATCAAATTGAAGGGGGACTTCGTCCATATTTGCAATCTGTCCCAACTCAAACTGATGTGTCTTCCGACATTGAATGACAAAACAATGAAATTCAAAGGCCTTCTGCTCATAGTTTTCAGGCATCTTTTGGGCAAGTCTGGTGCGTGTACGCACCAGACTTGCCCAAAAGGTGTACGCTTAGTGCATTCCGTTTCATGAACCTGAAGCACCAATTGTGTCCTCCTTTGAAATCAGTAACTTCTTTTTCATCAGCAATTCTTCTTGCCTCATGCTGAACCATCTTTGTAGACACAGGAATTCCAATTGCCCTTTGCTCTTTAATCCATATCTTCAATTCCCTCTCTAAATCAGGCCATTTTGCTGACTTGCCTCTCATGGCCTTCTTCTGCCGTGGTGTTTTCAGTAGGGTCTCTTCTTCTTCCCGTAGCCAGTCTCGGATTGTTTTCTCAGTTGGAGGAGGAACCAAACTTACGTTCAGCAGCACGATTTCCATTCACTTTTGCAAACTGGATCACTTTTAACTTGAATTCAGCACTGTACGAAAATCTTTTCTGAGCCATTTCAAAACATAACTTAATATACTGGTAACAAGTGCGAAACAATGAGCATAAAGACAACAAGTGCGAAAAAATGGGAAATGCAAGTAAAATAAATCTATAACCACTGTATAAGACGCACCCAGTTTTTAGACCCCAAATTTTTCAAAAAAGGGTGCGTCTTATACATAGGGAAATATGGTACATGGCAGATATTTGGTTTTTTAGGAGCATTAGCAACTAAGGCCATATTGTTCCGGGGATATGCGGTGGTCATTCCCTAACCTTTCCACATCCTCCCTATTTGGTGGTCATGGGCTCGAGAGATACATGGCAGAAAATAAAACTGAATGGGATGCATATAAATTATTTATCAGGTGATACAGAAGCCTATGGTAGATATAAGCGAGCCTGCAATCAAATCATAAAGGAGGTTAGGCAAGACAAGGCAAATCACGAGAAGTCTCTGGCAAACAATGCCAAAAAAAAAGCAGCAAAATATTGGTCCACTTGACATAGTAGTAGTAATGGTGGCATGTGATGCAAGAAAGTAAGCTTATGAGCTTATGCAGCACTAGCCAAAAAAAAAAAAAAAAAAAACAAATTTCATAATTCCCTCTAAAAGTTTGTCCAGTTCCTCCTTGAATTTATTTAAGCTATCAACTTACACAACAACAGATGGAAGTTTTTTCCAGCAATTAACCATCCGCTAGCTAAAGGCAAATTTCCGCACATCTATTCTACAACTGTCTTTCCCCCAATTCGAATTTGTGACCCCTCAGGCCCATAATCTGAGCAAGTGTAAGAATTCCATCAAAATTCAGCATGCTCAACCCGCTCGAGGCCGTAACACCTCAATCAGATCACCTCGTTGGTATCGAAGTCTCCAGGCTGCTGCAATTTTCAGAACTTGAAGACTTCCTTCACCAATCTTGTTGCCCTTCTCTTTACACACTCAAGCAACTCTACATCCTTCCTAAAATAAAGCCTCCAGACCTGTACACAGTACTCAAGGCGTGGCCTGACCACTGCCTTATAAAAAGTATAATCATCTCCTTTTCCCTACTAGCAAAATTCCTGTATATCATCGACAATACCCCAAGACCTGTTCTGGCAGCCTATCGTATCAATGGTTTAACTGTTCATGATTGTGGTCAGGCTGCTGACAGGCTAAAGAGGTATTTTACATCTACATTCACACATACGGAATTCTTTAGGGAAGTAATGTTACAGTAACCTTGTTACAGTTTATCAAACTGTAACAAGGTGCTCAATGATTTTGTTATAACAGAGAAAAATGGAAGAGAAATAGTTGAAGTTAAACATAAAAAAGGTACCTATTGTGGATGGGATCTATCCAGTTATATTAATGGAGGCAGCAAAAGAGGTAAGCGAACTCTTAGTCATAATTATGAGAGCATCTTTGGATTCAGAGGAAGTTCCAATGGACTGGAGATGTGCGAATGTATCCCCAATTCACAAAGGGGGAGTCAAAAGGTGACACGAGTAATTACAGACCTGTTAGCTTAAAGTCTATTCCTGGGAAAATAATGGAGTCACTAGTTAAAGAAGTAATGCAAGACCATCTAGATAGGAGGGCAGTTATATTTGTCACAGCATGAGTTTGTTAAGGAGAGCTCTTCTGTGACCAATGTGACTGGATACATGATGCAGAGATAAAGGAACCAGATGCAAAAATAATTCTAATATCGTATACTTGGATTTCAACAAAGCTTTTGATACCACTGCACATAAAAGACTGCTGTACAAATTGGAGTAGTGTGGAATTAAGGAAGGTTGCTGCTATGGATAAAGGGATGGTTCAGTGGAAGAAGACTGAGAAGGTTATCAATGGACTCTGCTCTTCATGGACTAATGTTATTAGTGGTGTCCCACAGGATTTGGTCCTCGAACCATTGTTGTTTTCTCTGTCTATTAATGATATTGAAGAGGGTATATCAAGCTTAATATCTAAGTACAGATGATACAAAGGTTTACAGAATGGTTATGACAATAAAGAATGTATGCTGCTGCTGCTACTACTACATGATCGAGAGAAATTAGGCAGATGATCTTGAGAAATGGCAACTGAAGTTTAACTTTGACAAATAGTTATAAAGTAGGCATAAAGCACTGCATATGGATAGCAGTAATACCAGAGTAATATATCAACTGTGTGTGGTACTACGTTCGGGGTAGTTGAAAATGAAACAGACCTGGAGATAATTGCAGTCTGACATGAAGTTTTCTGAGCAGTACAGACAGTTGCCAGGACAGCTCATGGCATTTTTTCAATAATATACAGGAATTTTGACAGCAGGAATAAGGAGGTGACAATTATCCCATTGTAGAAGGCGATAATCAGGCCATATCTTGAGTACTGCATATAGCTCTGGAGGCCTAATTTTTGAAGGATGTATAGTTGCTGGAATGGTACAGAGAAGAGCAACAAGATTGATGAAGGGAACAAAGTGGTTCTCTTACAAGAACAGCTTCAGTTCTGCAAATTGCAACATCTCGAGGTTATCTCAATGAGGTTTTTAAGGCTTTGAATGGCTTGAGTCAGATTATGCACAAGTAGGCAGAAATTCAAACTGATGGTTGCAGAGTAGATGTCTGGAAGTTTGTCTTCAACCAACAGGTGGTCAATTGCTGGAAGCTACCATCCATTGTTGTGGCTTCCTCAACAGATTGTAGTTGATAGCGGATAGTTTGAATAAATTCAAAGAATTAGACAAACTATTAGAGGGGATGGATAGGTGAAATGTGAGTTTTTTTTTTTTTGGTGATGCCGTATAAGCTTGCTTTCTTGCATCATTTGCTACTATTAATACTAATATTAAAGCAGATTATGAGAAGTCCTTGGCTAAGGATGCAAAGAAAAGTAGGAAAGAAATCTTTACTTATGTTAACACTAGAAGGAAAGGGATGAACAACATTGATCTCCTAGATAGGATGGCACAGCTATTTTGATGATTTTGATCAGGTTGCTGACAAACCAAATAAATATTTTACATCTACATGCATGTGTGATTAGGTGTTTAGGGATATTTCACTAAAAGAATAAGAATGCCATGTGTACCAAGTTATAAGTAGGAACTAAATGATTTTGTTATAACTGAGAATAAAGTGTAAGAGAAATTGCTGAAATTAAAAGTAAATAAAGCATATGGGACTAATGGGATCTATCTGGTTACACTAAAAGCAGCTGCAAAAGAGGTAAGCAAACCCTTAGCCATAATTATGAGACCATCCTAAGGTCCAAGGGAGGTTCTAATAAATTGGAGGTATGCAAATGTGTCAATTAATCAAAAAGGTAGATAAAATGGTGATGTGAGCAATTATTTACCTGTAAGCTGGACTTCTATTGTAAGGAAAATAATGGAGTCAGTGATTAAAAAAGTATTGCAGGACCATCTTAACAGAAATGGAATTATACCAAAATCACCTGAATTTGTTACTGGCATCCTGAATAACTAATCTGATTATCTATTATGACATAACAAAGGAATTGGATGCAAATAATTTTAATATCATATATGTAAATTTCAGTAAAGCTTTTGACACTGTTCCACATGAGAGACTTTAGCATTAGCATTAGTAGAGGCATACGATGCAAGAAAGCAATCTTATGCAGCATTGGCCAAAAAAAAAAAAACCCTCTCATTTCACCCCTCCATTCATTCCAAATGCCTGTCCAGCTCAGCCTTAAATTTATTTAGGCTCTCAACATCCACAACAAAAGATGAAAGTCTGTTCCACCAATCAAACACCCACTGGCTAAAGGCAAATTTCCACACATCTATTTTATAACTGTCCTTCCTCAATTTGAATCTATGCCCCCTCAGGTTCTTAATCTGAGAAAGAGGAAGAATCCCATCAGCATTCAGCTTGTTCAAACCATTCAAGGCCTTATACACCTCAATCACATCACCTAGCAGGTATGCAACAGTATCAAAAGCTTTCCTGAAATCCAAGTATATGATATCAAAATTATTTTTGACATTCAGTTCCTTTGTGATCACATCATAGTATCCAATCAAATTGGTCACACAAGACCTCCCTTTAACAAACCCATTCTGTGTCTTATTACTGCAGTCTTGTTTAGATGATCTTGCAATGCTTCTTTAACTAGGGACTCCATTATTTTCCGTGAAACACAAGTTAAACTAATAGGTCTATAGTTACTTGTGTCACCTTTTGACCCCACCCCCTTTGTGAATTGGTGACACATTTGCACACCTTCAGTCCATTGAGGAATGCCCTAAGTCCAAGGAAGCTCTCATAATTATGGCTAAGAGTTTGCTTACTTCCTTTGCTGCCTCTTTAATATAACTGGATAGATCCCTCCACCCCTAGTGCCTTCTTTATGTTTAACTTCAACAATTTCTCCTCCACTTTGCTCTCAGTTATTACAAAATCACTTAGCTCCCTGTTAGAGTTTGATAAACTTCTGGCATTCCCCTCATTGAATAACTCCTCATGTGTAAATATAGATGCAAAATACTCATTCAGTTTATCAGCTGCCTCAGCATGATCATTAATAGTCAACCCATCTATATTAAGTGGTCCAATCTTATTCATTCCTTTCCTTCTAGAGTTTATATAAGTAAAGAACTCTTTGCTGTTTTTCTTTGCATCCTTTGCCAAAGATTTCTCATAATCTGCCTTCGTCTGCCTAACTTTCCTTTGTGACTTGATTACAGACAAGCATATATCTGACATAGGCTTCTGGTCACCTGATAATTTATATGCACCCCATACATTTTTCTTCTCTGCCACGAGCCTTATTAGTTCATCTGTCATCCATTTAGGCCTAAACCTTGAACAATAGGTTTTAGTTGGTATGAAAAGCCTAGTCACTTCCAAGATTAATTCTATGAATGCTTCCCACTTACAAATTGCTGTTGGTAACACCATCAGTTGGTCCCACTATATAGAATTTAAAAACTCTCTCAGACCACCGTAGTCACCTTTACGAAAGCAAAAACCCTTCCCTTTACCCCTGATGGTAGTTACCTCATTGAATAAATCCCACTTCAGCACACTGTGATCACTGACACCTAGTAGTTCTTTTATCTGCAGATTCTTAATGCTTGAAGAATCACTGCTGATAATCAGTTCAAAAGTATTACTCACTCTAGTTACCTCCCGAACATAGTGCCGTAGAAAACAATTATCCAATAAATCCACAAAGCCTTGCTAGTGTGTGAGTGACCAACCCACAAGTTCCAGTCAATATCTCGAAAGTTAAAATCCCTCCCTTATAAGACATTCTGATTTAATGACCCACTCTATTTCTCTGCAAAATTACTCATTATACTCATCATATTCATTAGGCCTATAACATACACCTACTCTCATTTTTCCTTTCCCAGTGCTTATGTCACCCCACACTGACTCAACATTGCATTGTCCAACAATATCAATTGGATGCACTTCCTTAGATTTTATGTGTTTCTTAACTAACAGCATAACCCCCTCCTACCTTCCTGTACCATCTATCCTTTTTTTGTATTACCCAAATTCCAATTCTGCACTGCTTATATATCTGTGTGACATCACATCTCTGATATCCCAACAATATCTGCCTTTGACGTCTTGACTAGCACTTCAAGCTCATAAAATGTATTAATTATACTCCTGGCATTGGTTTATATGCAAGTATACATGCAAGAAATGTAAGTATACATGGAAGAAAACTTGCTTCTTGCCCTAATGGTAGCTGAGCATTCTGGTCTCTTGCCAAAGCTATTGGCCGCAACTTTTGCCCATCTCTGCTCCCACCTCTGTCCAAACCAGATGGTTCTGTTGTTACTTCAGCTAAGGATAAAACTGACCTGCTAGAATTCCATTTTTCTTTCAACTCATGTATTAATGACCTTGGTAAAACACATCCCACCATTCTCCATTCAATGCCTCCTGTGGTCTTCCGTCAAAAGGATGTCAGAAGGATTTTGCCGATTCTTGATGCTAAGAAAGCTCCAGGTCCCATGGTATTTCTCCAATTCTTCTCAAAACCTGAACTTACTCCTGTTCTTTGCTGCCTTTTTTTCTCTTTCTTATTCCAAAGGTGTTTTTCCTTCTGCTTGGAAATTTGCTCATATCCAGCCAGTTCCTAAAAAGGGAGACAAATCCCTCCCATCCAATTATCATCCCATTGCAATTACTTCTACTCTTTCTAAAGTAATGGAGAAGTCAATTAACCGCCAACTCTTAAACTACCTAGAAACCTTCTATCTGATCAACGATCACCAGTATGGATTCCGTCAGTGTTGATCCACTGGTGATATTCTGGCTTATGTTACCCATTTAGGGACTAATTCAATGGAAAAGTTCGGTGAAACACAAGCAGTTGCTCTTCACATCTGAAAGGCTTTCGATCGTGTTTGGCATTAAAGTCTTCTAAACAAGCTTCCATCTTATGGTTTGCCAACTGTTTTTTGCAATTGGTTATCCAATTTTCTCTATGATCGCTCACTGAGGGTGATGGTAGATAGCTCTCTGTCTTCTAACTTCTCCACTAATGCTGGCATCCCCCAAGGTTCAGTTCTTCTTCCCACTCTTTTCCTCTTGTATATTAATGACCTTCTTCCATTGACTGGAAATCCTATCCACAGTTCTGTCAATGATAGCACATTGCATTCCACTTTCCATTTTGAGAAACCTTGCCCTGCTCAATCAGCTTCAACTTCTCGAAAATCTGCTACCAATTCCTTAAATGCTAATCTCCAGGTAATTCTCTAGTGGGGCAAAGACAACTTAGTTGATTTCAATCCTTCTAAAGCTTTGTCTAGTCTTATAACTCGCAAAAATGATTCTTCTGCTCCTATGCTTATCTTTGGTGACACTCCAATTTCTAGGCAAAATGATATATCTCCTTTGGGGATTACCCTGACTTCTAATCTGTCTTGGCACAAGCACATTACAAATATTGCTTCCTCTGCATCTAAAAAACTTGGTTTTCTCTTTTGCTCTCGGCGTTACTTTTCTTCCAAACAGCTGTTCACTCTTTACAAATCGCAAATCGGCTCTACCATGGAATATTGTTCCCACAACTAGGGTGGTGCCCCCAAAACTTCTCTCAGGCTTCTTGATTCCATTCAGAAGAGGGCAGTTAGGTTAATTAATGATTCATCTCTAACACTCTCTCCACTCGCTGTCTCATAGATGTACTGTTTCTGCTGCATGCCTTTTCAACAGATACTTCGATGGGCACTGTTCTGAATTGTCTTCCATAATTCCTGCTCTCTCTTTCAAAACAGTCCGAACATGTGCCCCCTCCACCAACATTTATATACTGTCCAACTACAAACTCACAGAACCAACTTTTCATCTTCCTCATTTATTCATTCAAATGCCGTTTTCTGGAACAACCTTCCTTCATACATATTTCCTGAAAATTACAGTCTACAGAAGTTCAAGTCCAATGTCAACAAATATCATCTTTCATCTTTCAACCCAAGCATGGTACTAAGTACTATATGTTCTAATAGCTCTCGTGTTTGGGGTTTACATAAAAAAAAAAAAAAAAAAAAATACATACACCTGTTTCTACTCTTAGTTACCCTAACACAGCCCATGTATTTATTTTGCTCCACTATGACTCCAAACAGTCCTGGAAATCACCATTGCCTTGCTTTCCATGCTGCTGCTGCTCATTCTAATAGAAGCAGTGCAAGAATCACTTTTGCCTCTGCATGTGAGGGATACACAAACTAACCTTTTACCCTGTGTATCCCCCAAGCTAGCAGTTTTCCGACCCACCTAACATTGCCTCGATAGCATTAGCAAATATCCTTGCTCCCTCTCTATTTAAGTGTACCCCATCCCTGTAGAAGCAGTCTCTCCTGTCAACAAGCACAGACAACAATCAACCCCGACCTAATCAAGAAGCGTGTGCTACACACTGCTGCTGCTGCTACTGCCTGCCTGGCTACGGAGGTGCCAAGAAAAATGCATGGGGATATATATATATAAATTAACAGGTGACACGGAAGACTATGATAGATATATGCTGGTCTGTAACCATGTCACAAAGGAGGTTAGGCAGGCAAAGACAAATTGTGAGAAATCTTTTTCAAAGGATGCAAGGAAAAACAGCAAAGGGTTCTTTACTTATGTGAACTCTAGAAGGAAGGGGATGAATCAGATTGGTAAAATCCTGCTCAGGTAGCTAACAAACTAAATGAGTATTTTGCATCTACATTAAACATGAGGAGTTATTCAGGGAGGGGAATGCCAGATGTGAATTAAACTTTGGCAGTGAGCTAGATGGTTTTGTAATAATGGAGAGCAAAGTCGAGGAGAAATTGTTGAATATAAACATAAAAAGGCACCCGAGGTGGATGAGATCTATCCAGTTATATTAAAGTAGTCAACAAAGGAAGTAAGCAAACCATTAGCCATAATTATGAGAGCTTCCTTGGGACTCAGGGAAGATACCCATGTACTGGAGATGTGCAAATGTGACCTCAATCCACAAAGGAGGATCAAAGGGTGACATAGGTAATTACACACATGTTAGTTTAACTTCTGTTCCGGAGAAATTAATGGAGTCACTGGTTAAAGAAGCACTGCAGGAACATCTAGACAAGACTTCAGTTATAGCTCGGACGCAGCATGGGTTTGTTAAGGGGAAGTCTTGTGTCCCCAATTTGATTGGATATTATGATGTGTCATGAAGGAACTGGATGCAAAGAATAATTTTGATATATCATATATCTGGATCTTAGAAAGGCTTTTGATACTGTTGCAAATGGAAAACTGCTGCACAAATTGGAGCTGTGTGGTTATTGGAGGCAAATTTCTGCTATGGATAAAGGGATGGTTGAGTGGGAGAGGACAGAGAGTGGTAATCAATGGACACTGCTCTTCGTGGACTAATGTTATGGACTAATATAGTGGAGTCCCCCAGGGTTCACTGTTGGTTCTATCATTGTTTTCTGTATTTATTAATGATATTGATGATGGTATATCAGGCTTAATGTCCAAGTTTGCAGACAATATGAAGGTCGGCATGGTTGTTAATGACACTAATGACAGTATGCTGCTGCAACAGGATCTAAAAAAGTTGAGCAGATTGGCTGAGAGTTGGCAACTGAAATTTGACTGCACATGGGAAACAGTAACCCCAGAGTAACATATGTGTGGTTCTACACTGACAGAGGTAGAGAATGAAAGTTACTTGGGAGTAATTGTGCAGGCAGATGTGATATTTTCTGAGCAGTGCAGATGGTCTGCAAGTATAGCTCATGGTGTCTTGCTAATAATATACAGGAATTTTTCTAGTAGGAATAAGGAGGTGATTATCCCCTTATATAAGGCAATGGGCAGGCCATACCTTGGGTACTGTTTACAGGCCTGGGTGTCTCATTTTAAGAAGCATGTAGAGCTGCTAGAATGCATCCAGAGAAGGGAAACAAGATTAGTGAATGGAAAAAAGGGTTGCTCTTACAAAGAAGGGCTTAAGTTTTTCAGATTACAGTGTCTGGAGACTAGGCACCTGCGAGGTGATCTGATTGAGGTGTTTAAAGCCTTGAATGAGTTGAGAATGCTCAATGCTGATGGGATTCTTCCTCTTGCTCAGAAAAATCACCTGAGTTGGCATAAATTCAAATTGAGGAAAGATAGTTGTAGGATAGATGGATGGGTGGGTGGTTGATTGCCAGAGCAAACTTCCATCTGTCATTTTAGAAGTTGATAGCTTAAACAGATTCAAGGCAGAACTAGACAAACATTTGTAGCGAGTGGATGGGTGAAGTTAGAAGGGATTTTTTTTTTTGGTTTTTTTTGGCTGATGCTATATAAACTTGCTTTCTTGCATCATGTGCCTTTACTAATGATAATGCTAAATGCAACCCTCATTAGTTATGAAGAAACCTTAGGAAAGGATAAAACTATTTTATGTCTTTCAAAGCAGGGAAGGAGCAATTATCATTGTCCAACATGGAAGATGACTGTGCCATACAAATATAATAAAAGCATTCAATTGCACTCTGTAATGGTTCTTCATGATGCTTATATAGAACCTACATATAAGAAAGATAATATTCAGTTGATTATACATCCAAATCTTCATGATTCTTAGCCACTGTGTGCCTTTCTACAGAAGACATGACTGGGGAAGAAATGTCAGCATTTTGACTTTCAGCAATTCAACTGCCTCTCATTTGGCTCTTCCATATCCCTATTATTTTTCTTTTGCTATTGTTATGTTATGTTATTTGGTTTTTAGGATCATTAGCAACTAAGGCTATATTGCTCCGGGGATATGTGGTGGTCATTCCCTGAGCTTTCCGCATCCTCTGTACTTGGTGGTCACAGACTCGAACCACGGTTTAATCAAGAAGCATGTACTACGCACTGCTGCTCCTGCCCACCTACTATTGTTATATCAAGAAACATTTCTGAATAATGAAACCACCTGCATAATCAACGCAGATCTAAGGAAAATTAAGCTCTATGAAAAACAATGTGAATAAGCATTCAGCACATATCACACCCATCTTCTCTTTGAATGTTACATATATTTTTACATTTCTTTCAATGCATTGATATCTTTTTTATGCTTATTTGTTTACAAACACTCATTATATTATATTTCCCATACAACTGAAAAAATAATAAAACTACATTCAATACACAAAGAAAGAGTAAACCATTACCAGATTCTGTAAGATAGAAATCGTGCTGAATGACACTGTTAAATGAAATTTAGTTTCACATCCCACACAAAGAAAATAATTTAACTTATGTTTTGCAAGTTCCACCTATTTTATATAATACAGATTAGCATACTTGACTGCCAATTAATTAACTAAATGATGAAAAGTGAAACTTCATGTACAAATTTACAGAATTTTTTTAAAAATTGTCCAGCTAGCAGGAGAATAAGCTGAAATAATGTAGTTTCCTTCATAAATCTGGACAGTTGGCAGCTAATAGCATGTAATTATACAATATATAAATAACCCCATGTAAATAACCCGACCCGAACAATCACGTGCGCGTGATTGTTCGGGTCGGGTTATTTACATGCTCCACTTACTTCAATTGTTTTAGCTTCTTAAACTAGCGTAACCATTTTAATTTTCATCTAATGTCTTAGATCTATATTCATAGCTCGTGAAGAGTGAAAATCAAAGTGTTTTTGCTACTATTTCGTCCAGGAATTTCGGATTTCCTGGCAGAATTACTAAAGTTGAATCGGACCTTATTGTTCGCCATTGAGAGTACAGTGTGTATTCATTTACCCTTTCGAGCCCACATACTGCGAAAAGTAAGCGGTCAGCTCTTCACCACCCTACTTAATCCTAGCCTGAAGGAACATTCCTGGGTCAGTAAGTAGTCTGCTTTTACTTTGTCAGCAACCTTGCCATATCTCTCCCTGTAGTGTTTAGCGAATTTTTGGGTACAATGCTGTCGAAAAATATGCAACCCTGCTCGAGCTGCAAAAAACTTTCCGACTGCCTAATAAAATGTTCTTCATTATCATGCCAGCTTCTTTTTTGCAATTTTTGTAGTGGCATTAAAGATCTAAAACAGACAGCACAACTTAGGAAATCAAAATGGAGATGTGTACTCTGCCGCAAGCAAAATAGGGATTCGTCAGATACAGCTGACAATTTGGCTGCTCCCTTAGTGCAACTGCCTCCCTCCCCCACAGTCTCTCCCTCTAGAATGCTGAATGTTGTTAATGACGTCACCACACATATCAGTTCCACTGTCTTTGAACTGGCTACGAATAGCAACTTCTTGCCGGGGGTTACTGATAATTATTCTCAAACGGAATCACAGGCTCAAGTCAGCTGCGCTTTTTGCAGGTGTAACACTGAGAAACTTGAAACTATTGAAGGCATTCTAAGAAAACTGTATTCAGAAAATAGCTCGCTAAGGGAACGTCTGAGCCAGCTTGAAGATTATCAACGAAAGTTCTTGAGCGTACTACAAGGTCTCTTGCCCGTGAACACTAGACTCCCTTGTCCTGGCCCACTGGAACGCCCATCTCCCACACCTGAGTCATCGCTACTACCCGAAACGGATAGAGTTACACTCTCTAAAGACAGCGCCTATAGCGCCATGCTAATATCAACGAAACGGAACTCTGACATTGCAGGCATGAATGGAGCACAGCAAAGCCAGATGCCCGGACCTCAACCGACACAAGCATCCCCACGCCAACGGTATTCCAGAAACAGCAAAAACCACCTTGATTGGCACAAGAGTAGTTAACACTAGCCTCACAATACGAGATCGCCAAGCCACCAGCAATATTCATGCAAATATCTTCATTAGCAGGCTGGATCCGTTGACAAAAGTTGAAGAAATTCAGGCACTATTGATGGAACTAGGCATAAGCATTAGCATTAGTAGAGGCATTTGTGCAAGAAAGCAAGCTTATGCAGCATCAGCCAAAAAAAAAAAAAAAAAAAAACAACCCACTTCCACTTCACCCCGCTGTTCGTTCAAAATACCTGTCCAGCTGAGCCTTAAACTTATTTAGGCTATCAACCTCCACCACAAGGGATGGCAGTCTGTTCCACCAACCAACCACCCGCTGGCTAAAGGCAAATTTCCGCACGTCTATCCTACATCTGTCTTTCCTCAATTTGAATTTATGCCCTCTCAGGTGATTTTTCTGAGCTAGAGGAAGAATCCCATCAGCATTGAGCATGCTTGAACCATTCAAGGCTTTATACACCTCTATCAGATCACCTCGCTGGGGCCTAGTCTCCAGACACTGTAATTTGCAAAACTTAAGCCTTTCTTCGTAAGAGCACCCCTTTGTTCCATTCACTAATCTTGTTGCCCTTCTCTGTACTCGTTCCAGCAGCTCTACATCCTTCTTGAAATGAGGCCTCCAGGCCTGTATACAGTATTATAGGTGTGGTCTGACCATTGCCTTATACAAGGGAATAATCACCACCTTATCCCTGCTAGAAAAATTCCTATATATCATTGACAATACTCCATGAGCTACTCTTGCAGCCCGTCTGCACTGCCCAGAACTTCATATCTGCCTGCACAACCACCCCCAAGTCCCTTTCATTCTCTACCACTGTCAGTGTAGTACCACAGAGTTGATACGTTGCTCTGGGGTTGCTGTTTCCCATGTGTAGTACTTTATTTTACATGAAGTTGGCAAATGAAGTTTACATTTGTCAATGTTAAACTTCATTTGCCACCTCTCAGCCCATCTGCTCAACCTTTCCAGATCCTGTTGCAGCAGCATAGTGTCAGTAGTGTCCTTGACAACCCTGCCAACCTTTGTATCATCTGCAAACTTGGACATTAAGCCCGATATACCATCATCAATATCATTTAAAAATACAGAAAACAATAAAAAAAACAATAATGGACCCAACACTGAGCCCTGAGGGACTCCACTAATAACATCAGTCCACGATGAGCAGTGTCCATTGATTACCACTCTCTGTCTTCTCCCCCTCAACCACCCCTTTATCCATAGCAGCAATTTGCCTCCAATGTCACACTGCTCCAATTTGTGTAGCAGTCTTCCATGTGCAACAGTATCAAAAGGCCTTTCTAAGATCCAAGTATATAATATCAAAGTTATTCCCTGCATCCAGTTCTTTTGTGACTGCATCATAGTATCCAATCAAGTTGGTCAGGCAAGACTTCCCCTTAACAAAACCATGCTGTGTCTGAGCTATAACTGAAGTCTTGTCTAAATGATCCTGCAGTGCTTCTTTAACCAGTGCCTCCATTACTTTTCCTGGAACAGAAGTTAGGCTCACAGGTCTATAATTACTTGTGTCAGCCTTTGATCCTCCTTTGTGAATTGGGGTCACATTTGCACATTTCCAGTCTATGGGTACCTCCCCTGAGTCCAAGGAAGCTCTCATAATTATGGCTAAGGGTTTGCTTACTTCCTTTGCTGCCTCCTTTAATATAACTGGATAGATCCCATCCACCCCGGGTGCCTTTCTTGTGTTTATCTTCAACAGTTTCTCCTCCACTTCACTCCCAGTTATTTCAAGATTCTGTAGCTTACTGCTAGAGTTGAATACACCTCTGGCATTCCCCTCGCTGAATAACTCCTCATGTGTGAATGTCGATGCAAAATATTCATTTAGTTTGTTAGCTACCTGAGCAGGATCATCAACACTTGACCCATCAATATCAAGTGGACCAATCTGATTCATCCCCTTCCTTCTAGAGTTTACATAAGTAAAGAACTCTTTGCTGTTTTTCTTTGCATCCCTTGCCAAGGATTTCTCGTAATCTGCCTTCACCTGCCTAACCTCCTTTGTAACTTGGTTGCATATCAACTTGTATCTATCATAGGCTTCTGTGTCATGTGTTAATTTGTATGTATCCCATGCATTTTTCTTCTCTGCCATATGCCTCATTAGTTCATCTGACATCCATTTTGGCCTAAACCTTGAACAATATTTCTTAGTTGGTATGTAAAGCCTAGTAGCTTCCAAGATAAGTTCTTTGAATGCTTCCCATTTTGAATTTGCTGTTGGTAACATCATCAGTTGGTTCCACTGTATAGAATTTAAATACTGTCTCAGTCCATCGTAGTCGCCTTTACGGAAGCAATAACCCTTCCCTTTACCCCTAATGGTAGTTACCTCTTTGAGTAAATCCCACTTCAGCCCACTGTGATCACTGCCACCTAGTGGTTCATTTATCTGCAGATTCTTAATGCATGAAGAATCACTGCTGATAATCAAATCAAGAGTATTACTCCCTCTAGTTGCCTCCCGAACATGCATACCCGGTAAGCCTTTCAAAATCAATACCAAGCATCCGTCTTATGCTTCCTTTAGGATTCAGATTGATGGGCCTAATTACCAACAATACCTCAATGCAGAATACTGGCCCAGAGGTCTGTTGGTAATGTCATACTATGGGACACCAAAGAACAAGAACTTATCAAGCCCGAACCCCATTCCACAACAATGTATAACTACACCAGCATAGCTACCTGTCCTCTCTAGCGGAGTCTCCCAAATTATATCCGAGAGTGGGTGCAACTTATGGATGTCTAACGTGGAGATGACGAGCGAACATCGGACCGATCACATTCCAGTTAGAATATCCAGAATGAGAGCACATCGAACGCGACATCGATCCCGGGATGAGATTTCAGATCATTATGTGAAAAGCAAATACTGTTCCAAGAGTAATCTCATCATAGTACAACCTTCTGTCGAAGTAAAAATTCGATGTTTCCTACAAAACATCAGGAGTGTCAAAAACAAGCTAGATGGTCTACTTGAGTTGCTTTCCTGCTCAGAGTACGACTTTGTCATTCTGATTGAAACCTGGCTCAGAGATGAAATGGAAATTGCTGCCTTCACCTCAAATCTTGGTTATCACACGCTGGCTGCTAATAGAATTGGGAGACGAGGTGGCGGTGTAGCAATCTGTCAAAGGAGTTCACTACCCCTGATTAAGGCATCCACTTATCCAGAAGGTGATATAGAAGCTGTTCTTGGAATCTACCGAATTGCTGGTTTGTCGATCTCTGTGTGTGCCGTTTATTTACCTCCACCAGTTTCTGAGGATTCTGTCCTTAATCTGACAGCATGGCTGTCATCCACAATCAATCATCGGCAAAAGCTCATCATCCTCGGAGACTTTAACCTTCCACTGCCAGCCACAAAGAAGCTCCTAGATACTCTGTCATTGAACATGTCGGAAATGGGCATTGGTCTTATTCATGTTCCTCCCTCACACGGCGATGCCACCCTGCAGCGCATCTTCTCAAACTGTTTAGTAGAGGAAACCCTGACCATAACTGAGACTTCAGTCCGATCATGTTCCGATTGCTGCGATGATATCTCTGCAGGCACCTAAGGATGAACGTACACAAGTACAAACTACGAACACCGTCAGGAGAGTATACAATCCAAAATACATCAACATTGGAAAAGTTACTACCCTTTTCCAACTTTACCCATGGAACATACTGGCTGAGCTTAACATAAATGAGGCTGCCTACTGGCTTTCGAGATGGATGGAATTCATTGCAAGGTCTGCAATGTCCAAAACTTGCATCCTTAGTCCCCACTCAAAGCCATGGTGGAATGACCTCCTGACCAAGGCCTTTAGGGAAAAACAGGCAGCCCATGCCTCTTACAAGAAGTCGCCTTCACAAGACTCATACGCCAGATTTTCCAAAGCAAGGATGGATTTCCAGAAGAGGAAACAATTTTCTATTGACAATTTCATGAACGGCCGTCTATCCAGGGGAAAACGTGTGTGGTCCACAAGTCATACTTGCACCCCTCTGCCTTTAGATGTCCAGGAATGGTGTGAGCATGTGCTGCGTTTTAAGCGAGATCACCGTGTGTCCGAAGCATATCCTTGGAACAAAGCACTTAACATTTCTTCACCTACTAGTAATACAGAAATTTCCGAAGAACAACTAATAAAAATAATAAATTCACTACCTGACAAATCCACCATAGGAATTGACGCAATACCTCTGTTTAGTCTAAAAATTGCTTCTCATTTCATCAGCAAAGAGCTCACTCAACTCTACAACAAAGTACTCAAATTTGCACAGGTGCCTTCAAGCTGGTTATCATACAGAGTCGTGGCAGTTCCGAAAAAGTCTCATGCGAAAAGACCGGCTGACTTCAGGCCAATATCAATTGCCTCTCCCTTCCTGAAATGCGAGAAGTGCATCTATAATGATGTAGCACTCACAATCTTTGCGCATAGGCCAGAACACACCCATTATGCCATGCCTAATAGATCTATGGTAACCTGCCTACAGTCATTATCACAGAAAATACTTCAGGCCTGGAATGACAACAAAGATCTTCACACCATTTTTCTCGACATGAAATCTGCTTTCGACTCAGTCCAAATAACACCCCTTCTTGCCTTACTTGAGAGATTCTACGGGATATCCGGAAAGATGCTCGAGATCCTCAATAGTTTGTTATCTAGGAGAATGCTTCACTTCGAAGGCGATGGCGTTAAAGTCACTAAAAGCGTCGAAGTAGGGATCCCACAAGGTAGTTGTCTCTCAGCCTTGTTATTTGCAGCAATATTCGTTCCACTAATGGATCAAATTCCAGCTTTCCTATCTTATGCTGATGATATTGTTTGCTATTTGCCATGCAAACGCCACGTTGGTCCTTCACAAGAAAGACACACCGCCTCTGAATCTGTAAACAGCTACCTAAATACATTCTATAAGTATGCTAAATTTTTTGGCCTGTCAGTCAATCCAGAGAAGTCAAACTATCTCATCTTTACGCCAAGTCGGATGACTTCTACTGATATTGCATCTTCTCTACTTCCGGTATTGGCAGGAAATGTCCTGACTCCCATAGACAGTGTCAAATTCCTAGGAGTAATCCTTGATGCCAACCTCACATATAAAAAACAAATCCAAGCACAGTATTCCCAAGGCCTAAGAGCGTTCTGGGGAATGAAAACTGATCTGTGCAAAACGCACAATAAGAAAATAATCAAGAAATACCTCGCAACTTACTTCTGTAGTGTACTCTCCTATGCCGTGGAAGTTTGGTCGGCGGCACCACCCACCAGCCTCAGGAAACTATGGGGCCTCGAATTCTGGGTGCTGAAGTGGGCCAACTTGTGGTCGCACCAGATCTACACAACATCTAAATCTACTCTCTGCTGCAACCTGCAATATACGCCCATAGTCCACAGAGCCCATGTGCTAAAAATAAAGTCATTCCTTCATCTGTGCTCAGCTAAGCAGGATCACATCAACATCTGGAACACGGTTGGTTGGCGTTTGCCAGGCAGACATCTCCGTAGTACCCCCTCTTTGTGCTCAAGACTCCAGCGGTTACAGAATTTCAAAAGACACTTCCCTAATGTGACTCTGGACACTCTCAACTCGCTCAACATCAACATCAACCTGTGGACGATAGACAAGGCATATCGAGATGGCATCTTGTCCCATCTTGCTGTTTGTAAAGGACATGTTCAGCTCAACTTGTAGTCCTTTTTCGCTGTAATTACTACTACATTCATTTTTACATTTTGACTATTATCTTTGCTTTGATCTATTAATTATTATTTAGTTATTATTATTATTTTATTTATTTATTTATTTTTTTTATAAATCAAAATCACTTGTATAAACAACTAATTGTAAGATTCCTCTGGCTTTCTGTGTAAGGAATCACTAGTGTATAAAATTTATGTTAATAAAGAATCTTATTATTATTATATTGATCTGCAGTGTATATTTAATAGCATAATTGGTAAATTATGAATTTTTTTTTTATAAGAGTGTGCTTTCTTTCAATATAATTCAGTTCAATTCTTTCCTATTAGTGAGTTCAAATATTTTGGCATTTAGCAAGAAAAAAGTTAATGAAAGGAATTTCACTATAATATTCTTTTCCATTATCAATGTATTCAGATAATTACCTATGGTTTGTGTGTTATGTGAAGGCTCAATCTTTAAAAGATCTTCACAAAAGCTACAATCCCAATCACCAACTGTTTTTGTGATCTCTACAGGAAACAAAAAATAATGTTTTTGAATATTTTTTCTCATCTAACCTATTTATAAAAAATTTTGTAAAAAAAAAAAAGAAATTCTATACTACTGAAGTTATATGTAAAATTAAGCAAAAGTATTAACAGAACAAGTCTTCAACTTGATTTTTGAGAAATAGTCGATTACAAGTCAAATTAAAATTACAACACACTCAGTTTTACATATCTGTAGTTAGGTACTGTATTTATTTCAATACAAAAATTCAGAAATACCCATACTTGCCTTGATGGGATTATTCTTATTGAATACCTAAAGCTGACTCCGATGCTGAGTCAGACTTAGATATCTAGTGAAACTACTAACTAAAGGCTTAAAACTTCAGCTAACAAAGATAGATTACAATATTAGAATTACTTGAGTCTAATGATGTATTTGATGAAGATAAAATTGTAGATGATAAAAACATGGATTGTGGTTATGATTGTTTGATTGGGGGGGGGGGGGGAAGGTAAGGATTTCAGTGGATAAGGAGGCAGTAGTAGTAAAGCACCAAAGACAGATAAGTAAAGCTGGCTTAACTGAAGGACTGGGAAACTGCACTTGAAATAACAGCTAGATATAACTGTATAGGCACTCCCTGACTTGTGTAATACTCGACTTACAGAAATTCAAGTTTACATAAATTTTTGCCGGCAGTGCAAACTTAAAAAAATCATGGAAACGTATTTTGCATCCCGTAGGAATCGCTAAAATATTGTAATGGGAACCCAATAAAATATTGTTTTTTCTTTTTTTTTTGTAAATTTGTTCCAAGACCTCGGACTGTTGTTGTTATTTTGGAGCATTAGCAACTAAGGCCATATTGCTCCGGGGATATGCGGTGGTCATTCCCTGACCTTTCTGCATCCTCCGTATTTGGTGATCATGGGCTCGAACCCCAGTCTAATCAAGAAGCATGTGCTACGCACTGCTGCTCCTTCCCACCTGGCTATGGAGGCACCCCAAGACCTCAGAAGATGAAATTTTTGCTATATACCTATGCTATGAAAAGATGCCAAGAAATTGACAGCTCATTGGGGAATCTTGATCAAACAGAAACTTTATAGATATCCCAACATGGGAAAATCATTATAATAACCTCCTAAATGAAACAATATAACAATATAACAGCATTACTACACCTCCACTAGTAGATAAAGGGAAAATTGAAATTACAAAACAGCAAGTACTAGACTGTGCAAAAATAACGAAAAACAAAAAATCTCCAGGCCCTGGGAACATAGCAAAAGAACTAATTAAATATGGACCACTAAGTCTAATCGATCTGATAACACAGAATCAGAAGAATGGAAAGTAAGCTATATTTCATTCCTTTTATAAAAAAGGAAATAAGCAGGATCCTGGTAACTATAGAGGCTTAAGTGTAAACTACACTGTGTCCAGGCTATACTCTAAGGTACTTCAGTTAAAATTACAAGAGAAGCTAAAAGATAAGATAAGATAAGTGAAGAACAAAATGGATTCAGGGCAGGTCACTCATGTGTGGGCAATTTGTTTATTCTGCAACAACTAGTGGAGAAAAGGAAAGCAAAAATAAAGATACCTACTTTGCCTTCTTCAATTTAGAAAAGGCTTATGATGCTGTTCCAAGAAAGGAATTATGAAATGCCCTTCAAAATATATCAGTTGATCCAGAGCGTGTGGTACTGAGAAGGGAATAATACAATAATAACGTGGCATATATCAAGGTGGGGGGATACTCTTTCTAACCCAATCTATCCAACAAAGGGGCTGAGACAAGGATGTAGTTTATCACCTCTATTGTTTAATGTTTTCCTGGAATGTGCCTTACAAGAATAGAAAAGAAGCTGTTGTGGCATAGGAGTACCAATTAATGATAGATATCTTTGGAATCTTAATTTTGCTGATGATCAAGTCGTCATTACTCAAGAAGCTTATGATTTAGAATACATGTTAAAGAAACTGCATCTAGCATATAACCAATGGGGCCTCAATATCAATTTTACAAAAACAGAATACCTCAGCACAACAGAACATCCAGATGAATTGGAAGTTACACAATATATACATCTAAAACCTATTGACTTTTTCAAATATCTGGGATGTAGTATAACTAAAAAAGGATTGGGGAAAGAGGAAGTTTACATATGAATTCATCAGAGTAGGAAGATTCATGTTGACCTCTGGTGGAACAACAATATCTCCCTTAGAACTAAAAAACATATCAGACAGTCATTAGTGGAATCAGTACTTTTCTGTGGCTGTGAGGTGTGGACATTGAAAGAGGGGGACAAAAAGAAGCTTAGGGACCTAGAGGTGGACTACCTGCCTCAGAGTGCTAGAGTTTCTATGCTAAAGAGGATTACAAGCAAGGAAATAAGAAGACATGTGCAAGTAGAGGAAGATGTTATAGAACAAGTATAAAAAGAGGATCTTTTGGACATCTGTGCATGAATGAAGAGAGATGGCCTAAAAGAATTTATGAGTGGACACCACAAGGACAAGGGAAGAGAAGACGAGTACACACTACATAAACATGGAAGGAAGGTGTACTATCTGCCATGACAGAGAGAGAAATTTGAAAGTTGAGGATGTCCAGTCCTGGCAACTTTGGAAAATGAGAACAAGGCAACGATCTGTCGTATTAAGTCGAACATAGATAGACATATACTAATGATATGAACCATGGGCAACATGAGGAGTTACTTAACAGGTACCACACAGTAGCAATAAAAAGTTGCATGTCAGGGTTAAATTTTAGTGTATAGAATTTTGACTCTTCATAATAGGAAGGAATATGTAATTAAGATGGTCCTTGTTAGTCAAGATAATAGAATTTTTCTCTGCGTGGTCTAGCTTGTAAACAGAAAAGATTGTTTTAACAGAAATGCAATATACTTAGATAAAAGGAGCACAATGATGTTTGCTGATAGTAAAGGCAACATTAGGTGAGTTGAAAAACTGCTATTTTGGAGAGGGGGGGGGGTTTACACAGATTAACAGCTTAATGGCATTCATAAACAGCAGCAAAATTGATTTTTGCAGTGCTTCTATTTGGATATTTAGCATGTGGAAAGCAGGGTAGGTGGTGCTGAGTGTCCTCACTGGACAATTAATTATACAGAGAAGCTGCTGGAGGTCTAAATAATACCAAATATGTAGGTTTTTTGGCTGTAGTAAAGTTACTGAGAACATAAATATATATGAGAAGGGTGTAGGGAAAGAGTAATCAATCAATCACTAGATAGTAATTTTCCAGAAATTCAAAAAGGAACTTAGTGATTTGCTGGCTTAAAAACTGATACACATAAAATGTTCTGTTTTTCCTTATTTTAAATTATAGGATATTTGTTAACTACTGCAGATAATAAAATATTGATTGGAAGATTACAATATATAAATAGTTTAATTTTTCATATATTGTAAAAGAGTGAGAACTCAGATTGTCATTGTGTACAAAGAGAATAAGATAAAGAATACGAGAAACGTCGGATAACTTACGCAGAAAATTAGTTTCCCGACACCGGACTCTAGTGCTGCTCGCTTGGTAAACAGACAGTAGCATGTGTTATTGGTCTGAAGCAGAAATCGAGAAGGATATACAGTGAAACTTCTCCTAACGGACACCTCTCGTTAACGGACATCTCTCTACAACGGACATTTTCAAATTCCCCAACTCACCTCCATTGGTTTTAACACTGTTTCGTTTAGATTAGCACTTCATTTGATCTCCCCATAATGGACTGCGGGCGAGCTCACGGCCCTTTTTCTAGGAACGTTTCTTCCACGTATTGCCTCAATCGTGTGTTTATTTTCTATTTCCAATTCTCTGAATTTTATCAAGGTTTACGTCGCAGTTCTAAACCCTTTTTCAAGAATTTTAAGGCATGTGTAAAACTTCTGATGAATTCGGTGTGTGCGGCGGGGGGGGGGGGGGGGAATATGGTCGGCCTTTCGTGTTTTCAGTTCTGTTCAGTGTCGTGTGAAGTGCACAATGTCTTCTCGTAAACATTTAACTTTAAAAGATAAAGTCAAACTCATTAATGCGTATGATCGGCAAAAAAATAGTGTTCGCAATCTCTCTGCAAAATTCAAAATCGGGAAGACGCAGGTAAGTGACATCCTAAAGAAAAAAAATGAACTGCTCCAACAATTTTGGCAACACGGAAATGATCAGGTTCAAAAATCATTCCCGAAAATCGTTGGACTTCAAATTTGTCGCGCACGTGCTAAAAAAATTCCCATTAATGGGCCTATTATTAGGGAAAAGGCTTTGGAGGTTGCGAAATCTATGGGAGTAAATGAGTTCAAAGCTTCTGTGGGATGGCTAGACAAGTTCAAAACTCGGCATAAAATTTCTTGGAAAACCGTAAGTGGTGAAAGTGGATCTGTCGATACTGGGGTTGTAACAGAGTGGACCGTGAAATTGGAAGATTTATGTCGTGATTTTGAAGCTAAGAATATTTACAACTGTGACGAAACAGGGTTGTTTTTTTAAAGCTCTTCCTGAAAAAACAATGAGTCTTAAAAACGAAAAGTGCCAGGGCAGAAAAATTTCTAAGAAACGTTTGACTGTACTATTTGTGTACAAATATGCTGGGAGACTTTGAACAACCTCTTGTTGTAGGAAAACTACAAAATCCTCGTTGTTTCAAGGGCATAAAGTTAAATCTTGAATGTTGATTGGAAGTCTAATAAAAAAGCGTGGATGACACCAGATATCATGAGCGAATGGATAAGTCACTTTAACCAAAACATGATTCGTCAAAACAGAAAAATTATTCTTTTCATGGATAATGCTGCATCTCACCCGCACATTGAATTGTCCAACATTCAAATCATTTTCTGCCACCAAACACATCTGCAGAGTGTCAGCCCTTGGATCAAGGGATAATAAAAAAATTTAAACTTCACTACAGAAAACGTGTTTTAAGACATCTCATTGCAAACATGAACGATGTAACATGTGCGAGTGACCTTGTGCGAGTGACCTTGCAAAGAAAATCAGCATCCTAGATGCGATTCAACGGATTTCCTCTTCAGTAAACGCAATTAGAAAACAAACTGTCGTGAACTGTTTTGTAAAGTCTGGCTTCTCAAACGCAAAAATTGAAGTTGTGAACAGCAATGTGGAGCACCAAGAAGAACAAGAACTTCAACATCTATTGATAATGTACGATACTTCCGCTGCAAGTGACCCTGGCTACAAAGATATAGACTGAAACCTCACTACAGAAGATGGTGCTCTAGATATCAACGACATTACCATCGATATTTTTCAAGAAGTTCCTCATGAGGATGAAGAAATGGAAGGAGGTCATTCTGTCGAAGAACATATTAACGACGAACCACTGATGAAAATAGAAGAAGCGCTCATACAAATCAATCGTTTAAAAATGTTTTTCGCCGCTGAAGAAGATACTGAAGGACTTTCGATGGTTTCTTCACTCCAAACAAATGTTGAAAACAAAATTATCAGCCGGAAGAAGGTGCAGAAGAAAATAAGTGATTACTGTATGTATTTTTCTTAAGATAAAGTCATAATATGCATAGCACAATTGTATGTATATTATTTACAAAAATATTGTGCAAAATCTGTATATATTTTAATTTAATTTTACATTAAACGTTTAACGATTTTTCTTTCTTTCTTTTTTTTTTTTCTCCCTCAGACTTCTTGTTAGCGGACACTTCTCTCTAATGGACACATTTTCGTTAAAGGGAAGTTTCACTGTATTGATTGAAAGGTAGGCGTGGCAAACGATGAAATGATTGGTGGTGGGCGCAACAGATGACAAGCTACTGTGTAGTCATTGGTTGGCATTATGATGTGTATTTACCAGTAAAGAACAGTGCATAATAGTTTTGTAATGACCGGTGAACAGGTAATAGTAGCAATGAATCTTTTAAGGTACTGACTGACGTGTGTATCCGCACAATTATCTTTAAAAATAAAAGTACAGTAATAAAAAATTAATATTTTGTTAATAAACAATTTATGTGCTAGTCCACCCATGATTCTAAAGAAAAAAGGTTATGTTACCCCTTCCATTTCGTGAGCGTTTCAAGCTCCCATGGGATTCAAGTGGAGGTAACCTGACCTTTTTTCACCAATAGGGCATATTATTGAACAAGAAAATAAAAATACAGTCATAAAAAAATTTATTTTTTTATGAATGTATTTCTAAATATGACTGATTCTAAAGAAAAAAGGTTAGGTTACCCCCTCCACTTCGGGAGGGGGTTCAAGCTCCCATGGGATTCAAGTCAAGGTAACCTGACTTTTTTTCACCATTACGAAATACCGTAATGGTGAAAAAAGGTTAGGGCATGTGCGATTAGAACAAGTTACCATTAGTGCTGCTAAAGTGATACTAAACCGATGTTATCGCGTGTTGTGTTCACACACCAATCAGCACATTGTTTGCCACACCTACCTGTCAATCAATATATCGTTCTCGACTTTGCTCCAAACTGATAACACCTACCATTTGTTTACCAAGTGAGCAGCACAACAGTGCCATATCGGGAAACTAATTTTCCGCGTGAGTTATCTGATGTTTCTCGTCGTTCTCGTGCATGCTTTCTTTACCTTCGCCAGAGAATAAATTTTGAAACAGTATTAGTATTAGCAGTATTAGTATTACCAATGGCCACATGGTGCAAAGAAGCCTATGGCTTATTCTGCACCAGCCAGAAAAAATAAATAAATTAATAAAATAAGGTTAAAGGTTAAAATAAATTAATAAAATAAGGTTAAAGGTTAAAATAAATTAATAAAATAAGGTTTTTAAATTTTTTTTTTTTTTAATTTTAAAAAATAAATAATTAATAAAAGAAAAGGAATTAGACAACATATGTGTTTTCCTCCTCCCGGAGGTAATTATCCAGCTAACCTTTAAATTTCCCCAACTGTCAGCCTCTACCACCCATGTAGATAACTTATTCCAGTAATTTAAAACTTGCTGACTAAAATAAAACTTTCTGCAATCCAGTCTAAACATCTCCCCCATAACTTGAATTTATGGCTCCTTGTTCTAGAATCATTTATAACCGTGAAAATTTCGTCTCCATTCATTTTACTTTTACCTCTCAGAGCCTTAAACACCTCAATCAAGTCTCCCTCTAAAGTGTCTGGTTTCCAAGCTCTGTAAATCTATATATTCAAAGTCTTCTAATTTTGCCGATCTCACCAGGCGAGTTACATGTCTTTGGACCTTTTCAAGACACTCAATGTCTTTCTTTAGGTGCGGTCTCCATACTTGAACACAGTATTCCAAGTGTGGTCTAACAATAGCCTTATATAATGGGATTATGATGTCCTTATCTCTACAAGAAAATGTTCAATAAATCGTCGACAGGACACCATGGGCTTTCCTTGCAACCTGTCCACAATGCTCAGAGAACAAGTCTGACCGTATGGTAACATAGATTGGTTATTTGAAATAGCGGTTAGTTATTTAAATCTTTGTTAACAAAAATATGAGAAAAGTTCATAAACTGGCACAAAATACTGCATATCAGGAAAATTTAATAAACTGACAAAAAATATGTAATAAAGTAGACAAAAAAATATTCACTCTGAATCTTTGTCTAAAGAACATTTTTATTATCTAATTATTCTCACATATTATTGGCCACTGGTTTGCAAAGGCAAATTTTGGCCTGAGGACTTGAACAGAATTGTTTTAAATGCTGCGCATTCTTATATTTTAAATGGATCAACATACAGTCAGTCCTTTTAGTTCTTTAAAACAATTTTAGATACACCTGATATTTTTGATCTTACAACTCCTGAGTAATACGAACCAAAATAAGAGTTATAGTTGCAAAGTATCACTGGCCATTTCTTTGTGGATTGAGCAAATGCAGTGCTGATGGGATTCTCCCTCTTACTCAGACTATGAACATGAGGGGGCATAAATTCAAACTGAGGAAGGATGAGTGCAGAATAAATGTGTGGAAGTTTGCCTTCAGCAAATGGGTGATTGATTGCTGGAACAAGCTACCATCCATTGTTGTGGAAGTGGACAGTTTGAATAAAATCAAGAAAGAACTAGACAAACTATTGGAGGGGTGGGCAGGTGAACTTGCTACTATTAATACTAATACTAACGTTCAAGGTATGCTATAATCAATACTCCATATAGCAGGGCTGTCCTGTTTACATACCATTCATAGAACTTCATATCGGATTTTACAGTCACTCTGAAATCCTTTTCATGATCAACTATCTTGAGTTTGGTGCTACCTGATGGTATTACTGCTGCCCAGAAACAATGTTAAACTCTTTAACATTTTCCCATGTTAAACGTTGAGCCATTTCTCAGTGCATACAAATAATTTATCTAGGTCTTATTAAAGTAGCATACCCTGATTACTGTTAACATCCTGCCATTGTAATCCCCCCCTTGTGAATATAAAATAAAACCCTTTCCTTTGATGATAGTTATTTCTTTAAACAGATTTACTAATTAATACACTATCCTACTTAATAAGATGCTTGCCAGTTGTTAGAAGATTAAAAATCTTCAACTGAATTGAAGATTTTCAGTATCTCCTGAATCCTTAAAAATCATCAGATTGAGGATATGTTTTCACTTGTGTCATATTTAACATGCTAATATACACACCCTCGTTGAAAAAATATGACTTTTGTATTAAGACAGTCACAGACTGAAGAAATACAAATAAATATGAATAAATGCAAACAGATGCAAAGAAAACTGTGACATGGGGGTGATGATATATTGCCTTATTGAGAATAAAGACTGCATCAGATGGAAAGAGGTCTTAACATGAGTGCATGTTTAGCAGGAGCCACGATTCAAGAAACAAATGACATAATTGGTTTCTCAAAAAACATTGATCTCAAAGGTTTTTAATTAGTGGAAATCAAGAAGTTCTTCCACACCACAACACAAATGCATAAATGCAGCAGTAAAACAATACTTCAACAGCAAAGCCACCATACTCTAGGACTGTATGGAAAAATAGGATACCAGTGTGCAGCAAATAACGTCTGAATCAAGTCCAGAATTACCCACAGGAAATTGAAGAAATTGGGTACTAGCAGTCACCTGCCTATTCAGAAGCCACTTGTTTCATAGAAAAACAGAAAAATCCACTTTCAGTGGTGCTGAAAACATCATGATTGGACAGTGGAACAACGAAAGAGAGTCATGTTGCCTGGTTAATCACGATACACTGTTTTGCACAGATGGTAGGCAGAGAGTGTTGAGAGAACCTTAAGATGCGATGGACCCTGCTTGCTTTGTTAAGGCAGCCCAAGCATCTGGATGCAGTGTCATGGTATGGGGATCATTTTGTTGGCACGGTCTGAATCCGTTAATACCAGTGGAAGCTCGACTGTCATCTAGGGAGTACCTGAATTTTGTATCAGATCTACAGCACTCTGCAACGTTGCACTTATTTTGAAGATGATGACCATTTTATGGATGACAATACTACAGCGCATCATGCCAGAATTGTGCAAGAACATGACATGGATTTCCACCATCTTCCATCGCTCCCATATTCACCTGATCTCAATCCTATTGAGAATGTGTGGAATGTGCTGAAGAGAGAGAGCTATTCGGCAATGAAATATTTTCTTCAGCTTGGTGGAAGAATTTATTTTATTTTTGTTACACAGAGCATTAAAACTATGATAAATGAATTAGCTTTCAGCTGGGTGGCAGCCTTCATCAGATTAAAATACTTTGAATGGCAGTTGGAATAGAGATGCACTGCCAGGATGGTGCGTGAGGCACGTGGTTAATTGTTTGTTGATGTTTGTGGCTGTGACGTATGGTAGTGACGTGGCCAGCGTTTGTCTATGGACAGAATTACTGCTTCTGTGATGGGGTTAAGTTGACAACCACTGTTCCTGTTCAACGAGGTATCCGAGCATTTTATACTTAACGATTCCAACCAGGTGCGCCTTAGGTAATGGTGGGACTTGTCTACAACCACGACATCGCGGTGTGGGTCGATGTCGTGGTGGGTTGTCCAGACATGCTCGGCAATAGCTGAGTGTTCTACATCCGCCAAATGGATCGCCCTTTTATGTTCTGAGAGGCGTTTCTCGAGTCGACGTCCAGTCTCTCCAAAGTAGCAGCTCGTGCAGTCACGGCAAGAGATGCGATAGACCAAACCACTCTGTAGAAGGGTGGGGACAGGTGTTTTTATGTTGGAAAGGAGAGAACGCAGTTTCTTGTTACCTAAGGCGCACCTGGTTGGAATCGTTAAGTATAAAATGCTCGGATACCTCGTTGAACAGGAACAGTGGTTGTCAACTTAACCCCATCACAGAAGCAGTAATTCTGTCCATAGACAAACGCTGGCCACGTCACCACCATACGTCACAGCCACAAACATCAACAAACAATTAACCACGTGCCTCACGCACCATCCTGGCAGTGCATCTCTATTCCAACTGCCATTCAAAGTATTTTAATCTGATGAAGGCTGCCACCCAGCCGAAAGCTAATTCATTTATCATAGTTTTAATGCTCTGTGTAACAAAAATAAAATAAATTATGAATCCAGAGCACGCAGGCGTGTTTTATTATGTTGGTGGAAGAATGATTACAATTAGACCAAAATGCAGTAAAACACCTTATAGAACCATGCCATACCACACACTTGTTGTAATCATTTTTTCCAGCATCATTGTTGTGTGGGATATGCTGAAGAGAGAGCTATTCAGCAATGAAGTCCTGTTTCTTCAGCTTTGTTGCAATATTTTGCTGGAAGAATGATTACAATTAGACCAAAATGCACTAAAACACCTTGTAGAACCATGCCATGCCATACACTTGCTGTTATTTGAAATAAAGGCAGCCCAATTCAATGCTGAATAAAGGTTCATATTTTTCTGCCCAGTGTGGGTAGAAAGCAGTCATCCAGCAATATTGAGAAATTGTCCTGCTACTAGACAAGTGACAAACCCACAAATTCAATCAATATCTGGAATACTGAAGTCCTCCCACCAATAAAACATACTCCCATTCTCATGTTTATTTTCTCAGTACTTACATCACACTATATATATATATTATGTGACTATAGTTATTTATAGTTATATATTTATTTACTGGAATGATTGTCTGGCATCTATGTTCTCAGCAATTAAAAGCATAACCCCACCTCCCCATCTGTAGTGTCTATAATTCTTATATAACCTTAACCAATACCTATGTTCATCAATTTTATTAACTATACTCCTAGTATTGGTATGCAAACATGTGAGAATCTGTCTATTTATGTTCATTGGGAATCTAACATATGCCATGTAGTTGGCAATAATTTCTCTAGAAATTTTCCACTTTGATATTAAGTTAGTTTTAGCACGCTCTGCACAACTGTACAATTATTCACAATTACTTTCCCACAGTTCTTTTTAAAGTTTACAGCCAATTCATGCTGCATTAATATTACAAGACCCTCCAGTAGGTTCTGCACTTCCTCTACTGATTTGAAAGGCGGTATATGTTTCAACAGGACTGTTTGAAGCCCTGGAAAAATCTCATCTACCTCTGCTTTTAACTACCATGAAGGTAGCCTCCCCAAGCAAACAGTTTTGCAAAATGCCTGGCCGCCTCATATCCTTGCATCTCTTCTGTTCAAGCATATATTCCACCCTTATAAAAACATCCACTTCTGTTAATAAGTGCAGTTAATGCTTTATCAATTAACATATTAATGGATAAAGTTTCATCCTGTGGGTCCAACCAATAGTTGATTTACAAGGACTGGGACAAACTCCTTCCATCAATATCAACGTGCTCTTATTAAATCTTAATCCTGACTTTCTTAACATTAGCTCATAATTTTGAGCTAAGACTTCAGATTGTCTATGATTATGCTTAAGATATACCAGGTTCTATTCCATGTGAACTTAGTACACAAAATATATTTACAATTTCTCTGATAATTGAGTCATCAAGAATTACATCTCTTGGAACCAATGCCTCCTGAGTACTCTTAGATTCCAAGTCAAGCATTTTGCATTTTTGGCTGTGGTTCAGCTTCATGTTGTTTCTCTCTGAAGCCCAGAGAGATTCACTTTATTACGTGGCATGTGATGCAAGGAAGCAAGCGTATGAGCTTATGTAGCATTAGCAAAAAAAAAAAAAAAGAAAATTCACACAATCATTTCCTCTAAATGTTTGTCCAGTTCCTCCTTAAATATATTTAACCTATCAGCTTCCACAATGACAGATGGAAGTTTGTTCCAGAAATTAACCTCCCGCTGGCTAAAGGCAAATTTCCGCACATCTATTCTACAGCTATCTTTCCTCAATTTAATTTGTGCTTCTTAGGTTCGTAATCTGAACAAGATTACGAACCTAATTCTGATGGAAGAATCCCATCAGAATTCAGCGTGCTCAACCCATTCAAGGCCTTATACACCTCAATCAGATCACCTCGCAGGTGCCTAGTCTCCAGCTGCTGCAATTTGCAGAATTTAAGCCTCTCTTGGTAAGAGGATCCCTTCATTCCCCTCACCAATCTTGTTGCCCTTCTCTGTACACACTCAAACAAATTTACATCCTTCCTAAAATGAGGATTCCAGAACTGTACGCAGTACTCAAGGCATGGCCTGACCATTGCCTTATGGAGAGGGACAATCACCTTCTTTTCTCTACTAGCAAAATTCCTGTATATCATTGACAAAACCCCATAGCCTGCTCTGGCAGCCTGCCTGCTCAGAAAACTTCATATCTGACTGCACAATTACTCCCAGGTCTTTTTCATTTTCTACCACCCTAAGTGTAGTACCGCACAGTTGGTATGTTCCTCTGGGGTTACTTCTACCCATATGCAGTACTTTGCATTTGTCAATGTGAACTTCAGTTGCCACAACACTCACCCCATCTTCCAAAATTTTCTAGATTCTGTTGCAGTAGCACACTGCCATTACTGTCATTAATAACCCTGCCAACCTTTGTATCATCTGCAAACTTTGACACTAAGCCTGATATACCTTCATAAATATCATCGATAAATATACAAAACAACGGTGGATCCAACACCAAACCCTGTGGGACTCCACTAATAACATTAGTCCATGAAGAGCAGCGCCCACTGATTACCACCCTCTGTCTTCTCCCACTAAAACCATCCTTTTATCCATTGTAGCAACTTACCCTTAATACCATTCTGCTCCAATTTATACAGTAGTCTTCCATGTGCAACAGTGTCAAAAGCTTTCCTGAAATCCAAGTATATGATATCAAAATTATTTTTTGCATCAGTTCCATTGAAACCACATCATAATATCCAATTAAATTTGTCAGACAAGACTTTCCCTTAACAAACCCATGCTGTGTCTGAATCATTGCTGCAGTCTTGTCTAGGTGATCCTACAATGCATCTTTAACCAGTGACTCCATTTTTACTTGGAACAGAAGTTAAACTAACTGGTCTGTAATTACTCGTGTCACTCTTCAATCCCCCTTTGTGAATTCGGGATACATTTGCACATCTCCAGTCCGTGGGGACCTCCGCTGAGTGCAAGAATGCTCTCATAATTGTGGCTACGATTTTGCTTACTTCCTTTGCCGCCTCATTTAATATAACTGGATAGATCCTATCCACCCCCCAGGTGTCTTACGATTAACTTCAATAATTTCTCCTCCACTTTGCTCTCAGTTATTACAAAATCATTAAGCACCCTGCTACAATTTGATAACCTTCTGGCATTTTCAATCCTTAATAACTTCTCATGTGTGAATGTAGATGCAAAATACTCATTCAGTTTGTTTGCTATCTGAATGTTCTAAATACTAAAACTTCTCTCTGTTGCTGCAGGTTGGTGGTACAAATAGCATATTAACTTTTAATTTACCCAATTTGCAGTACATATTAATATTTAAAAAAATGATGCAAGGAAGCAAGCTTATATAGCATCAGCCACAAAAAGAAAAACCCTCTAAAAACCCATCAATTATCCTGCCAACCTTCGCATCATCTTGAGACTCATTAGACATTTAGACTGCTATGCCTTCATCAATATGGTTAAAAAAATATTGAAAACAACAACAATGGGCCTAACACTGTGTACACTAATAACGTTAGTACAAGAACAGCAGTTCCCCCTGATTCTCTCTCTCACCCTCCCTCTCCCTCTCTCTCTCTCTCCCCCTCCCTCTCTCCCCCTCCCTCTCTCTCTCTCTCTCTCTCCCCCTCCCTCCCAGTCAGAATCCCTTCATCCATAGCCATAACTTGCCCCTGATAACAACTGCTCCAATTTGCACAGCAGTCTTTCATATGGAACAGTATGGAAAACTTTTCTCTATCTAACTATGAGATGTCAAAATTATATTTTGCATCCAGTTCCTTTGTAACTTCATCATCTTTATAATCCAGACTGGCTAAACAAAATTAATGCATTCCTGTCTAGATTATTTTCCATGGAAGAGAAGTGAAGCTTACAGGTCTGTAAATACTCACTTCACCTTTTGATCGCATTTGGGGAGACATTTGCACATCTCCAATCCATATGGACCTCCACTGAATCCAAGGATCCTCTCATAATTATGGATAAAGGTTTGACTACCTCTTTTGATGCCTCTCTTAACATAGTGGAGAGATCAATCTGGCCCAGGTGCCTTTCTTACTTTTAGCTTCAAAATTTCTCTTCCACTTTCTTCTCAGTTATCACAAAATCTTTTAGCTCCCTGAAAGAATTGGATATACTTCTGGCATCGCCATCCCTAAAAAATTTCCTCATATGAATGTAGATGCAAAATATTCATTCAGGTTGTTAGCAACCCAAACCATTCATATCTAGCTGACCAACGTGATTGATTGTAGACGGTGGACGGACATCAGTAGTGACATCGCTGGAGTTTTGATTTCTACTTCCAATTTTAAAATGGATTTTTCACTTTCAAAGGTATCTGCTTATGGAGGTAAGCGAAATATTCAAGGTAAGAGTATTGACTGCTATAGTTCTAGTGTATTTTTGTGTTCTTGATAGTGTTTTTGTTCAGTGGAATTGCTACAGTGCTAGTGGTAGCGATTTCACTTTTGCAGTCACTGGATTGAGTGCACCTCAGGAACTCAAAAATATTGAGTATATCAAAGGAAAAATTACCTATACTAAGGTTAATTTAAATGTAGAATACAATTCTAATATTAAAATTTACGTATATTTGAGATTTGAGGTAGTTTTCTGTGTTTGTATAAAAACCAGAAATTTGCATTTCTTGGCTATAAAGCCAAGAAATGCAAATTTCTGAAAAAGATCAAAATCAGGAAGAATAAAAAAAATTCTGTACCAGGTACATAATGTGTCCTGCCACTAGCATATTTAACGTGTTTTACATTTACGAGTCATCGGCAGGCATTAAAAACATTTTAATTTTCAGATATTAATAAAATTCATGGATAATAATAATAATATAACAATGTTTTTATTTTATTAATGATAAAATAAAAATAATCGAATAATTACATATCATAAGTAAAGGTTGAAAAAAAAAAAAAGAGACAATTGTCTCGAAAGCTACAAAGTATTTATAATTAAAGATATTTTACTGGATTTATATGTTATCATTATTTCATAATTACATATCGGTTACTGAAAGTATTGGTCTGTGATGACTAAAGTAAGATATATAATTTTTACATTGAAGAGATTTTAGTTCAGGACTAAATACACCATTTATAGTTGTTCCATCATAGTATTTATCGAAAGAAATTATGACATGTCCAAGTTGAAGAATGTTTTCATAAATGTGCAGAACTCTTTTCCAGCCTCAGAGTTTAACTGTAAAGAAAAAAATTACATTCATTCTGAAAACACCAAGTGAATTGAAACCAGATGCGTGTTTGAATTAACGCATTTCTCAGTTTCCGAAAGTTTTTTGTATCTTAAAACCTTAATGTTTCTGTTTCTAAATTCCTTAGCTTTCCAATGATATCCTATATGTCCACATTATCCCATTTATTATGTGAGAAAATTTCCTTGATCACATGTTGATATTTTCCACCATCCTGGAAAAACTACTGCAATTTTCATAGGTTTGAAAGTTTTTCCTCTAGTATAGAGAGAAATTTCATTAAATTTGGCCCAATAGAAGATAAATTATTATTGCTATCATACAAGTATGTTTCCAACAAAACAAGTTACAATAATTCGCTTCTGGCGGAAGCTGAAGATGACGTCACTTCTGAAAAGCTTTTCGCGTGACGGTTTTTCATTACAAAATTTTTGGAATAACACCAGTAAAAACATTTTTAACATCAAAAATCACAAAAAATTGGTAATAATGACTTAGAAAAATAACATGAGAAAAACCAGACTCAGAAATTAGAATACTCGGGGAGAAAACTCCTAATAACAATGAACCAGACAGCTGTTCCCCTGGCTCCCTCAGTATTAAGAAGGCCAGGCAAGGGAAAAATCAAGGGGAATCTAAAGAGATCCCAGAAATGGAACCTAAAACTGAGGAAGAAATGAAAAGAGAGTATCTCACAAATTACTGATCTCATCAAACAGACTAAGGAAACAAGAGTCTACCTTGAGAAATATATGAAGAGCACGGCACTAAGTACTATAGGTTCTAATACCTCTCGTATTTGGGGTTCACATTTAAAAAAAAAAAAAAAAAAGCAAACCAATAGGATTACTTCTGCAATTAGGCTGCAGATAGTAAACTGTTGGTCACTATTTCAGCAGTGCCTAATTGAACAGAGAATCAAGTATTGAAAACAAAATTAGAGATTACTACTGAGAAGAACAACTACAAAACAATGAACACATTAACCTATGCCCAAGTTGCAAAGGTTAATGCTAAACAAAAAGGCTAAGCAAGTGCCTGCAAGACAAAACAAATACAACCAAAGAAAGTAATGTCATCATTCTTAAAGCAAGAAATGACTCTGCTCACAAAACCAGTGAGGCAGTAAAGGAAGCAGTAGAAACAAATTTGAGATCTCACATGAGAGAAATAAAGGTAAATACCATAAAAAAAAAATCAGGAATAATGGAGTCCTGATTGAAGTAGCAAGCAAAGAAGACCTAAAAAAAAAATAGTGAACCACCCTGAGGTGGAAAAATTGGGTTCACTAATTGAAATGTTTGATATACCACAAACAGTATCTGAAAAAGACTTAATGTTGGACATCTACTATAAAAACTTTAACAGCAAAATGACTAAAGGATTACTGCTAGACAACTCAAAGTATTTTTGGTATGTCACAGCTATTTTTCTACAATAACCTACTTTTCTCACCTTACACAAAGTTTAGCGACTATTTACTGCTACTTTGAAAGCTTATCATTTCTCTTCTATCCTGGGATGTACTACTTCATTTGTTTAATGCCAATATCCCAATATACCCTCTTAATTTTAATTTTGTCCGCCTTGCTGTCTCCTTTTTCCAACACATGGGGTCACTGTGACATACCATAAATACTCTGAGCTGCCCAGTAATCCTTTGATTTTATATCTCTGCAGTGGAGTGTCTCTCTCCCCACTGTCCATATAGCAATATGACTTCTGTTTGGTATTCCAAGAAGTTATTTTCTTTCCTTTCCTCCTTTACTGTCTCTTTTTTCTGCCTCTGTCGGGTCAGCAATGAAATATGCATTAGTATTACTCTTGTTACCTTACTTCCATACCACTTAATTCAAAATCAAATACGGCTTCACTGTTTCCACCATGTGTTACATATACTTCTTGCTGTCTTTTGTGTGGTTTCGACGGTTGACCCTTGATGAGGACGTTGAAACCATGGGATCGACAGCATTAAGTACTTCTTTTTATTTATTATTTTTATTTTTCATGTAACTTCCAGGTTTTTCGTATTTTCGCTTCCTGGTTTTGTTATCTCATTCCCATTGTCTTCTTCACTTTCTACCTACCTGCATAATTTTATATATATAAGCCATATAACTTAATAGAAAATGTAAGAAAAAAAGCATAAAGTCAGTATAAAATGAAAGAAAAAACTATAAAACCAGAATGACAGCAGTGTGTGTGTGTGTGAATGAAGACTGAGTGAAAGAACTGCCTGTCCACCCCCCCCAGGATTAATTGTGGGCGGAAGAACCGGTATGGTTCCATTCCTATCCTAGCAGACACCACGCCGTAGCTACTTAGCCAGCATGGTGTAGGATGAGACACTGGTCAGTTGGACTTATTAACCCCTGACCAGTGTGGAAAAACAGCAAACAGGCGCTCCAACGTAGAGATCCCTTTCCCTATGAACCTTCAATCTTACCACCTGAGTTGGTTGCTCTCTCATTCCCCCTCGCCCCTTCCCCCCAACCTTTTACTTGCTGAGTAACCTCACTACCATCTGTCAACTCCCACCCCAGAGCAGGATGGGGGTCCTGATATGGGATCCCCCCTTTCACTCAGGTGGGTGCCTTCACACTGCCTTTCCTTTATTTTCCTAGCATTTTTACCCCTTCTCACTTCCTATCTCCCCACTACCACTTTCTAACTTTCATCTTTTTTTTTTTTTTTTTTACTGGGCTCTCCCTGTCTGTAGCCTTGGCTACCACAGGTTTGCTCTGCCAGTGCTTTCATACTCCCTATTGCTCGGCCTTCCTCCTCGCAGCACTGGACAGTAAACTAGAGGTTTTTGTGTGAAAACACATGCCTTTAAGCTAAGAGGCTGGATGAACAACATAACCAACACAACCCCACGCTAACACTACACTAACCTACATAAATTTGGCCTTTACAGAGTTTCGTATTCATCACATTGCTTGATGCAGAATTGGAGGAAACCCCCAGAGCCACATTACAAATAACACTATACACTATGACCAGTATGATTCATTCCTTTCTTTCTAGTGTTAATATAAGTAAAGCCTTTGCTACTTTTTTTTTGCATTCTTTGCAAGACTCCATAAAATCTGCCTGTTTGCCTAACCATCTTTGCGACTTGACTGCAGAGTATATTGACTACAGTTTATATTTACTGTAGGTTTCTCTATCCCCCTGATAATTTATATACATATCCCACGTATTCTTCTTCTCTACTACTAGTCTCATCATTTTATCTGATGTCCATTTATATCTGAGCCTTGAGAAGTATCTCTCAATTGGTATAAAAAGCTGAAGAACTTCTCTGGTTACTTCCCTGAATGATTCCCATTTAGAATTTGCTGTTGCTTCCAATGAATAGAATCAAAAACCATCTAAGACCACTGTAGTCAACTTCATGAAAGCAAAATCGCTCTTTAACTTTGATATCTTTAAATAGGTCCCACATCAATATACTCTGTTCACTGCCACCTAATAGATCTTTTATCTGGATATTCCTATAATCAATGAAAAGTATTTCCTTCTCTCATTGCCTCTCTACAGTCCTCCAATAAATCTACAAAAGTTGCTACTGCATGTGACCAACCCACAAGTTCCACTCAATATTTGTAAAGTTAAAATCATCCATCATAAGACATTCTGATTTACTGGCTCACTCTGTTTGTCTTTATAGTTTGATAAACTCATCCCAGTTATTAGGCTTATAACGCACTTCTTTTTTCATGTTTGTTTTCCCAGTGTTCACGTCACACCAAACAAACTCGACATTGCATCCCTCTGTTCATCCTGTCTGTTCTTTCTGTCCACACCGTACTCACCACATTTTATTCTTTCATTCTGCATTCCATATGTTTGAGTGTCACGATATCTTTCAGTTAATCAAATTTGTTTACTATATTCCGAGCTTTAGTGTCATACATGTACATATACCTGTTTCTGCACTTAATTACTCTAACACAGCCCATGTATTTGCTTGTCCCATAATGATACTCAGGAGTGCCTGAAATCCCCGACACCTTGCTTTCCAGGCTTTTGCACGTCCCAGTAATCCACTTTCACTCTGCCTGTTAATGTCAGCATACATTTCTATACATGTTTCCTATGTTATGTCTACATTTCTAAAATTCTGTGCTTTATTCCAATATCTTGATCAGATTTAAATATAAAGTATACTATTTCATGTAATGTAACATTCGTTGCTCCTAATTTCTCACCCATAACAATATTAAACATATGCCTGTTAAAAAATCTGTTTTAAAGTTTTTTAACAGAAATTCTTCAGAAATAGATTGCAGTATCTTGTATATACATTACAGACAAACGAATAACAAAATCCACTATTTTGATCTTAAGAAACAAAAATCATCTGAAACATGAATGAAGTAATGCGGTAGTGTTCTTATACTGTTTCATTCAAGTTATAGATACTATACATTTGTTTTATATAAGTATAAAATGAAGCTAACTAAAATCCTTTGCTATGCTAAATATACATAACTGCACTTCCCCATAGTATCTAAATAATGAAGGGGAGTCATATCCTTCATTCTAAAGTGAGCTTATTTACTCTGGTGGAAATTCTTCATGCTTTCCAAAGTCACATATTTCTTACCATCAGGTCCATAAAAATTTTAAAATTAAAAATCATCAAAAATAGAGGAACTTTATTATTTATATTCTAGTACAGTGTCACCAATCACAGTAGTTTTCTTTGTGATCCAGATTAGAAAAGAATGCAATTTATTAAGGTCTGGATTCCTTTTTGGCATAATATTAATAAATCATCAATGTACAAATTTTTATTTCCTTTTATTACAGAACACTTATATATTACAAAAACACAAAGAAAGGTGTATATTTAGTATAACATATAATCATCTTTTTAAAATTTTGCATGTCAAATTAATGTAATTACAAAAATGCAAAAGCTAAAATAATTACCTACTACTTGTTGGCACCTGCTATAAAAAATTCATCATTGTGATTTGATCATTTCAGTTGGCTTTGTGAAAATTAAATAGTACAGTTATTTGCATTTCTTTGAAGTGTCATTGAATTTCTTAGATATGCAATCTACATCACATGTATCAGATGATTGTGAGAATGAGCAAATCTTTGTTTTTAATTGATATTACAGTACTATACAATAATTGCAGTTTTTTTTAATAAAGTAAGATTAAATTTTACTTGTTTCAATTGTCCTATACAACCTTTCAACAATTGTCCTTTCGTCATTAGTTACAATATGTAGTTGGATCACATGAGATATATGCAAAATTTTAGTTTTCCTATTATTATCTACTGATAACCTATTGTTATCTACTGAGAATAAAAAAAAAAGGTTTTACTGTTTTTTCAATCTTAACAAATGAAGTTTTCTTCTTACTATTCACATAAACAAGGAGATAAAAGGTTTAGACACCTCTCCTGCTCTCTCCAGAATGTGTGGGGAGGGGACATATGCAAAGAAATTTAATATACAAACAACAGTGATATGTTAAAACAATAATAATAATTAATAATTATAATAATTGAATATTATGAATGATTGAAAATGTAAATACCTGAAATTGACTTCAGTGTTTCAACAGATGGCAAAACAGAAGGTGTTCTGGTTTGAAGAAAAAATATAACCAAAAAAATGAAAGCATAGCTAGTAAGCATATGACCTGGAGCAACTAATTTATGATGCTTAGCCCAATAAAGAAGTGTCATTATAAGAGGACGTACTCGCTGATCAAACTTCCCATACAATTTCAACAGCTTCGTATTGTAGAGTGCAAGGCTGAAATTTAAATATTTCTTGTAAAACACATCATGAAGATTAAACCTGGTCATAAACACAATCATAAATATAATCATAATCACATTCATAAACCTGGTCATAAATTTATGATGCTTCACCCAATAAAGAAGTGTCATTGCAGGAGAACGTACTCATTGATCAAACTTCCTATACAACGTCAACAGTTTTGTATTGTAAAGTGCATGGGTAAAATTTAAATAATCCTTGTAAGGTACATCAGGAAGATTAAAGCAGGTCATAACACAATAACAATGATCAAAAAATTTCAACTTTTTTTTTTCACATTTATTAAATCATGTGTTTCTAACAGTTGCTTGTGCTGCTGTGAATATATGTGTGTATATATAGGGTGTCTCAAAAATATTGGTACAAACGTTTAGGGGAGGTAGGTAACATCTAAAGGAATGTGAATCGCATAGGAACCCATAACCGGAAACGTCACAGGAAAGTAGTAGCAGAGGCACAAGAAGCAGAAATGACACAAGACAGTAATTAGTGACAAACATTTATTTGACATAATATTAACAATGGAGTACAAGATGGATGCATTTTATGATGTTACAACAGATGCTCAAAGGTTCTACAATGAGATGCGATGCATGCATGACACCGATGCAGCATGGATTGGCGGACACGATCGAACACACCTGGAGTTTCTTTAACAGTAGCAGCAGTGCAGTTTCACCAAGAGATCCATTTCCGTCTCCACAGGTGATTCATACACGATAGATTTGAGGGCCCCCCCACACAGAAAGAAATCAAAGCTTGATAAATCAGGTGAGCGTAGGGACCAGGCAACAGGTTCACCACGGCCAATCCAGCGACGCCCAAAACGCCTCTTCAAATGGTCACGAACACACCTTCCATAATGGGCAATCACCCCGTCATGTTGAAACCAAATGTTGCATCTCACATTTGCTGGAACATCGTCAAGTAACCCTGGTAGAACTTGTTCAAGAAAGATCAGATATTTAGCAGAGTTCATGTGGGACGGTAACATGTATGGGCCGACTAAGCAGTCACCGACCATACCTGCGCACACATTTATTGCGAAGCGATGTTGTGCCGCATGGGGGTGCACACCGTGTGGGTTGTCGTGAGCCCACACACGAGCATTGTGCTGATTGAATAAGCCTTCCTGAGTGAAATAAGCCTCATCTGTGAACAAAACATAGGCTGGAAAATTCAAGTCATGATTAGCATTAGCATCATGATTTAGCATTAGCATCAGTAGAGGCACACGATGCAAGAAAGCAAGCTTATACAGTATCAGCCAAAAAAAAAAAAAAACCACTCCCACCCAACCCCTCTGCCCACTCGAAACACCCGTCCAGCCGAGCCCCAAATTCATTCAGGCTACCCACCCCCACAACAAGGGATGGAAGCCCGCTCCACCAACCAACCACCCAACGGCCAAAGGCAAACTTCCCACATCTGTCTTTCCTCAATCTGACCCCACACCATCTCAGGTGACCACTCCAAGCAAGAGAAAGAATCCCACCAGCACTGAGCACGCTCAAACCACTCAAGGCCCCACACACCTCAATCAGACCACCCCGCAAGCGCCCAGTCCCCAGACACTGCAATTTGCAAAACCAAATCTCCCCCTTGCAAGAGCACCCCTCTGCTCCACCCACCAATCCCGCCCCCACCCCAACAGCCCCACATCCCCCCAAAACGAGGCCCCCAAAGCTGCACACAGCACTCAAGGTGCGGCCCGACCACTGCCCCACATAAGGGGACAATCCCTACCAGAAAAACTCCTGCACATCACCGACAAGACACCACGAGCCACTCCCGCAGACCGTCCACACCGGTCAGAAAACCCCACATCTGCCCGCACAACCACCCCCAGCCCCTGCCAGTGCAGCACCACAGAGCCGACACGCCACTCCGGGGCCGCTGCCCTCAACACCCGTCAATGCCAACCCCCCCAGACCCCGCCGCAGCAGCAGCGCACCATCACCAGTGCCCCCAACAACCCCCACACCGCCCGCAAACCTGGACACCAAGCCCAATATACCATCATCAATACCATCCACAAACAGAAAACAACAACGGACCCAACACAGAACCCTGAGGGACTCCACGAACACCAGCCCACAACGAGCAGCGCCCACCAACCACCACTCCCCCCCACATAACCACCCCACTCATCCACAGCAGCTTGCCTCCAATGTCACACTGCTCCAATTTGTTCAGCAGTTTTCCATGTGCAACAGTATCAAAAGCCTTTCTAAGATCCAAATAAAGTTATTCCTTGCATCCAGTTCCTTTGTGACCACATCATAGTATCCAATCAAATTGGTCAGACAAGACTTCCCCTTAACAAAACCATGCTGTGTCCGAGCTATAACTGAAGTCTTGTCTAGATGATCCTGCAGTGCTTCTTTAACCAGTGCCTCCATTAATTTTCCTGAAACAGAAGTTAAACTAAGAGGTCTATTATTACTTGTGTTGCACTTTGATCCTTCTTTGTGAATTGGAGTCACATTTGCAGATTTCCAGTACATTGGTATCTCTTGAGTCCAAAGAAGCTCTCATAATTATGGCTAACAGCTTCCTTACTTCCCCCCCCCCTGCCTCCTCCAATACAACTGGACAGATCCCATCCACCCCAGGCACCCCTATGCCCATCCACCCCAGGCACCCCCTATGCCCATCCCCAACAACCCCCTCCACCCCCCTCTCAGCCACCACAAAATCATCCAGCTCACTGCCAGAATCCAATTCACCTCCCTGAACAACTCCTCATGCGTGAATGTAGATGCAAAACACTCATTCAGTCCATCAGCGACCCAAGCAGGACAATCAACAGCCGAACCACCAACATCCACAGACCAATCTGACCCATCCCCCCTCCAGAGCCCACACTGGCAAAGAACCCCCCCCCCGCCAAAGAACCCCACAATCCGCCCTTGCCCGCCCAATATCCCCCGTGACCTGGCCACAGACCAGTCCACATCTATCACAGGCCTCCATGTCACCCATCAATTCACATGCACCCCATGCACCGCTCCCCCCCACCCCACCCCACCAGACATCCACCACCTCTACATCTTTTCTAAAATGAGGCCTCCAGACCTGTACATAGTACTCTAGGTGTGGCCTGACCACTACCTTGTACAGCAGGCTCCCATTATAATGAAGTTTGCTTTTCACTGATTCGCTATAATGCTGTTCTTATATTATAACCCATATGACTATAACGCTGTCACAGATCACTATAACGCTCTTTTACAGATTGCATCTTTGGCATATTTAATGAAATCGTTTCATTTGATGGAGTCAAAAATAGCTTGAAATTCCCTTGAGTAATTTTCACACGTGCAGTGAAATTTTCTCACACGCTAAATTAATTGTAGTACAGTGACTTATTATGTAGTTCTGAGATCACCATTTTAAGTGTATTGCTTGTAATATTTGCATTATATGCATTTATCTGAAGTCTAGTCATCACTCAGTACAGTATTAGACATCGTGCGTAACGGACAGTTTACTCGAACATTGTATCTTAATTAATGCAACTAATGCAGTTACATTTTCGAAGAGTTAATAATGGCCGATAAGAATGAAAAAGCAACAATGTCTGGGCACAGTACGAAGACCATAAATGTAAGAAAAAGACTGAATTTGAAAATTAAATTAGATGTTTTGAAGCGAATCGATTCCAGTCAACGACAAGCGGATGTGTGCCATAATTTAGGACGCAAGTTTAACTGTAAGAACAGTTATAAAAAAAATAAAGAATTAATTTTAGCAGCGGGAAAGATAGCTGTTCCACTGCAAGCAACTAGGGCTAGGCTGACTATTAGGTTTTAAATGGAAAGACTTTAACTAATTTTATTGAAGATTTTAATTTTATTGAATATCCAATGCAGAATTCAGTTAAGTTAAATATTATAAAAGAGAGATTAGCCAACATGATGATCTGAAGAAAACTCACCTAAAAAAAAAAAAAAATGTGGAAACATTTAAAACTGGTAAGGGCTGGTTGGATAGATTTAAAATCCAGGGAGAAGCCGCAAGTGCAGACGAAGGAGCCGAAACTTTCAAAAAAGAACTTGTTAAAATTATTGAAGAGGGGAAGAGGGGTATTATGGTTATACTTCTCAACAAGTTTTTAACATAGATGAAGCAGGACTTTTGTGGAAATGAATGCCTAAAAGAAGTTTCATACTGAAAGAAAAAAAAAAAACATGCCAGGTTTCAAAGCGGAGAAGGATCGGTTGACTTTATTGTTGGGTGGTAACGCTGCAGGGGATTTAAAATGAATACCCCTTTTAGTTTATTTGGAAGAGGGCCAAAGTTAAACCCAAAATCGACACATTTTTCATGATTAAATTCATCAATTAAATTAAATCAATTTAGATCAATTAAATTCATGATTTCAATTGGAATTTTAAATTTAATTTTGATACGTAAGTAGTTACCACATAATTATATACGTATGTAATGCAGAATATTTTATATGTATAAATATCTGAATATTAAATATTTTGACCGATATTTGTGCATCTTTTCACTACCATTTATTATTGATTAGGAAATATCCTATGGCACCAACCGCAACTTACAAATACATGTTACCTTACGGGAATGCGGCGCTCGCTTAGCTCGGATTCACTTAGCACTGTTTTTCTGGAAGGAAATTATCAATGTTAAGTGGGAGTTACCTGTATAATGGGATAATCACCTCCCTGTCCTTGTTAGCAAAATACCTATATATCATTGAGAAGACTCCATTGACTTGCCCAGGCAGCCAATCTGGACTGTTCAGCTCTTCTTTGTACTCGTTGCACAATTACCCCCAGATCTTTTTCACTTTCCACTTTCCTGAGTATAGTAACACACAGTTGGTACATTTCTCTTCGGTTATTGCTACCCACAGGCAGTACTTTGCATTTGTCAATGTTAAACTTCGGTTGTCACTTCTCAGCCCATTTGCTCAACTTATCTAGATCCAGTTGGAGTAGCATACTGTCTTTACTGTCATTAACAACCCTGCCAAACTTTGTATCATCTGCAAACTGGGACATTAAACCTGATATATACCTTCATCAGTATTGATAAATATCATCATCATCAGCCATTTTCAATCCACTGCAGGATGAAGGCCTCTCCATTAACTTTCCAGTTCCTTCTGTTTTGTGCAATGGTCATCCATTTACTACCCACAAACTCATGAATTTCACTATCCATCTCTGCCGTTGTCTTCCAGGTTTTCTTCTAGCTCCTCTTGAGTACCATTCTGTTATTTTCTTAGTTCATCTGTCATCATGTCTTCGAGCTATGGGCCCTGCCGAAGACCATTTTTGTTCTTTAGTTTTGATAAGAATGTCCTTTACTTGAGTTTGCTGCCTAATCCACGTATTTCTCTTCTTATCTAACAGTCTGATATAATTCATTCCATTCTTCACTGTGTAGTTCTCAGCTTCTCTTCCATTCTTTTGGTGAGTGCCCAAGTTTCACTTCCATAAGTCATGGTGGGGAGTATATATTGGTTCATTATTTTACATTTCAGACAAACTGAGATATTGCTCTTCAGTATGTGACTATATTTCCTGAAAGCTATCCATCCAAAATTTATTCTTCTCTTGACTTCCAGACATTTATCATTATTACAGGTAATAACTTGTCCCAGATAAGTATATGACTCCACCTTTTCAATTACTGCTCCTTCAATCATTATGTCCCTTTCTGTGGCATACTTGTTCATCATTACTTTTGTTTTAGCCATATTCATCTTTAGTCCAAAATCTTTACTAACTGTGCATAACTGATTAAGATTTTCCTCTAATTCTTTGGGATCGTGACTTATGACCACAATATCATCTGCAAATCATAAATAGTTTAGGTGTGTCCATAGCCAGGTGGGCAGGAGCAGCAGTGTGTAGCACATGCTTCTTGATTAGACCGGGGTTTGAGCCGCCCGTGACCACCAAATACGGAGGATGCGGAAAGGTCAGGGAATGACCACTGCATATCCCCGGAGCAATATGGCCTTAGTTGCTAATGCTCCTAAAAACCAAATAACAAACAAACACAACGAGTAAATAGTTTAGGTACTCTTCATTCACACTGACTCCTTGCTGCGATCAGTCTAATCTTCTGAAAGCTTCCTCAAGGGCAGCAGTAAACAGCTTTGGAGATATTGTGTCTCCTTGTCGAACTCCTTTCTCGATTTTAAAATTCCTACTGTCTAATAAAGGAGGTAGCATTCTCATATATTTTCTTCAAAATCATAATATATGGGGTATCTATGCCTTATCTTTCCAGTGTCCGAAACATTGCCTTATGCTGTATGGAGTCAAATGCCTTTTCATAATCCACAAATGCCAAGCATAATGGTGTTTTTTATTCATTTGCTTTCTCCATTAGCCGTAATATTACATGAAGGTGGTCCATATTTGAGAATCCTGTCCTAAAGGAGGTAAACAAATCCTTAGCCATAATTATGAGAGCTTCCTTGGACTCAGGGGAGGTACCCATAGACTCAAGACGTGCAAATGTGACCCTAATTCACAAAGCAGGATCAAAGGCTGACACGAGTAGTTATAGACCTGTGAGTTTAATTTCTGTTCCAGGAAAATTAATGGAGGCACTGGTTAAAGAAGCACTGCAGGATCATCTAGACAAGACTTCAGTTATAGCTCGAACACAGCATGGTTTTGTTAAGAGAAAGTCTTGCTTGACCAATTTGATTGAATACTATGATGCAGTCCCAAAAGAACTAGATGCAGGGAATAACTTTGATATTATATATTTGTATCTCAGAAAGGCTTTTGATACTCTTGCACATGGAAGACTGCTGCACAAATTGGAGCAGTGTGGCATTGGAGGCAAATTGCTGCTATGGATAAAGACAGAGAGTGGTAATAAATGGACACTGCTCATCGTGGACTAATGTTATCAGTGGGGTCCCTCAGGGTTCGGTGTTGGGTCCATTATTGTTTTCTGTATTTATAAATGATATTGATGATGGTATATCAAGCTTAATTGGCGGGATTCGAACCCACGACCTTTGGGTTGCCAGGCAGGCACTTTGCCCACCCATCTAGTCCAGTCGGCAAATGATCTTGTGGTCTGATGAGGCACATTTCACTCTTCATGGGGCTGTAAATGCACAAAACTGCCGAATATGGGGAACTTCTCGTCCATCCGCTGTGCATGAAAGACCACTACAAAGTCACACGTCACAGTATGGTGTGGATTCATAGCAGAGTTTATAATCGGACCATTTTTCTTTGAAGAGTCTACACCTCATAGCCCCATATGGTGTATGGTACTGCACTCTTTTAAGAGATCACATTATTCCCACTCTGCAAGAAAGGCAATGCTTGGAGACTTTAGTGTTCATGCAAGATGGTGCCTCTCCCCGTGTTGGTCGACAAATGAAGGAACTGCTCCGTTCAACATTCGGAAATTATCCCATCATTTCTAGAGACTTTCCGCAGTTCTAGCCAGCCCGATCATCAGATCACAATCCCTGTGATTCCTGGCTATGGGGATACCTGAAAGACAGAGTTTACCATGGCAGCATACAGACACTTATCGATTTGAAAGCAAGCATTAAACAGCACGTAGCCAATATCCCCAATGAGATGCTACATGAAACTGTGTTGCACGCAGTCCTCCATTTTCAGAATGTCATCTCAAGTGAAGGAAAGCACAGAACAATATCTGTAAATTAATAAGTTCTGATATTAAAATCTAATTAAGTATTCCATCTCATGCTTGCAGTGCAATTTCTACCCTGGTGGTGAAAATTTTAACTATATTTTTTTCTTCTACAAATCGCTTCCCCATACCCATCGATTTTCACAGCATTATCTCTAACTCTTTTGACACTAGGGGAAACTTATTTTATAACCGCCCAGTATTTCACAGTACTACCTACAAGAAACAAAAAAAGCAGTATTGTTGCAGATAATACTCTGAAGGAAAGATGATAAAAGCTGATGTTTATTTAGAGGTGATATAAAAAAGTACACAAAGAAAATGACAGACCTATCTGAATTCCAAAGATGTCAAACATTTAGTAGGAGCACTAATGATTAAAACTGCAGGAGTTTTTTTTTTTTTTTTATGTATCTGAAGCAAATGTATTGAAAATAACATCTGCATTCACAGTATATAAAAAAACAAAATCTGATAAGGGCATACTGTGACAGAAAATCGAAGCTGACTGAAAGAGACTGCCAGACACTGAAAGTGGCTGTAGCCTGAAAACAAAATTATTGCCTCAAAAATAACTGCAGAACATGTAAGTCTCAGCAATTCAGTTGCCAAGTCAGTTGTTACTAATAGCAATGCTAGAAAGAGGATGGTTTCTTCCAACTGTCAAACATGGTGGCAGATCATCAATGGTTTGGGTAGCAATATCTTGGTATTCTTTAGGTCCTATCATCACCTGAATGGGGAAAATTACTGCCACTAATTACCTTAATATTATGAGTGACAAAAGTTCATCCCACAATGCAAACACTGTTTCCCACAAATGATGCTAAGTTTCAAGAAAATAATGCTCTAAATACAAACAGCCAGGTGTGTCCAATTTTGTCTTGAGGAGCATGAAACTGAGCCTAAGCATCTCTCGTGGCATTCACAATCACCATACTGAAACATTATTGAACCGCTGTATGCATATTTGCAGAAAAGAGTAAGATTTGATTTGATTTTTTGTGGTGCAAAAACAACAAGGTCATAGTGCACCATGAAAATGTTAAAATTCAAAAAAGATGAGTCTGGTAACCTCTAAAAAGGTTATCTCATCAAAAGTGCATACAGTCAATCCTCGTATAGCACAATAGTTGTGTTCCTAGAAACCCCCGTGCAATATAAACAACAGGCCCTATGGGAAAAATAGGGTTGGTGCCGACCACCCAAGATTGAACACACATTTGTAACCAAAACATTACCAAACACAATAAATAATCGTAATAAAATATGCAAGTATTTTATTACAACTATTACGTAATAAAATATTGCTAATTCTTTTGCTTCTATCGTAAGCAAACTTGTTTTTTGTTTGATTTTCTATCCAAACAGATGACAGCCATTCCATCTCTTCCAATTCTTTGTGTCTTAATCTAATGGATTTTAATTGCATCTTGAGTTGTTCCTGCTATAAAAGTTGTTTTATTTTCTCTACATTCTTTGTAATTCTTGGCGTTGCCTCATTTAGGCCTGTAGCACGTGCAATATCACATGGTCTTTCAATTCGCTCAAAGCGTTTCACAATTTCAAATTTTTTCTCTATCGACAGAGGTGGACTGGCCATAAGCCTTACCAAGGAAACCACGGTGGGTCGGAGGCCGGTGTGATTTTGGCCATAAACGCTAGCATGAGGCCACTACAAATTTTCCCGTGTAAGAATTTTTGACCCAGTCCGCCTCTGTTTATCAATATTGCTTTTCTTTTTCTCTCTGAATCTGTAGCATCTTCACCAGGATGCTTCCTTTTCACACCTTTTAAGTATTTTACTCATTTTTAGGGAATAAAGCACAATTACAAAATGAGGAGGCACACTTGATACACATAAACAAAACTGTGCGCTTGTAGCAACTGAATAAACAACACCATAAAGGCAAAGACAACTCTACCTCACTAGCTCACATTTTACTAAAGCACATTTCTGGGGGTTACTACCATAAAACAATAAAAACAGTTTCCAGTTGCGTTCCTCTAGTGGAATCTGTTATAAACTGGTAGTAAACTCGATCTAATTGCATTTGCGAAATACCGATAGCTGGAATTTTACGTTATTATGGTGAAATGAGTTTCCCCTTCACTGATATAAAAAACATAAATACATTTTCAGAATCTTCTCTTCATTCCTATCGTGTTGCGTTCAGTTGGGGTGATTCCGGTCCGACTGCCATTTCTTGTAAATACAAAGGCGAATCGTGCATAAGCGAATTCGATTCGTGTTATATACGATATCGTTCCCCTATTTATAATTTGTGTATGATCGAATTCATGTAGTGTAAACACGTGTTATACGAGGACTGACTGTATATATAAATACCTGTCAATAAACAAAAATTAGTATAAGAGTAAAAATAAATTGTATATTTCATATGAGTGTATACATATTAATCGATTTTAAAAATTTTAAATCTGCTAACACATTGTCATTGTCATTTAAAATCTGACTGAGTGTATAGGGCTGGCTCAGTGAGATCAGTAAAACAAGCATTTCTAAAATGGGTACAATCACATAAATATGTCGCACTGCTTACACATAGGAAGGTCATCAGCCCTCAGCAGAGCCAAGCAAGAACAACTTCCTCTTTGCGATCCCTGCATAGACTTGACTGCCAACGATGGATCACAGGCTTAATCTAACATGGTTTGTTTGTAACCTGGCGATGCCACGAATCTTGCCACTGAGAACATAAGTTACTATGGATTACTTGCCTGTAGTCTGTATAGGGGGCTAACAGGTCAAGATTATTCGTCAGGGCTGCTGATTTGGCTGCAGTGTCAGCCAAATTGTTTCCTCTAATCCCGATGTGACTGGGGATCCAGCAGAAGCGAATATCAAATCCACCTGCATAGAGGGTGTATATTATCTGCTGAATTCGGGATAGGGTTGGATGATTAGTGTGTGACATTGCTGATGGGAGAGTGAGAACAACATATTAGTGCATACTTGTAACTCTTGCTCATCCCCTGTATATTAGATTGCAAAATAAATTTGAGGAATTAAGTACTGGTGGTTAGGTCATGAAATGTGGACACTGACTATAGGGGATGCAGAATTTGAATATGGAGAGTACATTTACAGAAAGGAAAGCTGGGGGGGAGGGAATTTGGCTCTTGGTTAAAGAGCACACAGACTCCAGGGCAGCAAACCAGGTAAACAAAAATTAGAATAAGAGTCTGTTATAGACCTGATAAGCATAAAAAACAATAGTATATAAATTGAGTGGATCAGTAAACAAGAATGTCTTCTGATTGTAATCTGCAATCAAGTCACAAAAGGAGTTAGACAGCCAAGGCAGATTATGAGATGTGTTTGGTTAGGAATATAAAGAAAAGTAGCAAACGATCCTTTGTTTATGTTAATACTATAAGTTAAGTAAACAAATCAATACTGATCTACTGGATATAAATGCCCTAACTGTTAATGTTCCTGTTCTGGTTGCTGACAAAATAAATATTTTTCATCTACATTCACACATGAAGAAGCATTTATGGACGGACACACCAAAAAGTATACCAACTTATGAATGGGAACTGAGAGGAAAGTGGAAGAGAAATTGTTGAGGCTAAAGGTAAATAAGGCAGCTGAGGCTGATGGAATCTATCCAATTGTATTAAAATAAAAGTAAAAGAGGTAAAATTTAGCCATAATTATGAGAGGATCCTTGGATTCAGGAAAGGTTCGTATGGATTGGAGATATGCAAATGTCTCCCCTATTAATTAAGGGGGAATCAAAAGATGAAGTGAATAATTATAGGCCTGTGAATTTCACTTATGTTCCAGGTGAAAGTTGGCAATTGAAGTAATGCAGGGGAATCCTCACAAGAACACAGTTATATAGCAATCACAGCACAAATTCATTAAGGGAGGATATTATCTGACCTTTCATGAGATCTTTATGACAAAATAATTTTACACTGAATACTTAGATTTCAGAAAGGTTTTTGTTACTGTTCCACATGAAATACTGCTATACAAATTGGATGTGTGGCATTAAAAGCAAATTACTTCTGTGGTAAAAGGATGGTTGAGTGGCAAAAGACAGAAGGTGGCTATAAATCAAACTTATTTACCAAGTTTTCAGATATTATGAAAGTTAGCTGGTTAATGGCAGCAATAAGGGTATGATGCTACAACAAGACCTATAAAAATTAGCCAGATGAGCTGAGAAGTGGCAATTAGGATTTAGCATTGACAAATGCAAGGTACTTCATATGGGCAGCAGTAATCCCAAATTAGCATACCAATTACGTGGCACGATACTGAAGGTAGCGGAGAAAGAAAGGGACCTAGGGGAAATTGAGCAGTCAGACATGAAGTTTTCTAAGCTGTGTATACAGACTGCTAGGGCAGCTGCTGGGGTTCTGTCAATGATATACAGGAATTTTGCCAGCAGGCACAAGGAGATGATTGTCACATTATTATTATTATTATCATCTTATATTATTACTCCCTGATTAGGGGTTCCACCTCGTAACGGGTATTGTTACCAAGTACACACGGTGGTTGTTATGTCTGGTGTTAGTGTTACTGTTGGTCAAGGAACTCTCTAACTATCCTACAGGTGTTCAGGATTGCGACTTTCTGGAGTTCCTTGTAGGTGTTTACTGGGAGACCTATTGCTGCTAGGGTCTTCGGCACCATACCTGTGGCTGACACGATGATTGGGATGGTCGTCACTTGTTGCATATGCCACATCTCTTTGATCTCCTGTCTTAGGTTTGTGTACTTCCTGATTTTTTCCCCCATGAGTTTTCTGCAGGTTGCCAGTGTTGGGTACCACTATGTCAATCAGGTAACGGCCTCCGTAGCCGAGTGGGCAGGAGCGGGAGTGCAGTAGCACACGCTCTCTGAGTAGACCAGGGTTCAAGCCTCTGACTGCTGAATACGGTCGATCTGCCAACCCGCACTGGACCAGCGTGGCAGATTATGGTCCATTTCCCTCAGCATGAATTGTTGAGGAGGCTTCCACCCTGCAGTGGGTGCACTTTACTTTTTTACTTTATGTCAATCAGATAGGTAGTCTTTTCCTTCTTGTCAACAAGGGTTATGTCTGGTCTGTTGTGCAGGATTGTCCTATCTGTTGTTATGGTGCGGTCCCAGTACAGCTTGCGGGGTCTCTAGCACTGCCTGGGGTTTGTACTTGTAGTACGGTACACTCTCTTCGATCAACTGGTATTTCCTTGCTAGCTTCTGATGTATTATCCTCGCTACCTAGTCGTGTCTATGAGTGTACTCAGTCTGGGTGATCACCTTGCATCCCGCAGTGATGTGCTGGATCGTTTCTGAGGCCAGGTGGCATCGTCGACATGTGTCATTGGACACTCCGGGCTCCTTGGCGATGTATTTTCTATAGTTCCCGGTGTTGATTATCTGGTCTTGGATGGCGAGCACAGATCCTTCAGTCTCTGGGAAGAGCGTCCCGCTGATGAGCCATGCATTGGAAGCAGTTTTATCAATGTGATCTTGATGGAGGTCATTGCAGTGTTTGCCATGGAGTGTCTTTTTTGCCCATCTTTCTAGCTTTGTTTCTTGTGCCGTCTGGGCGGGGGACTCTTTGGTTAGGTTGAGTGGGGTATACCGCTTGTCTATCTTCCTTATGGCCTGGTGGAGTGCTGCTGTGTGTTTCCTTCAGGTTAGCAATTGCTGTCTTCTGTAGCTCAATGAGGTCCATCAGGCCCCTTCCTCCTCCTTTCTGGGCAATTGTCAGTCTCTCCAAGGCAGACTTTGGGTGGTGTTGGTGGCTCTTGGTCATCATTGTCCTCATCTTTCTCATGATATCCTCCAGCTTGGTGTTAGTCCAATCTATGACCCCGAAGGAATATGTTAGCACTGGGACTGCATAGGTGTTTATGGCTTTAACTATGTTCCTTCCATTCAGCTTTGCTTTCAGCAGGCTTCCGAGTCTGATGGTATTTTTCAGTCAGGCAGGCCTTAATTTCCTTGTGCTGTAACTGCTGAGCCTGCATCATCCCCAAGTATTTGTAGGCCTCTCACTCTGCCATGGCTTCGATCTCTTTACCAGTCTGCAACTGGTAGTTTCAGTTGACTAATTTACCCTGGTACAATTCGTGTGTCTTTCATTTGTCTAGACCAAAGACCAAATTCCATCCTAATATCGTTGCTGAATTCTTCGGTGAACGGGAGTAGTTGCTGGAGGTGCTTCTTGGTTCCTGTGTAGAGCTTGATTTCATCCATGTACATCAGGTGGGTGAGGGTGTACAGGTTCTTTCTTTCCTCTTTGAGGTTATACCTGTACTTGCTACTGTTGAGCATGGTGAACAGTGGGTTAAGTGCTAGACAGAACCAAAATGGACTCAGGGCATCTCCCTGAAAGATTCCTCTCCTGATGGGGATTGGCCTGGTTGTGATGTTTTCGACCTTAATGGTCGTACTCCATTTCACCATCGTTTCTCCTAGGAAGTTTGTCACTATCGGATTGACTTTGTAGATGTTCTTGAGGATGCTATTAGCCAGCTATTAGGCATGGAGTCGAAGGCCTTGCGGTAATCAATGTAGGTGGTGTACATGTTGCGGCACTTCTTGTAGGCTCGCTCCATAACAGTGGCATCTATCGTTAATTGCTCCTTGCATCCTTTGCTCAGCCGCTTGCCTCCTTTCTGCTGTTCGGCAATTATGTTCTGGTTCTCCAAGTGGTCTGATATCTTCCTGGTCGTGCAGCTGGTCAGGATCTTGTACATTGTTGGGAGGCAGGTGATTGGCCTATATTTCACTGGGTTTCTTGTATCTTCGTCTTTAAGCTTCAGATATGTGATTCCTCTAGTGAGAAACTTCGGGATTGTCTCTGGGTGGCTTATCATTCGGGTGAACTGCTCTGCCAGTTGCTTGGTGTGCAAGTGAGCTTCTTGTACCAGTAATTGTGGACATTATCTATTCCTGGAGTTCACCAATTGTTAGAGTTCTTGATTGTCTGTTTTACTACTTCTTCCCGGATCTCCTACCGTCTCATTTCTTGTACATCCTTGGTTTTCTTTTGTTCTAGTTCTATCCAGGGGGCTCGGATGTTGTGTCTTACTTCCCTGCTCCATATGTTTCCCCAGAACTCCTCAATTGTTTTCTGTTCGGGTGGTCTGTTCCCTTCTTTCCCGCCTTCTCCAAGACTCCTGTAGAAGCCTCTTTGGTCCTCATTGAAGATTCAGTTGTTTATTTTCCTCTGGGAGTCTCTTTGTATCGGCGTAGTCTCTTGCTGAGTGCAAGGAGGTTCTGCTTCAATGTGTCCAAGTACTCTGCTATTCTCCGATTTTTTTGTCTCGTGCTGTGGACGCTGTCTCTCTTGAGGATGCTCTTCACTTTTCCAATTAATTACTTACTCCTATTGCCCCATTGGTACTGCATCAATTGGCCTATCTTGACTCTTAATTCTTCTATCTTCTGCTGAAGTCTTCTTTCCCAAGCTGGTGGTTCCTTCTGTTTTCGGTTCTTCTGCTGTTGGTCTCTCATTTCTCTTCCATTAATCCTTGTGGCTGCTACTGCAGCACAATACACTGCTGTGTGTATGGCCTCCAGTGTTGCACCATTGCTGTCAAGGTAATGCGGTATTATGTGTCGACTGAGGTGGTCTATGACTCTCCACAAGGTTCTATTCGGCCTCTGCTTCGGTATCACGTGAGTCTTTGTGGGGTCCATTCCTTCGAATTCTGTTAGGGCCTTCTTCCACTCGTCCTCTATTCTGGATATATTAACTTCGTCTCTTTCCACTTCAGCTGCTGTGATTTGTATTTCTTCTTGCTCTTCCTCCTCTGGTTTCACATTCTTTATCCTTTGTAGTTGATTGCTCATGTCCTGCCTGATTTTTTCCAAGATTGCAGGAGCTATCAGTTTCTTTGTGATGATGGTCCTTCTCTGATCCGCTATTCGCTGTTCAGTGACCTGAATATCCTGGAATCGTTCCAACCACTTGGTATGTAGTCTCGCCCTGTAAGTTGTCATATTGGTCTCCAGCTTCGTTATTTTGTAGTATGCTCGCATGATGTACGTATTTATTTCAATGCTCCACCATGCATTGGCGTTTTCTGCCTTCCTGGGTGGTCACTAGCGCAGTTGTGCAGGAAGCACTTCCAGTTGGTGGGCTGGATGGTCTTGCCCTTCTCTTGTAGTAGCCATACGGGGAACAACATCATTTGCTCCACTGTCTTCCTCAGGAGACCGTCTCTGATTTTTTCAAACCGATCCCTCTACTTAAGGCCTGAATGCAAGTGATTTACCCTGCACCACACTCTATGCAGTATGATTAATATTTCTCTGCGACATCATCCATCTATGGAGGTGGACCTGTTTAGCTTTGGCTTATGTCCAGTGGTAGTTCTTGGGAGTGACGCCAAATGGCGCCACAATCTGCCTTAGGTGCCACTCTGGCCTTGTGGGTGGGTAGGTTCATTGGAGCAACTTTCACGGTGTTTATTTATTTATTAATTTTTATTACTATTAATTATTTATTATTATTATTCTAATTTTATTACTATTATTATACCAGTCTCCTAGCATGATGGAGAAGCATTCGCTTCCACGAAGGCAGTACTTGAACCCAGGTCCATCAGACTGGTAGTCCAATGTCGTAACTACTGGGCCATCGTGCCCCTTTTTTATTATTATTATTATTATTATTATTAGCCATATGGTGCAAGGAAGCCTGAGGCTTATGCTGCACCAGCCAAAAAAAAATTTCTGAATTACTCTGAGAGAGAGAGAGAGAGAGAGAGAGAGAGAGAGAGAGAGAGAGAGAGAGAGAGAGAGAAGTAGAAAGGAATCACCAAGGAAAAGAAGAATGATGATATCGAGCTCAGGACCCTGGGTGTGCCAAGCCCATACTCACCAGATGTGAGCCTGAGGTTAAATTGTTTAAGTCAATGTGACAATCTGATAGGCCACAGATACAGGTCTGGAATTCTCACTTTTGAAAGGATGTGGATCTGTTAGAAAAGATTTAGAGAAGAACAACCAGATTAGCCAGGGACACAAAAGGCACTCTTACCATAAAAGACTTCATTTCTGCAAATTGCAGCATCTGGAAACTAATCATGTGCAGGGGAACTTGAGTGAGGTGTTTAAGACCTTAAATGGATTGAGTAAATTAAATGTGGTTGGCATTCTAACACTTTATCAGATGACACACATAAGAGAGCAAATTTAAATTGAAAAATGAATTGTAAGAAGAAAATTTGCTTTCAGCCAGAGAGTGACTGACCATTGGAAGAAACTTACATCTAGTGTTGTAGAAATGGGGAGTTTGAATAAATTTAAGGAAGAATTAGACAAATTGTGAGAAGGGATGGACAAATGAGGTGGGTAGGTTTTGTTTTTTGTTTGAGTTGATGCTATATAAGCTTGCTTCCTTGCATCATCTGTCACTACTGCTACTAGTTTGTATAATTATATCTACAGGAAAATGACCCCTGATTTACCAACTTTCAATTTATTAAATTACTTCTCGAGAACTAACAGTGTTCGTAAAAATCTTACAAAAATCAGGAGATTGCTGTAGCATTACTTCAGATTATTAGGGGGGGGATTACATTTTCAACCACATACAACCTCCTAACTAACTTATGTAACCTAAAAATTCAGTTACGCATACGAGGCGCAAGCCAAAATCTTCTATTTATTAAAGAAGGCTACACTTGTCTTACTCACAGTTCAGGATTTTCCCACAAAATAGCAGGTGTAGTAATGCTTGTTTTTAGATCATATTCATTACCACCTGTAATTCTGTCTGGATCCCATAAACATCATCAAATATGTCCTATATAAAGCAGTCTTGGGGAAGTGGGTTGGGAACAGACAAATAACTTTCTTTCTGTTCCTGGATGAGAAGACCATACAAAAACATCAATGATATGCAACATATTCAAATCATCCATTAAAATGCACTGGTATGTTCCATATGACAGAACTAACATCACACCATTATCAGCAGTTTTTCATTATTTGTGGATGGCTTTACATACTTCTTCCAATTTTTAACTCGTCTCGCTCAATGATGGATGATTCGAACACTCCAAACTTTAATCAACTTTAATGAATGTCATCCAATGAATGTCTACCATTTTGAACAAGAAAAATTTCTTCAATGTTTGTGTCTGTTCCATTTCATGAACCTCTAAAGCTTTTTGTCAAGTTCAGAGCAAAACTTGGATGCAAGCTTTTTGCTCTTTCACTCTAGTAATTTCATTAATCACAGCAATCATGAAAGCGAGCACTGCATTGGAACTCAAGGTGAAACTCACCTGACAAACCAAGGCAATGGAGCATAATGAAACAGTGGAACGTACTGTTATTGCTCCTAGCTGCCGGTCAAATCAAAAAAATCACAATAAAAACTATCCAATTTAGTAATAACTGTCTGTTTATTCTTTTGTTAAAATTTCAAATACACAGTGCTTAACACCAACATTTAAAACATTTAAAAGATAACATAAATGCACTTTACCCTTTTCCAGTGGAAAGGTCCCAGCTTAGTTTCCTGTACTCAAACTTTACAATTGGACAACGAGAACTTGGTATGTAATTCACACGTTTGACCATTTCTTTACATTTCTTCAGTACTTTTGCAATATGTTCACCTTTTAATTCAAATTTTTCTTGTGTGGCTATTGTTTGAGGTGGTGCTTCATTTGTAATCTGTCTATCTGAAAACTGTAAACATAAAAATTGGAACTAAAAAGATAAAAAATAAAGAATAAATAATGAAATCTAAAAATTCAGTACTTTGATAGCTCTCAAATTTTCCTGTCATAGAAGGTTCTGAATTAGACCAAAATAGCAGGTAGATAACCTTACTATTAAAATGAAACTCGCACGTTTCAGCTTATATTTAATATGTTAACAATCATTAATAAGATGGTTATTATGGATTTCAAGTCAAGCACATTAGTAATTAATTGTAGTGTGACAAAACCAATGAGAAGCAGTGTTTAATGTTTACACGTGTTAAATAAAATTTTTCCAAACAATTTGAGGTTTGTTCAAAAAGTTCATTTATTATTATTTTTTTTAATTAGTTTTTTAATTAGGGTATACATTTAAAAATAACATAAACACACATTACCCTTTTCCAGTAAACAAGTTTCAAATTATTTTCCTATACTCAAACATTTTTATAAGAGATTCTTCTTTACAGTAGTCCCTCTCCCACCTCAATGATATGCATATTGTCTAACATTTCCATACAGAAGCACTGCTGGAAGTTTTCAACTGTGAAATGGTTCAGTTGCATTGTCACATACTTGGATTGTGACACTGGAAGGTTTGAATGTAATCCAATCATTATCCCTTTAAATTTGAGTTTGGAGGGAATAACCTTACGAATAATGATCTTTTAGCCAAGTTTATGCCTTACAGTTCATCTCAGAGAGCAGCAAACTGTTGCATTGAAAACTTCAAATGAAGAATCTTGAAAACTTCATATCAAGATTATACAGTGACTCGAGTCTTTTTCATCATCTACAATCTCAATATGTGGTACCGAAGTGGTAACTTATTCTAGACTAATGGAGGAGCTTGCATTTTCCAATATTAAACAACCATAGTTGGCATTTCTCAGCAAATCCAAATAATTTATTTGTGATCATGGAGTTCTATGGTGCATGATGAAGAGAGAGGTAGCAGTAGTTAAAGGCAAAGGAAAAAGTTTTGTCCTGATTACTGCCATTAACTACCTTGCCCACTTTTGTATCAACAGCAAACTTAAACATGAAACTTGAAATAACTACATCAACACCTTTAATGAATTTTAGGAACAGTGGGATAACTAGGAGCATTGTCTAAAATTAATAAAGCTTTAAAATCAAGATTATTTTTTCTGCAATAATTTTCTGCTGTTGGGCAAAATAGCCTGTGAACCATCCTTTGAATAGAGTTTTAGTTATCCACGCTTTCTTGTTAGATCGCCAAATTACTTAAGAGCCCTAGAATTCTGTGCGCGATAATTGAGCATGGGCTTTAATTTTAAATCTCCCTCAGAGCATTAACTCCCTAATAAAAGAAGTGTAAGCCTATCTTTGGCAACTTTATATAACCAGGTTGTGATTTTTCTGTTTTAGCTAAGAAAGTCTTAGAAGGCATTCACTTCCAGAACAATCTGGTTTCATCAACATTAAATATTTGTTGATCACTATAACCTCCTTCTTCCACAATTTCCTTCAAAGTGTCTGGATATTTTTGATCTGCCTTTTTATCTGAGCTTGCAGCTTCACCTACGATTTGAACATTATGCAAGCTGGTTCTTTTTTTAAACCTCTCAAACCATTCAGAACTAGCACCGAATTCTTCATTGTCCCCTTTTTTTATCTTCCATAACCTTTTCTTTCAAAGACGAGAAGAGACAATGCTTTTTGATTTAATAATATCAGTACTTCGCAGGGATTCATTTCTGGTTACAATCTTCAATCCATACATACAACAGTCGCTCCATTGCAATCATTGTAAGGCTTCTATTTCGAGTTGTTTACATACATTCAGAACTTGGCACAACCTTACCTTTTTCTTTCTACTCATCTGCTTTGCTTAAAATTGCCCATACTGTTGATTCACCCATCCCATGGTCCCATCTTATTTTTACTCTACTATCACCACATTCATGCTTTTTTATTATTTCTAGTTTTAATTCTAAGGAAATAACTTTGACTCTTTTTTATACAATCACTTTTCACCTCACTATTTCTTTTGCTCATAGCTGAAGGTAAATTATGAATAAGCTAAACTTTAAGAAATAAAATATATACTAGCATTAATAGAGCCATATGATGCAAGAAAGCAAGCTTATGCAGCATCAGCCAAAAAAAAAAAAAAAAAAAACCACTCTGATTTCACCCCTCTGTTCGTTCGAAATACCTGCCCAGTTGAGCCTTAAATTTATTTAGGTTATCAACTTCCACAACAAGGGATGGAAGTCTGTTCTACCAACCAACTACCCGCTGGCTAAAGGCAAATTTCTGCACATCTATCATACATCTGTCTTTCCTCAATTTGAATTTATGCCCTCTCAGGTGACTATTCTGAGCAAGAGGAAGAATCCCATCAGCACTGAACATGCTCAAACCATTCAAAGCTTTATACACCTCTATCAGATCACCTCGCAGGCGCCTTGTCTCCAAACACTGTAATTTGCAAAACTTAACTATTTCTTCATAAGAGCAACACTTTGTTGCTCTTACGAAGGAAGATTCACTAATCTTGCTAATTCTAATTCAAGATTCACTAATCTTGTTGCCCTTCTCTGTACTCATTCCAGCAGCACTACATCCTTCTTGAAATGAGGCCTCCAGACCTGTATGCAGTACTTAAGGTATGGCCTCACAATTGCCTTACACAAGGGAATAATCACCTCCTTATCCCTGCTAGAAAAATTCCTGTATATCATTGACAAGATACCATGAGCTACTCTTGCAGCCCATCTGCACTGCTCAGAAAACTTCATATCTGCTTGCACAACCACCCCCAGGTCCTTTTCATTCTCTACCACTGTCAGTGTAGTACCACAGAGTTGATACGTTACTCTGGGGTTACTGTTTCCCATATGTAGTACTTTACATCTGTCACTGTTAAACTTCATTTGCCACCTTTCAGGCCATCTGTTCCAGATCCTGTTGCAGCAGCATACTGTCAGTAGTGTCCTTAACAACCCTGCCAACTTTGTATCATCTGCAAACTTGGACATTAAGCTTGATATACCATCATCAATATACATTTATAAATACAGAAAACAGCAACAGACCCAACATTGAACCCTGAGGGACTCCACTAATAACATTAGTCCACGATGAGCAGTGTCAATTGATTACCATTCTCTGTCTTCTCCCCCATAACCACCCCTTTAATCATAGCAGCAATTTTCCTCCAATGCCACACTGCTCCAATTTGTGCAGCAGTCTTCCACGTGCAACAATATCAAAAGCCTTTCTAAGATTCAAATATATAATATCAAAGTTATTCCCTGCACCCAGTTCTCTTGTGACTGCATCGTAGTATTCAATCAAATTGGTCAGGCAAGACTTTCCCTTAACAAAACCATGCTGTGTCCGAGCTATAACTGAAATCTTGTCTTGATGATCCTGCAGTGCTTCTTTAACCAGTCCCTCGATTAATTTTCCTGGAACAGAACTTAAACTCACAGGTCTATAATTACTTATGTCAGCCTTTGATCCTCCTTTGTGAATTGGGGTCACATTTGAACATCTCCAGTCTATGGGTACTTCCCCTAAGTCCAAAGAAGCTCTCATAATTATGGCTAAGGGTTTGATTACTTCCTTTGCTGCCTCCTTTAATTAACTGGATAGATCCCATCCACCCAGGGTGCCTTTTTTTATGTTTATCCTCAACAATTTCTACTCCACTTTTCTCTCAGTTAATACAAAATCATCTAGCTCACTGCCAGAGTTTACTTCGCCTCTGGCATTCCCCTTCCTGAATAATTCCTCATGTGTGAATTTTAATGCAAAATACTCGATTAGCTTGTTAGCCACCTGAGAAGGATCATCAACAACAGTTGAACCATCAATATCCAGTGGACCAATCTGATTCATCCCTTTCCTTCTAGAGTTTATATAGGTCAAGAACTCTTTTCTGTTTTTCTTTGCATCCTTTGCCAAGGATTTCTCATAATCTGCCTTTGCCTGCCTAATCTCCTTTGTGACATGGTTAGAGACCAGCTTATATCTATTACAGGCTTCCATGTCACCCATTAATTTATATGTATCCCATGCATTTTTCTTCTCTGCCATATGTCTCATTAGTTCTTCTGACATCCATTTAGGCCTAAACATTGAACAATATTTCTTAGTTGGTATGTAAAGCCTAGTAGCTTACAAGATAAATTCTTTGAATGCTTCCCATTTTGAATTTGCTGTTGGTAATGTCATCATACTGTCTCAGACCATCGTAGTTGCCTTTATGAAAGCAAAAACCCTTCTCTTTACCCTTGATGGTAGTTACCTCTTTGAGTAAATCCCACTTCAGCACACTGTGATCACTGCCACCTAGTGGTTCCTTTATCTGCAGATTCTTAATGCATGAAGAATCACTACTGATAATCAGATCTCTTGATCTGATTATCAGTAGTGATTGATAATCAGATCAAGATTATCATTCCCTCTCGTTGCCTCCCAAACATGCTGATGTAGAAAACAATCATTCTATAAATCCACAAAAGCCTTGCTAGTGTGTGAATGATCAACCCACAAATTCCAGTCAATATATGGGAAATTAAAATCCCCCATTATAAGACTTTGATTTACTGGCACACTCTATTTTCCTGTATAGTTTCTTATTATACTCATCAGAGTCATTAGGCCTATAGCAAACTCCTACTCTCAATTTTGATCTCCCAATGCATGCTTATATCACACCAAACTGACTAGATACTGCACTGTCCAGCGATGTTTGTTATGTTATTTTGGTTTTTAGGAGCATTAGCAGCTGAGTCCATATTGCTCCGGGAAATGCGGTGGTCATTACCTGACCTTTCCGCATCCTCCGTATTTGGTGGTGACGGGCCCGAACCCCGGTCTAATCAAGAAGCGTGTGCTACGCACTGCTGCTCCTTCCCACCTGGCTATGGAGGCGCCTACTGTCCAGCGATGTCGACTGGCTTCACTTCCTTGGATTTTATATGTTTCTTAAGTAATAGCATAACTCCTCCTCCTCCCTTCCGATCCTGTCTATCCTTTCTCTAGACATTGTATTCCCCAAATTCCAGTTCTGCATTCCTTATATCTGTGTGACACCATGTCTCTGATATCCCAACAATATCCACCTTTGATGTTTTGAGCAATACCTCAAATTCAACAAATTTATACTATAAGAAATGCACCTGTTCCTATTCTTAGCTACCCTAACACAACCCATGTGTTTACTTGTACCGCAATGACTCCCAGTAATCTCTGAAATACCCTGCATCTTGTTTTCCAGGCTGCTGCTCATTCCAATAGAAGCAGTACAAGAATCACTTTCACCTCTGCCAGTGGCTACTGGTAATCTATTAGTCCTTGTATCCCTCCAAGCTAGCAGTTTTCCAACCCACCTAATACTGCCTCGATAGCATCAGCAAATATTCTTGCACCCTTTCTATTTAAGTGTATCCCATCCCTGTAGCAGCAGTCTCTCCTGTTAGAAGTTGATACAGTTGTCTGGCATGTGCTAAATTAATTTAGCAAACAAAACCATACATAAATAAGAAAACTCGCGGTTTACAAAGAAAATATTTTCTTTCAGTTTTCTTTCAGATTTCAGTTATATGAAATTAAAACAGACACAGAAATTAAAGCGGTGACTAAATAAACGCTTGAAAAATATGGACTTGGATTATAGCTACTGCATTAATCGAATTTTTGTATCATACTAATTGATTTTTGGTATCAAAAAAATTTAGCACATTAATCGAGGGATTACTGTAAATGACATAGCCTGAGACTGCTGAATGTGAACATTCTCCTGTTGGCCAGTGGAACATGGCCAGGTAATAAAGCTAGAACCCAAAGACTATTTTTTAAGTCTCAAAACCAAACAAATGTTACTATTATGCCTAATGGAGCCTTACTCCCAAAATGTGCTTGACTATTATTATTATGTTACTGTTGTTGACTGGGAGGAAACACATCAGTGTGAATCTTCTTTTTAAGCTCTGCTGCTACTGCTGTGTTCTTAATGATATAATAACACTATTAAAATCGACTTCATGCTTTCTCTTTATGGAGTCGAAACTGAAAAGCTTTATGCAAGTTTTATAGTTGGTCTGTGAAAAAAAAGATTACTACCCCACCCCTGCAGTGGAAGACAAAGAATGCTGCATCAAACTCAGTGGTGTGCTGGAGCTGGCTCGCACAAGCTGATTGTTTATATTTCAAGAATTTTGTAAGCCAGTTGTTAAACCAACAACGGCTATAAACTTTGAGTGGCTCGCACTTCAATCCACAATGGCTAGTGGCATTTGGACGATAAGCTTGTATATGGTGACATGGAAAATCCAGCCTGGGATGCCATTATCTCGGCACCCTTTGTGCTCACTTTCCCCCACCCCTTCCCTATGCAGCAGCCTGTATAGGGATTACCTCTGCTAGCAATTTTACAGGAATATTATTTCCAACAAATATCCACTTAATTTTGCCTGAGCTGCTTCTTTCAAAGAAATGCATCCCAGTGATTTATCTCCAGTGCACAATTCAATCTGCTCCAGCACCAGTAATGTTATTTTGTCATTTTAAAAGAATTAGTGTGTACTACAGGAGAGTGTATTTTTAATACATTATTATCTACTTTACATGAATGTGGCTTTAGTAGCAAATATCTGAAAATGAATTTAATAGCATTTTGTTCTGATGGTGCTAATACAATATTGGAAAGAAAGTCTGGAGTAGCTACTACGTCATTAGATAATTTTCTTAAAATCGTCATTTGGCACTGTTTAACTCATCGATGTGTAGCCCCTCCGTAGCCGAGTGGGACTGCAGTAGCACACACTCTTTGAGTAGACCAGGGTTCAATCCCCTGACTGCTAAATACGGTTGATCTGCCAACCCACACTGGGCCAGCATAGTAGATTATGGTCCATTTCCCTCAACATGAATTGTTCGAACGCCTTCCATTCTGCAGTGGATTGATAATGGCTGCTGCTTACCTTACCTTTAAATCATCAATTACAATTATCACTCAATCATGCAATATCTGAAATAAAACAAGTTAATCATTTTAAAATATTTTTAGATAAAATTTATTCCATTTATCGCCAATCTAATAAAAATCAAATTGAGCTAGAAACTGTAGCTAAAGAACTTGAAATTGAAATTAGCATTAGCAGAGGCTTATGCAGTATCAGCAAAAAAAAATGCTCCCATTTCACCCCTCCATTTGTTCCAAATACCTGTCCAGCTCAGCCTTAAATTTATTTAGGATATCAACTTCCACAACAAAGGATGGAAGTCTGTTCCACCAACCAACTACTCGCTGGCTAAAGGCAAACTTCCGCACATCTATCCTACCATCTGTCTTTCCTCAATTTGAATTCATGCCCTCTCAGGTGATTATTCTCAGCAAGAGGAAGAATCCCATCAGCATTGAGCATGCTCAAACCATTCAAAGTTTATACACCTCAATCAGATCACCTCGCAGGCACCTAGTCTCCAGACACTGTAATTTGCAAAACTTAACCCTTTCTTCGTAAGAGCAACACTTTGTTCCATTCACTAATCTTGTTGCCCTAAATTATTAAAATTGGTCGAGTATTGGGACCACGATGGGTGGCATGTAGTTTACGAGCTGCTACTGCTGTATAGAATGCATATCCTGCATTATATATGCATTTTTCAAGTTCTTCTTCTTGTCTGGTCTGGCAAAGAGATTAGGTAATATTAATTTTTTACAACACTTTGCTTTAATAATAGATATTCTTGAAGAATTTTCATTACTTTCAACTGTACTTCAGTCAAGATCAACTAACATACAGAAAGTGCAAAAATTAATCAAACACACAAGAGCGTTTGAAATTTTAAAAGTTAGTACTGGAAAACATGAATCTCAAGTTGAAGATTTGATTAAACCAGATAAGTTTAAATATATTCCATTTAATAAAAATAATCAATTAATGATGAAAACATTTTAAATTATTTTGATTTATTAGTACCATCTACTTGGCCTTATGAAGAACTAACTTCACCATGGATAGCTGGTGAAAAAAAATTGTACCATTTAAGTAAAATTTTTAAATATGAAATTGATTTGAATGATTTTTGGGATTTTGTAGATAATGATGTAGAATCAAAAAATGTTTCAAAAGTATTCAAAAAGCTAAAAAGATAGTTAATGTTATTGCAGCCAGTTAGTGAAGGTGAAACAGGTTTCAAGTTTGCATAGATCTATTACCATGTAATTAATTAATTTACTTAAATAAACTAAATGCAGTAAGGCATAATATTTAAGAGTTTAAGATTCTATATAACATCGGTGTAGATACACCACAGATTAAGAACAACTTAAATAACAACTACGATAGTAGGGTGAAAGGTATCATTTTGTCTGTATCTCATATTGTGCTCTTCCTTCAAAATGAGTTGCCCATGTATTGCACTACCTCTAATAAGTAATGCTTCACTAATAGAGAAGACTATTGTTACTTGTCTTATCAGTGAAATGAAACCAATGAAAAGTCAACTAACTTTGAAACAGTACCATCTGGGTGGTGGTACTCACTGAGAATAAGTAACAATAGTCTTCTCTATTAGTGAAGTGTTAATTATTCAAAGTAGTGCAATACATGGGCAAACACGCGAAGAAAGAGCACAATATGAGATACAGATGAAATTATGCCTTTCACACTGCTATCGTAGTTGCTCTTTAAGAGTTATCTATGGTGTATCTATATTATTATATTTATTAATTAATTTACGTACCTCTTTATTGCACATGTTGCAATATATTATTTTTCCACCTGTTTGGTATGTCTTTGGACTCTTCTTTAACCACAGAAGAAATCCATTTTCTAAAAAGCTCAAATATAGCTAATAATAATAATAAAATTTTGCTCAATTCTGGCTTCATTTTGCCAACAGCTGAAGTTTCTACTAAATAAAATAAATTGAATGAAATATTCGGTGAATTCAGTATAAGGCAAAACTACCGTAAATTTTTAAATTATAGCTAAAATTACACTACGGTGTCATTGTGAGTGACTAAAGAGCCAATCAAAATAACTTTGGGATTTAGTCACTCGTGCCCACCCACACTGGAAGTGAAATGATTAAATGTAAATTCCCGTGTTTTTTTAGAAATATATTTTAAATCAATTTGATAAATAATTTGTAGATTATCGTAAGACAAAATATGAAAATTTTAACATCTACAAGTATAAAATATGCTCTTTTTTTGAAATTATGACCTAATGTGTAAAATATGATGAAATATGAAATTACAAACACGCTTCTTTAGGATCCTCAGACCACGTAACGTGGTCCCACTAAGTTTCATGCCTTTATGTAGACGAAAAATTAATATGATAATAAATAAAAATCCGAACCCTAGTGATCACTGCTTATTAGACTCAGCCGCTCAATAGAATCAAATTTCGAAGAACCGATCCAAATCAATAAAATGCACTTCACTTTCATCGTTTACTAGAATCATATTTTCGGTTAGAAGAATCAATTTTGAACACCTCTATGATATTTTTCTAAAGCATGTTTCTGGGGGTCACAACCATAAAACAATTTGCAGTTTCTGGTTTATTGGGCTTTTCTGTTAGTGTAATATACGGGTAGTAAACTCGATCTTATTCATTTGCGATAATACTGATAGCTGGAATTCTGTGTTTTCACATTATTATGGTGAAATATGTTTCCCCTTCGCTGAAAGCTGCTCTTCATTTCTATATCTAAACCTTGTCTCACTTGCGTGTGTCGTGTTAGTTCCAATTTGTGTGTGTGCCGTGTGCTTTGTTATTGATTGAAGCTTATCTTTTTTACTGTTTTAAATTTTACTACCAAAAAAAAAAAAAAAAAAAAAATCTCAGTGAACAGAAAGAGAGTGAATTTGAGTGTAAAAGATAAGTTACGAATTATAGAAACTTATGATAAATTAAACTTAGGCAATATGTATCAAAGGGAAGCAGCAGTAAAATTAGGAGTGCCTCAGCCATTTTTTTTATCAAAATTGTTAAAATCACGTCACACATTAAACACTAATGTGATTAGTGAAACCAGAAAAAGGAAGCGTGAAGGGAAATGCCAAACAGTAGATGAAGCTCTGTTCGTTTGGTTCAAACAGGCCAGCTCATTTAATGCGGCAATCAATCGTAGCATTCTTCTTCAAAAAGCTAATGATTTTGCTGAAAAACTACAGAGTTTAAGGCGACGGAAGGATGGCTGACAAGATGGAAGGAGAGGCATGATATTGTTGACAAAAAATTTCACGGAGAAAAACAGGATTCCAATGGTCTGCAGCTGACACCTGGTTGAAAACCTTTTGGCAAACTGTGTTAAGCACTTATAATTCTGAAGACATTGTTAATACAGATGAAACAGGGTTGTACTACAGGGCTACCACAGGCCACTGCATGATTTTTAAAAATTCCTCTGCATTTGCAGGAAAGAAGATCAAGAACAGATCTTCTTTCTAGGATTATCATTCTTTTAACATGCAACATGACGGGAACAATCAAGATGAAGCCATTAGTTATCGCCTAGATGTTTTAAAGGAGTAAAACATCTGCCTGTTGAATGTGCCAATAATACGAATGCTTGGATGAGAGCTTCTTTATTTGAAGATTATCTTCGTAAATGGGATTTGAAATTGGATAAGAAAAACAAAAAAATTGCATTGGTTTTGGACAATTGCCCAGCTCATCCAAAGTTGACTTTTGAAAACATTTGATTTAGTTTTTCTACCTTTAAATACCATATTAATGATTCATCCTCTTGACCAGGGAATAATAAAAACCGTTAAGACCTTTTATAGATCAGATATGAGGCGAAGAATCATCCAGTCTATAGATGAAGGTTTGGGAACATCATCCGATATCGCAAAGCAGATAACTGTTCTAGATGCACTTCATATGACAATGAGTGCCTGGAATGAAATTTCCGAAACCTGCATTAGCAACTCTTTCAAAAAATGTGGATTAATTATTCATGATGGACAACTAAGTCACGATACGATGATACTGATCACGTTGAAAAGCCCGAAGACATGGATGAACAGGAGTTTAATGACTGGGTGGGCATAGAGGTGATCTACAAGTTACTGCAGCTTTAACAGATGAAGAAATTGCCCAGTCTGTTACTGATAATTTTGCCAAGGAGGAGAATGAAGATGAACCCCGAACAAATTCCAGATACAAAACGGCAAACTCGTGAAGCTATAGCTATCCTGAGGAGAGGCATTGGAAGAAACTGGTGCAAGTGATCTTGAATATAAACTTTTATACAATATTGAAAAATCTATAAATAGACTTTGTAGTGATAACTTAAAGCAATCTAAAATAAATGACTATTTTAATTTTTTAATCATATATAAATTGTTATGTTTAATTAATATGTATGTTAATTAAGCTATGTATGTAAGTATAAATTTATTTTTTATTTTGATAACCTGCGGATAAATTTATTTTATTTTGTTCGGTACATAAAAATCTGAATATTCTTCCGATTTTTACGTATCATTTCATTGGTAATAATAAACCTTTGGTAATAAAGTGCAAATTTTGGCTTTATATCTTTATTTTTATAGCCTCTGGATAATATTTGTTGATTTTTGCTTATTAGAATCGCCATTTATTAGAATCAAAATTCGATTTGCAAATGTGATAACTATAACCAGTGCTTACTATATTTTGAAACTAACTGCATGTGATAGTATAACTATTGTCAAAGCAATAAGAACATTTTATATCAAGAACAATCTTGATCTTCAAAAGATGGTGATGTTTATATCAGACGGATCACATGTTATGCTTGGAAAGAATAATGGTGTGGCAGCAATTCTTCGACAAGAAATAAAGCATCTGTGTGAACAACATTGCATTGTTCACAGAGAATACCTGGGATTAGATGACGCATGGAAAAAAGTGTCAATCATGTGTGATATAGAAACACTGTTACGAACAGTATATACAACATTCATTAGGTCGTCTATTAAACAAGGAAAGCTAGAAGAATTAGCCAATGTCACAGAATGTTACGTTAGCATTGGCATTAGTAGAGGCATATAATGCAAGAAAGCAAGCTTATATAGAATCAGCAAAAAAAAAAAAAAAACTTCACATTTCACCCATCCATTTGTTCCATATGTCGGCGCCTCCGTAGCCAGGTGGGCAGGAGCAGCAGTGCGTAGCACACGCTTGCTGATTAGACTGGAGTTCAAGCCCGTGACCACCAAATACGGAGGATGCAGAAAAATCAGGGAATGACCACCGCATATCCCTGGAGCAATATGGCCTTAGTTGCTAATGCTTCTAAAAACCAAATAACAACAACAACAGCTCCATATGTTTGTCTAGTTCTGCCTTGAATTTATTTAAGCTGTCAACTTCTACAATGACAGATGGAAGTTTGTTCCAGCAATCAACCACACGCTGGCTAAAGGCAAATTTCTGCACATCTATTTTACAATTGTCTTTCCTCAATTTGAATTTATGTCCCCTCACCTCAGGCGACTTATCTGGGCAAGAGGAAGAATCCCATTAGCACTGAGCTTGCTCAAACGATTCAAGCCCTTATGCACCTCAATCAGATCACCTCGCAGGTGCCTAGTCACCAGACACTATAATTTGCAAATTTTAAGCCTTTCTTCGTAAGAGCAACCCTTTGTTCCATTCACTAATCTTGTTGCCCTTCGAATGTTTTGTTATTTCGACCACTAAACAAGGTGAGATGGCTGTCAAGACATTTTGCTGTAACTGCTTTAATGAGAAATTAAGTTTTAATCCAGTATTGTAAAGAGCAAGTTAATGAATGAACGATCCAACCAGTTACTACTGCCTAAAGATTTTGACCAATCCACAATAACAGAGTAGCTTTAACTGTTCTTAACAATGTTTTAGAAAATCTGGCATTTCTCTGTAAATTCTTTCAGAAAAGTTGTTTGAATACAATTGAAGCACTGCAGTATGCAAAAGCAAAAATTAACAAGATAAGGTCACAGTATCTTGGCCATACTGTTTGTTGGAGCGACAAAGTAAAAGATTTGCTTTCATCTAGGCTACTAGTGACGGTCGTGTTCAAAGCCGCTAAGTGGATTTTTCTTATTTATTGATTTGAAATTATTGTTTTTCTAAAACTTTTGATTTAAATTTAATAGTATAACATTATTTTGTGATTTTTTGATTAATTTGGTGTATTTATTCTTTACTCGGCCTTGTAAAAGTATCGGTAAGGGTTTCCACGTGTTCGTAACTACCGTTCGTAATTACCGCTACCGTTAGTAACTTTCCCGCCATTGTGATACCGTACTAGATAGCATTAGTTGAACTTCGCTAGCAGTTAAATTGTACGTTTAAATAAATACATATAACGACTTAGATTACAAACGTAATATAATTAATAACATAACATAATTAATTAATAAATTAATAGAATCATGACTCAGACCAGAGCAGCAAAGCAAAAGGCTCAAGCTAATGGAAGTGCTGTGGCTCAGAGCAGAACTGAGGGGGGCAGTTGTCCTCTGACTGACAGCCTTATAAAATGCACTGTTTGCTTGATGTTTGCAGAGCAATCGGGTACGGGACATGATACTGCCAAGGGGGATGTCTTTGTGTGTGCGCGATGCAAGGAGTGTATCGATATCAGGCAACAACTCGGCGTTCTTGTGGGCCTATATGAGAGCTTGAAGGACAGGGTGGATGCCCTCGAAGAAACTAAATTGAGGGGCCCATCAAGCTCTCAGCTGCCCACATCAACGCCAGAGCTTGCACTTGGGCATCGCGTGACACAGAGACAACCCCTAAGGCAGAATGCGCTGGTCCCGAAGGAACTAGTAGTTGTTGGTGACTCTATTGTCAGGGAAACGGGGAACATGCTTTGTAAAAAAGATAGGTGGAACAGGACCAGGGTATGTCTGCCAGGGGCAAAGGTTGATGACGTTGTAGAACGAATATCATCTTTTAAGGGCACAAAAGGTGATATAGTTGTACACGTTGGCACTAATAATATTAAGAGTAGGAGACCGGCAGAATTACTTAACAAGTACAGGTCACTGTTGAACAAAAGCCGAGAATTACGGTTGAATTTGAAAGTGTCTGCAATTCTGCCCAGACATGATAGGAGGGAGTATATGATGAGAGCCTTGTCGATCAATTCGGCCCTGGAAAGATTGTGCAAGGCTCAAGGGGTAGAATTTTTTTCACCTGGACTGTACTTGTTAACAGGAGAGATTGCTTCTACAGGGATGGGATATACTTAAATAGAAAGGGTGCAAGAATATTTGCTGTTAGGTGGGTCGGAAAACTGCTAGCTTGGGGGGAGACAAAGACCAATAGATTGACAGTAGCCACTGGCAGAGGTGAAAGAGATTCTTGCACTGCTTCTATTAGAATGAGCAGAAGCCTGAAAAACAAGGGGCATGGTATTTCAGAGACTGCTGGGAGCCATTGCGGTACAAGTAAACACATGGGTTGTGTTAGGGTAGCTAAGAATAGAAACAGGTGCAGGTATACTTCCATGTACACCAATGCTAGGAGTTTAGTAAATAAATTTGATGAATTTGAGGTATTGCTCAAAACATCGAAGGCAGATATTGTTGGGATATCAGAAACGTGGTGTCACACAGATATAAGGGATGCAGAACTGCAATTTGGGGAGTACAGCGTCTACAGAAAGGATAGACAGGATAGGAAGGGGGGAGGGGTTATGCTATTAGTTAAGAAACACATAAAAACCAAGGAAGTGAAGCCAGTCGACATCGCTGGACAGTGCGGTGTGGAGTCAGTTTGGTGTGACATAAACATTGGGAGATCAAAATTGAGAGTAGGAGTGTGCTATAGGCCTAATGACTCTGATGAGTATAATAATGAACTGTACAGGGAAATAGAGTGGGCCAGTAAATCAGAGTGTCTTATAATGGGAGATTTTAATTTCCCAGATATTGACTGGAATTTGGGGGCTGGTTACTCACACACTAGCAGGGCTTTTGTGGATTTATTGGATGATTGTTTTCTACATCAGCATGTTCGGGAGGCAACTAGAGGGAGTAATACTCTTGATTTGATTATCAGCAGTGATTCTTCATGCATTAAGAATCTGCAGATAAATGAACCACTAGGTGGCAGTGATCACAGTGTGCTGAAGTGGGATTTACTCAAAGAGGTAACTACCATTAGGGGTAAAGGGAAGGGTTATTGCTTCCGTAAAGGCAACTACAATGGACTGAGACAGTATTTAAATTCTATACAGTGGAACCAACTCATGATGTTACCAACAGCAAATTCAAAATGGGAAGCATTCAAAGAACTTATCTTGGAAGCTACTAGGTTTTACATACGAACTAAGAAATACTGTTCAAGGTTTAGGCCAAAATGGATGTCAGATGAACTAATGAGGCATATGGCAGAGAAGAAAAATGCATGGGATACATACAAATTAACACATGACACAGAAGCCTATGATAGATACAAGTTGATATGCAACCAAGTTACAAAGGAGGTTAGGCAGGCGAAGGCAGATTACGAGAAATCCTTGGCAAGGGATGCAAAGAAAAACAGCAAAGAGTTCTTTACTTATGTAAACTCTAGAAGGAAGGGGATGAATCAGATTGGTCCACTTGATATTGATGGGTCAAGTGTTGATGATCCTGCTCAGGTAGCTAACAAACTAAATGAATATTTTGCATCGACATTCACACATGAGGAGTTATTCAGTGAGGGGAATGCCAGAGGTGTATTCAACTCTAGCAGTAAGCTACAGAATCTTGAAATAACTGGGAGTAAAGTGGAGGAGAAACTGTTGAAGATAAACACAAGAAAGGCACCCGGGGTGGATGGGATCTATCCAGTTATATTAAAGGAGGCAGCAAAGGAAGTAAGCAAACCCTTAGCCATAATTATGAGAGCTTCCTTGGACTCAGGGGAGGTACCCATAGACTGGAAATGTGCAAATGTGACCCCAATTCACAAAGGAGGATCAAAGGCTGACACAAGTAATTATAGACCTGTGAGCTTAACTTCTGTTCCAGGAAAATTAATGGAGGCACTTGTTAAAGAAGCACTGCAGGATCATTTAGACAAGACTTCAGTTATAGCTCAGACACAGCATGGTTTTGTTAAGGGGAAGTCTTGCCTGACCAACTTGATTGGATACTATGATGCAGTCACAAAAGAACTGGATGCAGGGAATAACTTTGATATTATATACTTGGATCTTAGAAAGGCTTTTGATACTGTTGCACATGGAAGTCTGCTACACAAATTGGAGCAGTGTGACATTGGAGGCAAATTGCTGCTATGGATAAAGGGGTGGTTGAGGGGGAGAAGACAGAGAGTGGTAATCAATGGACACTGCTCATCGTGGACTGATGTTATTAGTGGAGTCCCTCAGGGCTCAGTGTTGGGTCCATTATTGTTTTCTGTATTTATAAATGATATTGATGATGGTATATCGGGCTTAATGTCCAAGTTTGCAGACGATACAAAGGTTGGCAGGGTTGTCAAGGACACTACTGACACTATGCTGCTGCAACAGGATCTGGAAAGGTTGAGCAGATGGGCTGAGAGGTGGCAAATGAAGTTTAACATTGACAAATGTAAAGTACTACACATGGGAAACAGCAACCCCAGAGCAACGTATCAACTCTGTGGAACTACACTGACAGTGGTAGAGAATGAAAGGGACTTGGGGGTGGTTGTGCAGGCAGATATGAAGTTCTCTGAGCAGTGCAGACGGGCTGCAAGAGTAGCTCATGGAGTATTGTCAATGATATACAGGAATTTTTCCAGCAGGGATAAGGAGGTGATTATTCCATTGTATAAGGCGATGGTCAGGCCACACCTAGAGTACTGTATACAGGTCTGGAGGCCTCAATTCAAGAAGGATGTAGAGCTGCTGGAACGAGTACAGAGAAGGGCAACAAGATTAGTGAATGGAACAAAGGGGTGCTCTTACGAAGAAAGGCTTAAGTTTTGCAAATTACAGTGTCTGGAGACTAGGCACCAGCGAGGTGATATGATAGAGGTGTATAAAGCCTTGAATGGTTTAAGCATGCTCAATGCTGATGGGATTTTTCCTCTAGCTCAGAAAAATCACCTGAGAGGGCATAAATTCAAATTGGGGAAAGACAGATGTAGGATAGACGTGCGGAAATTTGCCTTTAGCCAGCGGGTGGTTGGTTGGTGGAACAGACTTCCATCCCTTGTGGTGGAGGTTGACAGCCTAAATAAGTTTAAGGCTCAGCTGGACAGGTATTTTGAACGAACAGAGGGGTGAAGTGGAAGTGGGGTTTTTTTTTTTTTTTTTTTGGCTGATGCTGCATAAGCTTGCTTTCTTGCATCAAATGCCTCTACTAATGCTAATGCTAATGCTAATCTATAAGTTCTGACGTTGATACTATGCCTATTACTCAATTCATTAAATGTATGTGTAATCACTTGGACAATAGATTTCCTGATGATGAGTTAAGAGAATGGCAAGCTTTTAACCCAATTGCTGTGGCAAACACAACCAATTTTGAATTTGGAGAAGAGAATGTTAAACAACTAATAAAAAATACTCAGCTACCATTACAATAAATGAAAACAATAATATCACATCAGTATTGTGATTTGAAATTTGTCATTTCTGAGATGATTAAGAGTGGTTCAATTAAGTTGTGCACTGATATGTTGAACTACATGCTCAGAAACAAAGAATTTGAAGAATTGTTAATTTTTGTCGACATCTGTGAAACATTTCAAGCTTCTAGTGTTCAATGCGAACGTGGATTCAGTGTCATGAATTCCATCAAATGTAAATCTAGAAACAAACTGCAGGTTGAACAATTGGATGATCTGATGATGATTAAGACTTATCTTTTACTTGGGTACGAAATTAATCTAGATAGTGTTTATAGTCAATGGATTTCTAATGTGGACAGATGAGAAACATTCTTGAAACATGAAATAATTTTCTGGTTTTTATTGTACAATTAAATTAGTAAATAAAAGACAAAATATGAAGGTTTTCAATTTTCACCGTAAATATTCTTATGTATATTACAGAAAACTTTTAAAGTGCAGCACAGACGTCAGGTCGTGTAAAAATTTTCTGCTCAGAGAATTGGCAGGTCCATGCAGCTGTAAAAAAATTAGAGGAAATGTTGGTCACAGCTTGAATTTATTAAATGCTGAACTTGTCTGACCAATCTGATTGGACACTGTGATTTTGTAAAAAAGGAACTGGATGCAAAGGATAATTTTTATGTAGTAGTAGTAGTGGCATGTGATGCAAGAAAGCAAGCGTATGAGCTTATGCAGCATCAGCCAAAAAAAAAAAAAAATTACAAAACAAACCCCTCTAAATATTTAGTCCAGTTCCTCCTTAAATTTATTTAACCTATCAACTTCCACAACGACACATGGAAGTTTGTTCCAGCAATTAGCCTCCCACTGGTTAAAGGCAAATTTCCGCACATCTATTCTACATCTGTCCTTCCTCAATTTCAATTTATGCCCCCTTAGGTTCGTAATCTGAACAAGTGGAAGAATCCCATCAGAATTCAATGTGCTCAACCCATTCAAGGCCTTATACACTGCAATCAGATCACCTTGCAGGTGCCTAGTCTCCAGCTGCTGCAATTTGCAGAACTTAAGCCTCTCCTCATAAGAGAATCCCTTCATTCCCATCACCAATCTTGTTGCCCTTCTCTGTACATGCTCAAGCAAATCTACATCCTTCCTAAAATGAGGCCTCCAGACCTGCATGCAGTACTCAAGGCATGGCCTGACCATTGCCTTATACAGAGGGACAATCACCACCTGCTAACAAAATTCCTGTATATCATTGACAACACACCCCATGACCTGCCCTGGCAGCCTCTCTGTATTGCTCAGAAAACTTCATATCTGACTGCACAATTAGTTCCAGGTCTTTTTCATTTTCTACCTCCTTAAGTATAGTACCACACGGTTGGTACATTTCTCTGGGGTTACTTCTACCCATATGCAGTACTTTGCATTGTTCAATGTTAAACTTCAGTTGCCACTTCTCAACCCATCTGCCTGTTGCAAGTAACACACTGACATTACTGTCATTAACAACCCTGCCAACCTTTGTATCATCTGCAAACTTCGACACTAAGCCTGATATACCTTCATCAATATCATTGATAAATATACAAAACAACAATGAACCCAACACCGAACCTTGTGGGACAACATTAGTCCACAAAGAGCAGCACCCATTGATTACCACCCTCTGTCTTCTCCCACTCAACCATCCTTTTATCCATTGTAGCAACTTACCCTTAATGCCATTCTGCTCCAATTTGTACAGTAGTCTTGTGCAACAGTGTCAAAAGCTTTCCTGAAATCCAAGTATATGATATCAAAATTATTTTTTGCATCCAGTTCCTTTGTAACCACATCATAATATCCTATCAAATTTGTCAGACAAGACTTTCCCTTAACAAACCCATGCTGTGTCTGAATTATTGCTGCAGTCTTGTCTAGATGATCCTGCAATGCATCTTTAACTAGTTACTCCATTATTTTACCCGGAACAGAAGTTAAACTAACTGGTCTGTAATTACTCGAGTCACCCTTAGATCCCCCTTTGTGCATTGGGGATACATTTGCACATCTCCAGTCCGTGGAGACCTCCCCTGAGTCCAAAGATGCTCTCATAATTATGGCTAAGGGTTTGCTTACTTCCTTTGCCACCTCCTTTGATATAACTGGATAGATCCCATCCACCCCCAGGTGCCTATGTTATGTTTAGCTTCAACAATTCCTTCTCCATAAGTATATGTCATATACTTAGATTTCAGAAAAGCTTCTGACACATTCCACATAAGACTGCTGTACAAAGTGGAGTAGTATGGAATTAGGGTTGAGTTGCTACTAAGTGATGGTTGAGTAGGAAAAGACAAAGAGCAGTTATTAATCGATATTGCTCTTTACGGACTATTGTTAGTGGATTTTGCAATGTTCAGTGCTGGGCCCATTGTATTATTGCTTTAATTTATGAAATTTATCAATTAATGATACTGATGATGGCATATTAGGCTTAATGTTTAAATTTACAGATGATAAGATGGTTAACGAGTAATCAGGTTATGCTGCTGCTAGAAGATTTAGATCAATTAGGCAGATGAATTGAGAAGTAGCAATTTAACATTGACAAATGCATAGTACTTCACATGGGTAGCAGTAATTCCAGATTAATGTACCACCTGTTTGGGACCACACTCAGGGTAGCAGAGAATGAAAAAGATGAGGTAATTGTGCAGTCAGATATAAAGTTCTCTGAGCAGTGCATACAGGAGCCTAGATAGCCTGTGAGATTTTGTCAGTGATTACAGAAATTTTGCCATCAGAGAGTGTTGGAATGAGGCATTTAAGGTTGTACAATGATTAGGCCACATTTTAAGTAGAGAATCTAGGTCTGGAGGTCTCATTTTAAGAAGGATGTGGATGTCTTGGAATGAGTGTAGAGAACAGCAACCAGATTAGTGAGGGGGAACAAAAGGGTTTTCTTACCAAGAAAGTTCTCAATACTGCATCTAGGCACTGTGAAGAAATCTAATGGCTTGGAACGGATTGCTTAAGCTCACTGTGGATTGCATTGTTCCTCTTGCTCAGATTACACAATTGAGGGAAGCATAGAGGGGAGACAAACTTCAGGAACCCCCCTCCTCTCAGAGCCATTTATTAGCCTTCATCAATCTTGTGAATTTCATAATTCCATGATCTTCTTTTTGTTCTCGAGATAAGCTGATGATGTGTTGGGCAGAACTCCATATTCTTTAGTGCCATCTCACTTCCTATTACTTTTTCCTTTTTATACTTCATTAATCACTTCTTTTTTGGTGAGCATGAGGCTTGTGTACATAAGGAATTTATGTTTGCAGTGGTGCATTTGACTCTGGAGAATGTTCTACCAATCAGTTAACACCCGCTATAATAGCAAAGTACAGTCAAATCTTGTTAATACAGAGTTCAAGGGACCTAAATTTTCATGTTTTGTAATAACAAGGTTTGTAGTAACAAGGTCCCAAAAGTGTCAAAATTTATCCTTTTTTTTGTACTTACTGTATAAGAATAATAATAAATAATAATAATATCGAAAATAAATGAAAAAATATAATAATTTAAATTAATAAAATAATAATAAAAATAAAATATAATAAAAACAAAAGCCTTGTCTACCAACACATTTTTTAAAGATTTTATTTTATTTGTAAGATAAACTAAGAGAAAAGCAATTAACGGAAATGTAAATATTGTACAGTATATATGTTGATATATACAATATTTTAGTATCACCGTAAAAAGAAATATAGTCTTAATATAAAAGGACATACAAACCATTAACTTTTTAATGAATTAATCAAATTTAAAGAAAGAATTCAATTTGTTTGCACAGTTTTTGTTATGCATTTTTAATTACAGCACAGACATTATAAAATGCAATAGTTGTTTCTTTATCAACATTACTGCCCAAAATGCATTGAGCATCTATATGCTCAATGCATTTTGGGCATCTTTTTTAGATAGCAGTGAGCACGCACTTCTTTACTTTTGCTGTCGCTGGTAACAAAAACATCATCGTTTTGCTTGGTGCTCAGCAATTCTTCTGTCCACTTTTGATAAGGAAGACTGAAAAATTCTGACCATAAGCCAAGCGCTTCTATTAGCCTCATAATCACAGGGCAGCTGATTAACTTCTTTAAGACATCTAAGCTTGAAAAACTTACCAATCACAAGTGAGCATAGTTTTGTACTGCCATCTGAATTGCAGCATTACAGAACAGCGAGTATTAGAAAACAGGCCTTGTGTGTCAGGTTGCATTATATCATCAAAGTTTCTTGTGACGACCAACTAACTGGTTAAAATAAATTTATTAAAATAAAAAAAAATGATATATACATAAGATAAAACAGAAATAAAATAAGATAAACATGTTAAAATACAATAAGATAAAAGCCTTAAAATACAGTAAGATAAAAGCATTAAAATACATAGTAGCTTTCAAAGCGAAGTGCCTTTTCATCAGCTAGTCTGTGAATGGCATACTTCAGTATATATTGATGGTTACAATACACAAGTCAGCTGGGCATGATCATGTATCACGAGTCTGGTGTTCAGCAAAGCAGAATTACATACACGTGATGATGCAGAATTACATACACATGATGCAATACAGTACATTCTATAATAGGATGTAAGTGTACTCCCCCCCATCCGATTCATAGTACTATTATTGGTGACTATGTGTAGTGCTTCAAGCCATGAGCGCTGGCGGTAATCACGTGAATAGTCGACGATTTCAATATTCCATTGGGGATCAAGATTGTGCTGCTCAACCAATAATGTTCGGTGACTGCGGAGCGTTCAAAATTAGTGGTTTGCAGAGCCACCTCATGCTCAGAAACCCGATCTTTCAACCTTCTACCAGATTCACCTACATAACACCCCCCACAATCCGGACATGTAATACAGTATATGGAACCACTCCGTAGAAAAGGAGGAATAGGTGTTTTCACCTTAGAAATAATAGATTGTAATTTCCTCCCTGGAAGTTGCACACATCGTATGTAATGGAGACAAAATCCTAACTATTGGAGATTTCTAAAATTAGGGCGGAGCTTTCAAATTGCGGCTATGGAATTCTGCTTTACCGACACCAGACTTGTGATACATGATCATGCCCAGCTGACTTGTGACCATCAATATATACCGAAGTACACCATTCACAGACTAGCTAATGAAAAGGCACTTCACTTTGAAAGCTACATGTATTTTAATGCTTTTATTATATATATTTTGATGCTTTTATCTTATTGTATTTTAATGCGTTAATCTTATTTTATTTCTGTTTTATCTTATGTATATATCTTTTTTTTTTCTTTTTTTTTTAATAATTTTATTTTAACCAGTTAGTTGGTCGTCGCAAGAAACTTTGATGATAGAACAGCAAGTCTTTGTTTACTTAATTTTACACCATGACAAGACTCTCCTCGAACAGCAAATGTTTTGTTTGGCTGCAAATTATAAAATAAACCTGTCTCGTCAAGATTAAAAATATCCTTTGCCTCATGGTCCATTCTTTTCAAGAATGGACCATACAGAACATAACCAGTCTGAAGGCTTTTCTTGGTAGACTAATCCAGACTTGCTGCAAACATTTCACAAAACCAAGTTATTCCTGTTTTTAAATCTTTGGAGCTAGTCAAGGCTGCATTTGAAGTTGCTAATTCCATATTGCTGAGTAGATAATTTGCCTTTTCTTTCAAAACCAGACCTGATATTGGCAAATTATATGCACACATTTTTTGGTACCACTCGAAAAGTTCTGTTTAAAGCTTCTCATGTTTTGTACTACAAATTCATTTCCTGCTTTTTATCACTGCTCCAGTGTCACACACTTCAAGTTTTTTTTCGGTTTTTCAGTATTGTAGATAAAGTAGGTAAAGGGATGTATTCCTTTGCAATGTCCGTTTTACTTCAATCCATCCTATCAGTCTCCTGTATAATTTTCAGTTTAATTTTCAGGCTTAATTCCGTCCATTTACATTTTGTCGCCATAACACTGCTAGATAAGATTTAATATAAACAAATTTTTAAATTAATTTAAAGACACAAGTTCCAAAAAAGACATCAGCTAAGATAAAATGGCACAAAAAATAGATTACTGTAGCAAAAGGCTCTTTGAACTGGCCTAGCAATATCAACTGGCCATAATCCTGTGGAGAGTGAGGGAGTGTATGTAAACAACTTAGAAAAACGGTTTTTATTCTTTTGTTAATTTAACAGCTCATCCTTTAGAAAGATGTTTTACCGAGTGCACTTACATTTTAGATACCATAAAATGGTTTTGTTTAGACAAAAGTAATTTCTAACAAATCAGTGCCATCCTTTGAGAAGTAGAGAACTGGGTGGCCAGAGGCAATAAGAGGGGTCATTAGCATTAGTAGAGGCATATGATGCAAGAAAGCAAGCTTATTCAGCATCAGCCAAAAAAAAAAAAAAAAAAACACACACCACTCCCATTTCACCCCTCTGTTCGCTCGAAATACCTGTCCAGTTGAGCCTTAAATTTGTTTAGGCTATTAACTTCAACAACAAGTGATGGAAGTCGGTTCCACCAACCAACCACCCGCTGGCCAAAGGCAAATTTCCGCACATCTATCCGACATCCGTCCTTTCTCAATTTAAATTTATGCCCTCTGAGCTGATTATTCTGAGCAAGATGAAGAATCCCATTGGCATTGAGCATGCTCAAACCATTCAAAGCCTTATACACCTCTATCAGATCACCTCGCCGGTGCCTAGTCTCCAGACTCTGTAATTTGCAAAACTTAAGCCTTTCTTCGTAAGAGCAACCCTCTGTTCCATTCACTAATCTTGTTGCCCTTCTCTTTACCCGTTCCAGCAGCTCTACATCTTTCTTGAAATGAGGCCTCAAGACCTGTATACAGTACTCAAGATGTGGCCTAACCATTGCCTTATACAAGGGAATAATCACCTCCTTATCCCTGCTAGAAAAATTCCTGTATATCATTGACAAGACACCATGAGCTACTCTTGCAGCTCGTCTGCACTACTCAGAGAACTTCATATCTGCCTGCACAATTACCTCCAGGTCCTTTTCATTCTCCACCACTGTCAGTGTAGTACAGCAGAGTTGATACGTTGCTCTGGGGTTACTGTTTCCCATATGTAGTACTTTACATTTGTCAATGTTAAACTTAATTTGCCACCTCTCAGCCCATCTGTTCAACCTTTCCAGATCCTGTTGCAGCAGCATAGCGTCAGTGGTGTCCTTAACAACCCTGCCAACCTTTGTATCATCTGCAAACTTGGAAATTAAACTTGATATCCCATCATCAATATCATTCATAAACACCGAAAACAACAACGAACCCTGAGGAACTCCACTAATAACATTAGTCCACGTTGAGCAGTGTCCATTGATTACCACTCTCTGTCTTCTGCCACTCAACCATCCCCTTATCCATAGCAGCAATTTGCCTCCAATGCCACACTGCTCCAATTTGTGCAGCAGTCTTCCATGTGCAACAGTATCAAAAGCCTTTCTAAGATCCAAATATATAATATCAAAGTCATTCCCTGCATCCAGTTCTTTTGTGACTACATCATAGTATCCAATCAAATTGGTCAGGCAAGACCTGCCCTTAACAAAACCATGCTGCGTCTGAGCTATAACTGAATTCTTGTCTAGATGATCCTGCAGTGCTTCTTTAACCAGTGCCTCCATTAATTTACCTGGAACAGAAGTTAAACTAACAGGTCTATAATTACTTGTGTCAGCCTTTGATCCTCCTTTGTGAATTGGGGTTACATTTGCACATCTCCAGTCTATGGGTACCTCCCCTGAGTCCAAAGAAGCTCTCATAATTATGGCTAGGGGTTTGCTTACTTCCTTTGCTGCCTCCTTTAATATAACTGGATAGATCCCATCCACCCCAGGTGCCTTTTTTATGTTTATCCTCAACAATCTCTCCTCCACTTTCCTCTCAGTTATTACAAAATCATCCAGCTCACTGCCAATGTTTACTTTACCTACATCATTCTCCTTCCTGAATAACTCCTCATGCGTGAATGTAGATGCAAAATACTCGTTTAGATTGTTAGCCACCTGAGCAGGATCCTCAACTGTTGAACCATCAATATCCAGTGGACCAATCTGATTCATCCCTTTCCTTCTTGAGTTTAAATAGGTAAAAAACTCTTTTCTGTTTTTCTCTGCATCCTTTGCCAAGGATTTTTCGTAGTCTGCCTTTGCCTGCCTAATCTCCTTTGTGACATGGTTACAGACCAACTTATATCTATCATAGGCTTCCATGTCACCCATTAATTTGTATGTATCCCATGCATTTTTCTTCTCTGCCACATGTCTCATTAGTTCATCTGACAACTATTTAGGCCTAAACCTTGAACAATAATTCTTAGTTGGTATGTAAAGCCTGGTAGCCTCCAAGATTAGTTCCTTGAATGCTTCCCATTTTGAGTTTGCTGTTGGTAACATCATCAGTTGGTCCCACTGTATAGAATTTAAATACTGTCTCAGACCATCATAGTCGCCTTTACGAAAGCAATAACCCTTCCCTTTACCCCTAATGGTAGTTACCTCTTTGAGTAAATCCCACTTCAGCACACTGTGATCACTGCCATCTAGTGGTTCATTTATCTGCAGATTTTTAATGCATGAAGAATCACTACTGATAATCAGATCAAGAGTATTGCTCCCTCTTGTTGCCTCACGAACATGCTGATGTAGAAAACAATCATTCAACAAATCCACAAAAGCCTTGCTAGTGTGCGAGTGACCAACCCACAAATTCCAGTCAATATCTGGGAAATTAAAATCCCCCATTATAAGACTCTCTGATTTACTGGCCCACTCTATTTCCCTGTACAATATCTTATTATACTCATCAGAGTCATTAGGCCTATAGCACACTCCTACTCTCAATTTTGATTTCCCTATGCTTATGTCACACCAAACTGACTCGACACTGCCCTGTCCATCGATGTCGACTGGCTTCACTTCCTTGGACTTTATGTGTTTCTTAACTAATAGCATAACCCCTCCTCCCTTCCTATCCTGTCTATCCTTTCTGTAGAAGTTGTACTCCCCAAATTCCAGTTCTGCATTCCTTATATCTGTGTGACACCACGTCTCTGATATCCCAACAATATCTGCATTTGATGTTTTGAGCAATACCTCAAATTCATTTACCAAACTCCTAGCATTGGTGTATACGCAGGTATACATGCACCTGTTTCTATTCTTGGCTACCCTAACACGACCCATGTGTTTACTTGTACCGCAATGACTCCCTGCAATCTCTGAAATATCCTGCATCTTGTTTTTCAGGCTTCTGCTCATTTCAATAGAAGCAGTGCAAGAATCACTTCCACCTCTGCCAGTGGCTACTGTTAATCTATTAGTCCTTGTATCCGCCCCAACTAGCAGTTTCCCGACCCACCTAACTCTGCCTCGACAGAATCAGCAAAAATTCTTGCACCCTTTCTATTTAAGTGTATCCCATCCCTGTAGAAGCAATCTCTCCTGTTAACAAGTAGTAACAAGTAATAATGGACAGCTGTGCCAAGATTTGCATTAAACATACAAAATAACAATATTTCTCACAGGGTGAAAATGAACTTTGTAATACATATTAACCAAATTTTGTAATAAACAAATATATTTACATAGAAAAGCTTATCCTTTTGCAGGGGTGTGTGCTTCATATAAACAAGTACTTTCTATAAAACGAGTTTGTATTTCACATTTCGACAGATAATGAGCATGGTGAGACAAATTCCTATCATAAAATAACCACCTGAATTACTCTGAATTATCAAAAATAAAAGCAGAAGAAACTTTGAATTAAATATAAATTTAATACGAATCTTCACATTATGCAAAACAGGAGATTAAAGGGATGAAAAAATACAGCAGAACCCGGATAAGAAATTGCAGCGTAAGAAGTTTTCCCCTGTACTAGGTTTGGTTTCTTAAGCCCCAATTTCAACTTTATATGTTGTAATGTATTATTTTCCAGCTTAAAAAGTTTCCTGGATAAAAAGTTTTCCAGCATAAAAAGTTCATAATAAATAATACACAGTGTATTATTATAATGACGTTTTCCAACTTAATAAATTTTTTAAATATAGAAATTATTTATTTTTTTCTTCAAGAGGAGTGTTTCCATTTACAATGGGTTTCCTCAGCCTACAAGTTATTTCTTGTTAGGAATTTTTTTCTGCCATAAAGTGCGGTTCAAGGTGTCATGATCGGTTAAGCCTCGGGCTGTCATGCACTCCCGTACTCCGTCCATCCATGTCCTCCTAGGTCTTCCTCTTCTCCTTCTTCCAGAAGGTATCCATTCCAGGATAGCCTTTGGATATCTGTTTTCTTGCATCCGTTTTACATGTCCATACCATGTTAGACGCTTTTCTTTGATGGTGTCAATAACAGTCTTTCTCACTTCCATTTTTTCCCTTATGTCTTCATTCCGTTTTCTGTCTCTTCTAGAAGTTCCTGCTGAGCATCTCCAAAAATCCATTTCTGTGGAGAGCAATTTGTTTTCCGCTCGCCTATTCAATGTTCAGGTTTCCGCTCCATACAATAGAAGACTTTGTACAATCTTTTGGAATATAAGTTTCTTTGTTTTATTTAGGATATTTTTGCTCCACAGAACAGAGTTTAACATGCCGATAGCCTTTCTGCCGTCTGTAATTCTCTTATTGATCTCTGCTTGGGATGATCCATCACTTTGTAAGATTGATCCCAGATATTTGAATTTATCGACTTGTTTGATTTTAAAACCTGCAATATTTAGAACGTGTCCTGGCCCTGAAGACAACATTTCAGTCTTTCTAAAATTGATTTTTAGACCCCATTGTTTATATTCCTCAAACAATTGACGACATGCATACTTTGCATCTTCTAAGTCTTGTGCTATCACCACCTGATCATCTGCAAAAAGTAAATTGTGAATATAGGTGTTCTTATTAATCGGCAATCCCATTTTATTACATTTTTTTGACCAGGATCTTAGGCAGATGTCAATATAAATTTTGAAAAGTGTTGGCAAACATGCAACAACCTTGTAATAAGCCTTTTGAAGTGTGGAATTCAGGTGACAAAGCTGATCCCACTTTAATTCTGCATCTATTATTCCTGTAAATTGCCTTAATAATGTTAATCAGTTGTCCATCAATATTTGTCTCTTTCAGTGCTTCCCATAAGAGTTTTCTTGGAACACTGTCATATGCCTTTTCAAGGTCAATGAAAATCACAAAGATTTTTTTTCCTTTCGATTGGCATTTTTCAAGGATCTGTTGTATTGTTGAGATATGATCTACACATGACCTCTCAGCTGAAAAACCACTTTGTTCTTCTGATACCTCAATTCGGGCTTCTAAATGGTTCCTGATCCATTTTCCAAGGATCTTTAACAGCGGGTTCAGGACGCTGAAAATTATTTATTTTTAATATTAAAAAATATTTAACAATATAAATATTTGGTAATTGAACAAGTTAGTGCCAAGCATCATTTTAGTTCATAGTAAACCACTGAAGTAAGTGAAACGGCATCGTTTTTGATATATATGTATCTCATATTGTGAATGCCTTCACGAGTTGCCCTGATATTGCACTACTTCCCTAATATTGAACTATCTCGAAGCGTTGCTTATTCGAGGTAGTTCAATATTAGGGCTCGCTGTGAAGGCATTCGCAATATAAGATCTAACAGAAACAATGCCATTTCACCTAGTTCGGTGGTTTACTATGAACTAAAATGATTCTTGGCATAACTTGTTCGATTAGTGAATTTTCCATAGTCTGAATCTTTCAGCGCTAAAACATTTTTAATATAAACATTTTGATATAATGGGAGTGACATATTGCAATTGTTTTCATCAATATTCATAACTGGATATGTAGACCATGTTAAGCATTAAGTTCTGATGGTTGTGAACAGTTCTGAATTACTTAGTGGATTGTTGTTCTGTCTTATTGTAATTGTGACCTTTTAAGGTATGTTGAAACTCCAAAGGAGCTCATTCTTCCAACTTGGTAATGAACAGAATGTTAAGCAATTAGAAATATTCAGTTTAAAAATATTTCCCATAGGCAGAGTAAAATATTTATAAATTCTGAAATAGTACTTAAAAAAATCATCTTTAATTATGCATGTGTATCTTTTCATTTTTATTTGTGTACTTAATATTTCATACCCTTAGGTCATTTTCCCTTCTAAAAAGTTCTAAATCCCCAGGATGAATTACGGCAGAACCCATCCTCTTGAATGGATTCTACTGTAATTAGAAGAAAATTGAGTTAAGTAATTTCAGATTATCCATGCTTAACCATTATTAATATTTAAAGCATACATATTTACAATACTATATACACAAAACAAGAAAAGTAGGGGGGAAAAAGTACTAACACATGAATCTCTATTAGGAAGGTAAAGAAATGCATCAACATCACATCCTTTAAATCCATAGCTATTAACAGTTGAACCATATAAATGAATTGCACAACCAGGAAAAAATTCTTGTAAATTATCACAAAGAGCTGAGGCAAAATGTTGTCTTTCCTTAATTTCCTTTAAATCAATTGACAACAGTTGCTGGATTTTTGAAGACTGGTCATCTACCTGTGATGGAAAAAAAGGGAAAAACAAGAAAATGATAAGTATACGTATATATAACAAATTACCCTTTATAATTTTTCAGGACAAAAAAAAAAAAAAAAAAAAGATACAAAAATAATATCAAAAAATATTTAGGTCAGCGATAGCAAAAATGTGGTAAGCTAATTACCACATTTTTGTACTAAATAATTATACAAAAAAAAGTTTAATGTCATAAATGGCATGCCATTTAAGGTACATATTAAATATTATAATTAATAACCTACTTTTTCAAGGGAAAAATATTCCATTAAGCACCCAGTTTGTTTTTTTAGTAGAGCCTCAAAAACACAGAATTCAAAAATCTCCAACTTTCAAAAATCTCCAAATCTTCAAATTACACATTATATTCCATTAATAATATTGAAATAAATTTATTTGTTTACATATTTCCTAGACTGTATTTCATTGTTATTATGTATTTGCAACATATAAAATCATTCACTCTGCAAAACATTGAATACTAGTTCAGAGTACAGTAATTAATAGTACATTAGCATGTATTTAGTTCTTAAGGCAATTCAATTCAATAGATTTCTTTACTTATGCAAACTCTAGAAGGAAGAGGATGAATCTGATTGGTCCACTTGATGTTGGTTGTTCGACTGTTGATGATCCTGCTCAGATAGCTGACAAACTGAATGAGTATTTTTCATCTACATTCACACATGAGGAATTCTGTAAGGAAGGGGAGGACAGAAGTTTCCTAAACTCTAACAGGGAGCTAAGTAATTTTGTAATAATGGAGGAGAAATTGTTGAAGTTAAACATAAAAAGGGCACCTGGGGCAGATGGAATCTATACAGTTATATTGAAGGAGGCAGCGAGGGAAGTAAGCAAACTCTTAGCCATAATTATGAGAGCATCCTTATATTCAGGAGAGGTCCCCATGTACTGGGGATCTGCAAATGTAACCCCAATTCACAAAGGGGATTCAAAGGGTGATGCAAATAATTATAGACCTGTTAGTTTAACTTCTGTTCCGGGGAAAATAATGGAGTCACTCGTTAAAGCAGTGATGTAGGATCACCTAGAGAAGATGCAGTAATAGTTCAGACACAGCATGGGTTTGTTGAGGGGAAGTTTTGTCTGACCAATTTTATTGTATACTACGATGTGGTCACAAAGGAACTGGATGCAAAAAATAATTTTGATATCATATACAGCCAATCTGTGTGCTGAATTTGATTGAAGCAAAAAAGAAATGTTCGATGAACATATAATAAAATTATTTATTAAATTTTTTTATCTCATGTGCAGGAAAAATGACAAAAGTGTACAAAATTTCAAAATTATAAATTACAAAAAGAGAGAGGAGACGGGCATAACATCAGCAAGTTTTACCTTTCGAGAATCATTGCCAGAATTTACTCTCCAGCTGATAAGCATGCCGCTACGGAAGTTGAGGGCTGTAGAGATTTAGAAGGGGTTTTTACCAACACATCACAAAATTTCTCTGCAGCTGCAGAATCGGCACTGACGACTTCACCTCATTCTTTAATGTTTTGGAAACCAGCGGAATGCCTGAACTTATAAAACCACCTGTTGCTTGCCACGAACTTGGCTTGGGGTTTGCCGTACTTATCCTTAATACCTTCATAAATACTTCTTGCTTTTGTTTGAATGGACATTGGACTCTGGGGCACTTGCTTCTGAATCTGATTTTCCATCCACATTATTAATAGCTTTTCCATCTTTGATATAGCACCTGAATGCTGTTTTGCGAACACTGCTGACCTTAAATGCGGTGATCCATTAACATGTTCTTTTATACATGCACTGTCCCTTAAAATTTAACAGTATTCACTGTTTAAGCAGCGAGACCTAATTCCATGCAATAGATGACAAACTTTGTTCTGCTTTGTACTTCTTAATTAATCATCTTCATTTTTAAATCAATTCTGTTTCATTTCCTAGCACTGCCAACACTTGCACTTTCCGTTGGTCCCTTTCCCTTCACCATTGTAAATAAGTAAATAGGAATGAAGAAAAGATTCTGAAAATTTATTAAGTTTTTTATATGATCGAAGATTTCAGGGAAGGGGAACTCATTTCACCATAATATCGTAACATAAAAACCCACAGAATTCCAGTTATCGATATTGTCGCAAATGCAATAAGATAGAGTTTACTATCCATTTATAATTACATTGCACTAACAGAAAAGCCCAATAAACCGGAAAGTGCAAACTGTTTTTATTGTTTTATGGTAGTGATATCCACAAAAGTGTTTTAGAAAAATATCACAAAGGCGTCAAAATTGATTCTTATAATGGAACATATAATAACAATGAAAGTGTAGTGCAATTTCCATTATAAAAATAACCTTTTAGAGAGATAAACAGCTTAGTTATATAGCGAAATTTAACTTCCAAGGTCTTGGAATGAATTACTAAAAAACAATGTGTTATTGGGTTCACGTTACGATATTTTCACAATATGATGGTGTCTCTGGATTGGTTGGTTGGTTGATTGATTGATTGGTGGATTTATTTGGCACATCAGCATCTATGGCCATAGTGCACCATACATAGGGTAAGTATGGATGTTATTTCTTGCAGGTAGGGATAATTTCTAAACTATGGCTACAAAATTATTATTTTATTTTTTTTTTAATTAGCTAAAGGAGGTGATATATATTAATCCTTTTGAGGAAAGTAATTATGTTTGAGCCATTTATTTTTTTACCCAAGATTGAAGCAAGTGCAAGAGGGTCTTTCGTTATGTCAGTAGTGAGAAGGTTCTGGTGTTCTCTTACATGTTTTGTGCATTTGATAAAGATATGTTTCACGGAAAGTGTAGTATTACAGTGATGACACTGAGGGGGGGGGGGTCTCTCCTCTTTAGAGATAACCACGAGTAATGTTAGTATGTCCAATTCTCAAGCGAGCTAATACAGTCTGTCCTCGTATAGCACGATAGTTGTGTTCCTAGAAATCCACGTGCAATGCAAAATCGTGCAATCTAAACAACAGGCCCTAAGAGAAAAGTGGGGTTAGGTGCCGACCACCCAAGATTGAACACACATTTGGAACCAAAACATTACCAAACACAATAAATAATCGGGTAATTTTAATCGTTATAAAATACGTAAGTATTTTATAACGATTAAAATCGTTATAAAATTCGTAAAATCGTTATTTAATCGTTATAAAATACGTAAGTATTTTATAACGATTAAAATACGTAATAAAAATAATATTATAATATTTTTTTATTTTTATTATAATATAATAAATAATAAAAATTTATTAATAAAATAGTAAAAAAATTATTATATTAAATAAAATAGTCGTCAGTATAAATTATAATACGCAAGTCGTAATAAAATGCTTACGTATTTTATTACGACTATTACGTAATAAAATATTGCTAATGCTTTTGCTTCTATCGTAAGCAAACTTGTTTTTTGTTTGATTTTCTATCCAAACAGATGACAGCCATTCCATCTCTTCCAAGTCTTTGTATCTTAATCTAATGGATTTTAATTACACTTTGTGTTGTTCCTGCTATGAAAGTTGTTTTTATTTTCTCTGCATTCTTTCTAATTCTCGGCGTTGCCTCATTTCGGTCTGTAGCACGTGCAATATCACATGATCTTTCATTTTGCTCAAAGCGTTTCACAATTTCATATTTTTTCTCTATCGACAGAGGCGGACTGGCCATAAGCCTTACTCGGGAAATCCCGGTGGGCCGGAGGCCGGTGTGATTTTGGCCATAAACTGTAGTATGAGGCCACTATAAATTTTCCCGGGTAAGAATTTTTGACCCAGTCCACCTCTGTTTATCGATATTGCTTCTTTTTTTTTTCTCTCTCTCTCTGAATCTGCAGTGTCTTCGCCAGGACGCTTCCTTTTCACACCTTTTAAGTATTTTACTAATTTTTAGGGAATAAAGCACAATTACAAAACGAGGAGGCACGCTTGATACACATAAACAAAGCTGCGCCCGTGTAGCAACTGAATAAACAACACCGTAAAGGCCGAGATACACTATTAACACTCACATTTTACTAAAGCACATTTCTGGGGGTTACTACCATAAAACAATTTCCAGTTGCGTTTCTGTTAGTGGAATCTGTTATAAACTGGCAGTAAACTCCATCTAATTGCATTTGCGATTATATCAATAGCTGGAATTGTGTTGGTTTTTACGTTATTATGGTGAAATGTGTTTCCCCTTCACTGATATAAAAAACATAAATACATTTTCAGAATCTTCTCCTCATTGCTATCGTGTTGCGTTCGGTTCGGGTGATTCTGCGTTCGACTGCCATTTCTTGTAAACACAAAGGCGAATCGTGCATAAGCGAATTCGGTTCGTGTTATATAAGATATCGTTTCCCCTATTTATAAATCATGTATGATCGAATTCGTGTAATGTAAACACGTGTTATACGAGGACCGACTGTATTACCTCCTGCTGTCGAATTGAACTGAAGCTTGAAGGCCATCGCTCAAGATTTGGTTTAATACTTTGAAGTTTATTGTTAAGCTGCTGCTGCCATGATAACTGCCACTGGTACGTGCATTTTTCCTGGATTATTGGTGTATAGTCTTCATGAGAGACTTTCCACTTGCTGTCAGGTGGTAGGTTAGCCGATTTGGCAGCATTGTCCGCTAGTTCATTCCCAGGAATTGCCATATGTCCTGGGACCCAGCAGAAGCGCATGTTTCTCCCAAGTTCCGATAATGTATGCAAAGAGGCGATTATTTCTTTTACAACTGGTTTTTTTTTTTTTTTTTTGATTTGGTAGTTGTTGGCGCATCGGCTTCTGTGGCCATATTGCACCTCCCAAGGTTTTTGCAGTACTTTGATCCAAGCCCGAGGCGGGAATCGAACCCGCGACCTTTGGGTTGCCGGGCAGGTACTTTACCCACTCGGCTAGCCCGGTCGGCTTTTACAACTGGGTGAGTGATATTCATGGTGTTTTTCAGTGCTTGAAGTGCGCTTAAAGAATCTGAGAAAATCATGCTGTTTTTAATATCGGAGGACTCAAGGTAATTCAGCGCAATCTGAATTGCTATTAGTTCGGCTGAGAATATACTGAACTCACATGACAACGGTGTCTCTGGAATGGATTAATATTGTAAAGCAGGGTCCAATGTATTCCTGTACATTTCTGGAATCCATAAAAACAATTATATCCTTTTATGTTGTTCTATATCAATCAACGTTTGATCTGGTATGGGATTGAATGTTCTGAATTGCCTGTGTGTTGTAAAGCTGGCATTATACTAAGGGAATCTGTGAAAATCATTCCTTTTCCCAACCAGTGGGGTGAAAGTATTCAATTGTGATTTGAATAGCTAATTTTTGAGTATGTATGCTGCTTTCTTGCAGCAGCTGTATTGACTGCTGTAGCATAATCTTTTGATTTCAACCTGTCAACCTACATATTTTTTTAAATTTCAACCAGTTTGTGTACATCAGCATATAATGCTGATGTACATAAACAGGTTGAAATTTAAAAAAAGGTAGTGTATAACATCACTGCCTCTACTTTACAAGCTGATGATCGGAAGGAGTCTGAGTAGTGGATATGTGAAAGACGCTGTTAAGGTGCAGTTATGTAAAGGAGCTGGGTATATCCTTGATCTGTGTATGCCATATCCAGAAATTTAATTAATTCATACATGTTCCTCCCGCACAAAATTTTTACCTTTTATATATATTTATTTAATGCATCATGAATAGCCAAACTAACAGAACAAACTTATTTGCAAAATAATCTAAACCAAAGACTGCCTCATTCATTTCACAAATATATGTGGTCTCAGTTCAAATCTCAATAATGTCCATTTCTGCCAAATACCACTAACTAATTCTGACAGAATTTCAGTTAACTACCACTCATCTTAGCTGACCTAATTATTTGCTCTATGATTCCTTTCACTTCAAAGGCAATACTGGTGCATGTCTGTTCTGATATTATTAGTCAGAAACATCCTAATGTAGATTCTTCTAGGGCTTAAAATCTTTTCAGATAATTTTTTTTCCCTATTCTGTCATGTTCATTTGTTTCCTCCATCATTCTCCCAAGTCCACAAATCACTCAAAACATTTTGACTTCCTTTTTTGAAACTCAATTTCTTCACTCTATCTTTCCTAATGGTGAGAGTGAGGTAATTTTCCTTGGTGATTTTATGGTTCACAAGTCCAGATGGCTTCCATTTTCTAGTCACATGGACCCAGATGGCCAAGATTATTAGACTTACGATTACTCTTCACCTTATACAATTTGCACATTTACCTATCAGAATCCCAGTTAATCCTAACCACACACTCACTATCTTTTCCAATCTGAACAACTCTTCAAAGTACAGAGTTAATATTTTAGTAGTCCTATAGGCATCTCAGATCACAAATTAGTGATAGTCTCTTCTCCAATGGACCTGCTCCCTAATGGCCATTCTCAGATTCATTTCCTTTGACATTACAATGATGCAAAATGAAATGACCTGCCCTAGTCCAATTCTCTTTACCTGGATTACTGTTTCATCATCATCAGCCATTTTGAATCCAATGCAGGATGAAGGCCTCTCCAGCAAATTTCCAGTTCCTTCTGTTTTGTGCAATGGCCATCCATTTACTACCGACAAACTCTTGAATGTCATCTATCCATCTCCGTTTTTGTCTTCCAGGTTTTCTTCTAGCTCCTCTTGGGTACCATTCTTTTATTTTCTTAGTCCATCTGTCATCATGTCTTTGGGTTATGTGCCCTGCCCAAGACCATTTCACTTCTTTAGTTTTGATAAGAATGTCCTTTACTTGCATTTGCTGCCAATCCATGTGTTTCTCTTCTTACCAGGACCAGGGTATGTTTGCCAGGGGCAAAGGTTGATGACGTTGTAGAGCGGATATCATCTTTTAAGGGCACAAAAGGTGATGTACACGTTGGCACTAATGATATTAAGAGTAGAAGACCGGCGGAATTACTTAACAAGTACAAGTCACTGTTGAAAAAAAGCCGTGAATTAGGGTGGAATTTGAAAGTGTCTGCAATTCTGCCCAGACACGATGGGAGGGAGTATATGATGAGAGCCCTGTCGATCAATTCGGCCCTGGAAAGATTGTGCAAGGCTCAAGGGGTAGAATTTTTTTTCAACCTGGTCTGTACTTGTTAACAGGAGAGACTGCTTCTACAGGGATGGGATACACTTAAATAGAAGGGTGCAAGAATGTTTGCTGATGCTATCGAGGCAGAGTTAGACGGGTCGGAAAACTGCTAGTTTCGGGGGGGGGGGGGAGATACAAGGACTAATAGATTAACAGTAGCTGCGGGCAGAGGTAAAAGTAATTCTTGTACTACTTCTATTGGAATGAGCAGCAGCCTGGAAAATAAGATGCAGGATATTTCAGAGACTGCTGGGAATCATTGGGGTACAAGTAAACACATGGGTTGTGTTAGGGTAGCTAAGAAAAAGAACAGGTGCATGTATACTTACGTGTACACCAATGCTAGGAGTTTAGTAAATAAATTTCATTTGAGGTATTGCTCAAAACATCAAAGGCAGATATTGTTGGGATTTCAGAGAAGTGGTGTCACACAGATATAAGGAATACAGAACTGGAATTTGGGTAGTACAATGTGTACAGAAAGGATAGACAGGATAGGAAGGGAGGAGGGGTTATGCTGTTAGTTAAGAAATACATAAAATCCAAGGAAGTGAAGCCAGTCGACATTGCTGGACAGTGCAGTCTCGAGTCAGTTTGGTGTGACATAAGCATTGGGAGATCAAAATTGAGAGTAGGAGTGTGCTATAGGCCTAATGACTCTGATGAGTATAATAAGATATTGTACAGGGAAATAGAGTGGGCCAGTAAATCAGAGAGTCTTATAATGGGGGATTTTAATTTCCCAGATATTGACTAGAATTTGGGGGCTGGTCACTCATACACTAGCAAGGCTTTTGTGGATTTATTGGACGATTGTTTTCTACATCAGCATGTTCGGGAGGCAACTAAAGGGTTGATTGATTTGATTTGGTAGTTGTTGGCGCATCGGCTTCTGTGGCCATATTGCACCTCCCAAGGTTTTTGCAGTACTTTGATCCAAGCCCGAGGCGGGAATCGAACCCGCGACCTTTGGGTTGCCAGGCAGGTACTTTACCCACTCGGCTAGCCCGGTCGGCGCAACTAAAGGGAGTAATACTCTTGATTTGATTATCAGTAGTGATTCTTCATGCATTAAGAATCTGCAGATAAATGAACCACTAGGTGGCAGTGATCACAGTGTGCTGAAGTGGGATTTACTCAAAGAGGTAACTACCATTAGGGGTAAAGGTAAGGGTTATTGCTTTCGTAAAGGTGACTATGATGGACTGAGACAGTATTTAAATTCTATACAGTGAGACCAACTGATGATGTTACCAACAGCAAATTCAAAATGGGAAGCATTCAAAGAACTTATCTTGGAAGCTACTAGGCTTTACATACCAACTAAGAAATATTGTTCAATGTTTAGGCCTAAATGGATGTCAGATGAACTAATGAGACATATGGCAGAGAAGAAAAATGCATGGGACACATACAAATTAACACGTGACACAGAAGCCTATGATAGATACAAGTTGATCTGTAATCAAGTTACAAAGGAGGTTAGGCAGGCGAAGGCAGATTACGAGATATCTTTGGCAAGGGATGCAAAGAAAAACAGCAAAGAATTCTTTACTTATGTAATCTCTAGAAGGAAGGGGATGAATGAGATTCGTCCACTTGATATCGATGGGTCAACTGTTGATGTTCCAGCTCAGGTAGCTAACAAATTAAATGAATATTTTGCATCGACATTCACAGATGAGGAGTTATTTAGTGAGGGGAAAGCCAGAGGTGTATTCAACTCTGGCAGTAAGCTAGAGAATCTTGTAATCTCTGAGAGTAAAGTGGAGGAGAAATTGTTGAAGATAAACACAAGAAAGGCACCTAGGGTGGATGGGATCTATCCAGTTATATTAAAGGAGGCAGCAAAGGAAGTAAGCAAACCCTTAGCCATAATCATAACAGCTTCCTTGGACTCAGAGGAGGTACCCATGGACTGGAGATGTGCAAATGTGACCCCAATTCACAAAGGAGGATCAAAGGCTGACACAAGTAATTATAGACCTGTGAGTTTAACTTCTGTTCCCGGAAAATTAATGGAGGCACTGGTTAAAGAAGCACTGCAGAATCATCTAGACAAGACTTCAGGTATAGCTTGGACACAGCATGGGAAGTTAAGGGGAAGTCTTGCCTGACCAATCTGATTGGATACTATGATGCAGTCACAAAGGAACTGGATGCCGGGAATAACTTTGATATTATATACTTGGATCTTAGAAAGGCTTTTGATACAGTTGCACATGGAAGACTGCTGCACAAATTGAAGCAGTGTGGCATTGGAGGCAAATTGCTGCTATGGATAAAGTGGTGGTTGAGGGGGAGAAGACAGAGAGTGGTAATCAATGGACACTGCTCATCATGGACTAATGTTATTAGTGGAGTCCCTCAGGGTTCAGTATTGGGTTCATTATTGTTTTCTGTATTTATAAATGATATAGATGATGGTATATCAAGCTTAATGTCCAAGTTTGCAGACGATACGAAGGTTGGCAGGGTTGTCAAGGACACTACTGACACTATGTTGCTGGAACAGGATCTGGAAAGGTTGAGCAGATGGGCTGAGAGGTGGCAAATGAAGTTTAACATTGACAAATGTAAAGTACTACATATGGGAAACAGCAACCCCAGAGCAACGTATCAACTCTGTGGTACTACACTGACAGTGATAGAGAATGAAAAGGACCTGGGGGTGGTTGTGCAGGCAGATATGAAGTTCTGTGAGCAGTGCAGACGGGATGCAAGAGTAGCTCATGGTGTATTGTCAATGATATATAGGAATTTTTCTAGCAGGGATAAGGTGGTGATTATTCCCTTGTATAAGGCAATGGTCAGACCACACCTATAATACTGTATACAGGCTTGGAGGCCTCATTTCAAGAAGGATGTAGAGCTGCTGGAACGAGTACAGAGAAGGGCAACAAGAGTAGTGAATGGAACAAAGAGGTGCTCTTACAAAAAAGGCTTAAGTTTTGCAAATTACAGTGTCTGGAGACTAGGCACCAGCGAGGTGATCTGATAGAGGCGTATAAAGCCTAGAATGGTTTGAGCATGCTCAATGCTGATGGGATTCTCCCTCTTGCTCAGAATAATCACCTGAGAGGGCATAAATTCAAATTGAAGAAATACAGATGTAGGATAGACGTGTGGAAATTTGCCTTTAGCCAGCGGGTGGTTTGTTTGTGGAACAGACTTCCATCCCTTGTCGTGGAAGCTGATAGCCTAAATAAGTTTAAGGCTCAGCTGGACAGGTATTTCGAACGAACAGAGGGGTGAAGTGGAAATGGTTATTTTATTTTTATTTATTTATTTATTTATTTATTTATTTTATTTATTTATTATTTTTTTTTTTTTTGGCTGATGCTGCATAAGCTTACTTTCTTGCATCAAATGCCTCTACTAATGCTAATGCTATCTAACAATCTGATTCCCAATATAATTTGTTCCATTCTTCGCTATGTAGTTCTCGGCTTCTCTTCCATTCTTTTGGTTGTGTCCAAGTTTCACTTCGATAAGTCGTGTTGGTGGGTATACATTGGTTCATTATTTTACATTTCAGACAAATTGGGATATTGCTCCTCAGTATGTGACTATATTTCCTGAATGCTATCCATCCAAAATTTATTCTTCTCTTGACTTCCAGCCATTTATCATTATTACAGCTAATGACTTGTCCCAGATAAGTATATGACTCCACCTTTTAATTGGTCTATAATTTCCAATTTCTGATTTATCTCCTTTCTTATGCAGCAAAACTATTATTACATTATTCCACTCCTTAGTTTTTCTACAACCATCCACTTTCTTTCAAAAACTATACATCTGTTTTTTTGTCACCTTTTTACCACTTTCATATTATACTGGTGTTTTTGCTTCTGCATGGAAATTTGCTCATATCCAACGAGTTCCTAAAATTGAAAGCAAATCTCTCTCTTCCAATTTTCATCCCATTGCATTTTCCTCTTCTTTTTCCAAACAATAGAGAAATCCATCAACTACCAACTATTAAACTAACTTGAAATTTTCCATCTTCATCTTCTGTCGTATTATGGGTGACTTTAACCTGCCCCAGATTGACTTGAATAAGTGGGAGGGAAACTCACTGTGGGGAAAAACATTTTTAAATAAACTAGATGATTATTATTTGTACCAGCGTATTAGAGAAAGTACTAGGTGTGAGAATATTCTTGCCCTCATCATTACAAACAATTCGGATGACATCACAGGGCTTAAAGTACAGGAACCATTATCAGGAAATGATCATGCAATCGTCATCTGGAAGATGAAGAAAGATGTTGCAGTAGTTAAAGGTAAAGAGACATATTTTAACTTCAGAAGAGGGGCCTTTGACACTTTAAGGTGCTATATGGCATCTGTGAACTGGGCAGATTGCTAAGGGATGGCAAACAATTGAATTATGGAACAGTTTTAAAGCAAAAATCACAAAAGCAATGAATGCCTACATACCTTCAAGAAAATACTGCAGAAGGAGGATGACAAAACGGATAGCTGCAGAGCTGGCTGGTCAGATAGAGCAGAAAAAGATAGCATGGCACAATTACAGAGCGATGAAAAGTACTGAAGCCTACAACAGGTACAAGTTGATCCACAGTAGTACCGTAAATAAGGTCAGGGAGGCCAAGGCTGCCTATGAGAAAGCATTGGCTAAGAGACAAAGAATGGAAACAGGAATTTTTCATGTATATGAATACAAGGAAGAAGAAAAATCATATTGGACCCTTGTGCACTGGGTGGGGAAAAGTCTTAGATAACCCAGCTTATGTTGCAGATGACTTTACTGACAAAAGACCTTCGTGAAGAGAAGCTATGCAAGTGAGGCTAAGCCATATGAAATTAGTGATGTCGTAATTAAAGACAATTGTTTATTAGAAAAACTTTGAGAATAAAGGCAAAATAAGGCTCCCAGAGTTGATGGCATATGCCCTGTAGTTTTGAGGGAGAGCATGAGGGAGTGTAACGAACCACTGAGGTTGATTATGAGGGCATCTTTGGATTGGAGAAGTGCCAGTGTATCGCCAATACAGGTAGTTCCTGACTTTACGAGTTAATTTGTTCCTAGTGTGCACTTATAAAGAGAAAACTCATAAAGTGGGAATTTATTTCCTATAGACAATGTTAAAAACAGGGGTTACATTCTCAACAATGAAATTAGTTTCTAATTAGTTTATGCTTAAACAATGATTGATTTATCCAAAGAAATAAAAACATAGCTTGTAAAATCAAGAAAATTATAATAATAAATTAATTATTTATATTACAAATGTTAAAGAGTGTTTATTCTTCATCATCATCGACTAAATGCACACTCATTGATAACTCATTGTTGGCTCGGCACTCGTTGTTGGTTTGTTGGAAGCACAAGGAGTTGTCTTCAGAAATGCGTCAAGAAGAATTTGTTTCCAAAATAGTCTTTTTTCTTTATAAATTTCACGATAGCATGCATAATTATTTTTTAAATCTGGTGGAACTTTTGCTCCAAATTTGAATCTCTAACTAACTCGAAAATCTCAATTGCTTTTTCTATGTGTTGATAAGCTTCATCTAGCCACTTGAGAGTGAAGGAATGAACAGGAGTTTCAGCTGTTAAATCTTCTTCTTCCTCGGCTGTTCACATTTTGCTATTTCAAAGAGGTCATCATTTGTCAGCTCTCCATTGGGTGCTTGAAGAAGATCAGTGACATCAGTTGAAGAAATGTCAAGCTGCAATTGGTTAGCGATTGTAACGACTGCCTCTATTTTGTACGATCTCTGCTGGTTCTTGAAATCCTTCAAAATTATCAATAAACTGAGGACAGTTTATTCCAAACATCCTTCATGTTCTTCTCTGTAATTTTGCCCCAGGCTCGTTGTATTATTTAATTGCATCTAAAATATGGAATTCTTTCCAAAATTCTTAGAGTTCGACCTCCCTCATCAGTTGCATTAATTAGCATATCAAATGTCTCTCCTAAAGATAATGCACTTTAAGTGTTGAAATAATGCTCTGGTCCATTGGCTGCAAAAAAAATTATTTTAACATTAGGGTGGTGATGTTGCAGAAATGGTTGGTGGCCAGTGTATCATCTAAAATCAGAATCACCCAAAAAGGAATATATTTATCTTCACAATATTGTTTTACTTCAGGCACAAAGTGATGCAAAAATCAATCTTAGAAAAAAGGAATGAAGAGAAAATTCTGAAAATTTATTTTTTATGTATTTTACATGGTTGAAGATTTCAGCGAAGGAAAACACATTTCACCATAATAACGTAAAAACCCACACAATTCCAGCTACTGGTATTTTCGCAAATGCAATAACATCGAAATGACTACCCAATGATTGATTGCACTAACAGAAAGGCCCAATAAACTGGAAAGTGCAAATTGTTTTTATTGTTTTATGGTCGTGAACTCCAGAAATATGCTTTAGAAAAATATCACAAAGGTGTTCAAATTTGATTCTTATAACAGAATCATATGATAATGAAGAAAGGGTAGTGCATTTTAATGATTTGAATTGGTAACTAATACAATTTTCATTATAAAAATGACCTTTTAGAGAGATAAATAGCTTAGTTATATAGCAAAAATTTCAACTTCCGAGGTCTTGGAATGAATAACCAAAAAACAATGTGTTATTGAGTTCACATTACGTATTTTCATGATATGATGGTGCCTCTGGAATGGATTAATATCATAAAGCGGAGGTACACTGTATTGTATAGTGATGAGCGTGGTTTCAAATGTGGCATTTATGAATGTTTAACATTCATTTTTTGCAATTAATGTTCATATTTTCAATTTGTTGATACTTGATACTTGAAAAAAAAAAAATAAATAATAAAACTCGTAAACCCGGGAATTTGTAAAGCAGGAACTGCCTGTACATAAAAGCGGTTCTAAGAGTGAAGTTGGTAAGTATAGACAGGTTCGTCTGACTTCAGTTGTAGGAAAAATCTTAGAAGCAGTGATTAAGAGTGCAATTCAGGACATTTAGGTAAATATGGCATTCTGAAGGACACACACAACATGGCTTTGTTAAGGGTAAATCATGCTTAACTAACTCAGTAGGCTATTTTGACAAAGTTACTCGTGATCTGGATTTAGGAAATAATTTCAATATAATTAATTTGGATTTTAGCAAAGCATTTTACTTGGTCCCTCATGTGAGATTAGTGTTTAAGCTTGAACAGGTTGGGATTACTGGTAAGTTTCTAAGGTGGATTTCTGGCTGGCTGCAGGAAAGAAGGCAGATGATTGTGATTAATGGATATTCTTCAGATTGTTGTAACGTCAGGAGTGGTGTCCCTCAAGGATCAGTTCTTGGACCACCATTGTTTCTCATTTTCATAAATGATATCGATGAAGGGATAGAAGGGTGATGTCAAAATTTGCACATGACATTAAGATTGGCAGAGTTGTTAAGGATGACTTGGACTGACTTCAAAAATGGTCAGAGAAGTAGCAGCTATGTTTTAATGCAGCTAAATGCAAGGTCTTACACTTGGAGAATAGCAACCCACAAATAAATTATACACTTGGTGGGGTTGAATTAAAAACAGTGGAGGACGAAAGGGCTCTGGGAGATACAATATGGGCAGATATGAAATTTTCTGAATAGTGTAAACAGGTAGCCAGGAAAGCTCATGGTGTCCTATTGATGATTAAACAAACACTATCCTGCAGAGATAGGGAGGTCATAATCCCACTAAATAAGGCAATTACAAAACCACGTTTGGAATGACCCCCAGGGGCTCACATATGGTGAGTATGGGCTTGGCACACCCAGGGTCCTGAGCTGGATATCATTCTTCTCTTTCTTGGTGATTTCCTTCTCTTTCTCTCGGGGGTAACTCAGAAAAAGCCTCAGGCTTCCTTGCACCATATGGCTAATTATAATAATAAATTACAATAATAATAATAATCTGTTCATGTCTGGAGACCTCATCTTAAAAAAAAAACATTGAGCTTCTCAAAACGGTCCAAAGATGGGCAACTCAAATGTTGAGAACAGCAGAAGGATGACAGTATGAGGAAAGATTCCAATTATGTGGGCTACAGAGCTTGGCAACTACCTTCACGATGGTGGGACTGTTAGTAATCCTGGGAATAACCTCCATGCACAAGTACATGGTGGGTGACCACCCAAGTGTGAACCAACGTAAGCAGGGGTCGAGGTGTGGCACCCACACCACATAGAGGAATGCTGCCCCTCTATGTTACCAGGCAGTAGATGACTCTCATCAACCGGTGCAATACCACCACTTTGCTTATTGGAGACTTGAAGTGGTGGAACCCATGTTTAGTCTTCAGAGCTAAGTTCCGGTCAACCCTTCCCTATCTCTTCCATTATGCAGTATGATTGATGACTTTTGAGATTATGATGAACATCGTGGCGAGATCCAATATTCCTTACATTTCAAGGGTACAGCTCTAAAATGGTGTTAGCAGGCTGGCCGCTAGTTAGTACACCGGACCGAACCTATTGGTAACTCTCTAGGAGGCTTCCAGATCAGCTAGTGTATAATCTTGCTACCTCTACTCTGCCAAACAGAGACTGGAGGGAGTCCGAGTAGTGTGTATGCTGGGAGCATTGTCGAGGCCACTTTATGTCAAGGATCTGGGTATATTCTTACCATGTGTACGCAATATTCAAAAATTTCATTACTTCATACAGCATGTCCCACCCACTTTTTCTTACTATTTTTCTTACACCATGAATTGTCAAACTAATAGAGCAAGCTTATCTGCGAAAAGATCTAAACCTCCCAAGCACTTCCTAATTCATTTCACAAATATACATAGTCTCAATTCTAATCTTAACGATGTCCATTTCCACTTGCAGTCTGTACTTTTTCTGAAACCCCATGTACTTTTTCTGAAAGAATCTCAGTTATCGGTTAATTCAACTACTGCTCATCTCAGATGCCCAAATTATTCGCTCTATGATTCCTTTCGCCTCAAAGGTGGTACTTCTGCATACGACCGTTCTGATATTCCGTCAGAGACTTGGCAATTTGGAATCTACTCTCTTTGATCTTCTCTGGCTTAAAATCTCTCTACCTCATTGTGTAAAATTCATCTGTTGTCTCTACCGTTTTCCCAACTCAACTAATCACTTGGAGCTTTTTGACTTCCTCTCTTTGCAACTTGACTTTCTCCAGTCCAACTTTCCTAACAGTGAGGTAATTTTCCTTGGAGATTTTAATGTTCACAGCTCCAGCTGGCTTCCGTTTTCTAGTTGCACTGACCCAGCTGGTTGAGATGCTGAGCCTTTTGCACTAATGACCTTGCACAGATTGTTCATTTACCTACAAGAATACCAGACAATCCTAATCATACAGACAACATGCTTGATCTTTTTCTCACAAACAAAACTTCAAAGTGAGAGGTCCTTTAGGCACCTCAGATCACAACTTGGTGATTGCCTCTTCTCCAATGGAGCCTTTATCTCATGGCTATTCCCAACCTCGTGTTGTTTGGCATTACAAGAAGGCAAAATGTCTGAAATTTCTTTTCTTCTTTTCCTTGGTCAGATTACTGTTTCAAAACTTCTGATGTCAACGTTTGCTCAGATCATGTCAGTGAAATTATTCTTGCAGGAATGGAATCCTTTATCCCACACTCCACTTGAAAATCTCATCCTTTTTCTTAACCTTGATTTTCCAATAAATGTGCTAAGGCTGTTCAAGAGAAGAATGTTGCATATCGTAATTGGCTTGTTTCTAATTCTTCAGTTTCATTTTCTGCCTACGCCAAAGCTCTCAACAATTGTAAAGCAGTTATTAATCAGTCCAAACTAGAGTTTGAACAGGCTAAGAGTAGAAAACTTGCTTCTTGCTATAATGGTAGCTGAGCATTCTGGTCCCTTGCCAAAGCTATTGGATGCAACTTTTGCCCATCTCTGCTCCCACCTCTGTCAAAACCAGATGGTTCTATTGTCACTTCAGCCAAGGATAAAGCTGACCTGCTAGCATCCCATTTTTCTTCCAACTCATATAATGATCTTGGTAAAACACCTCCCACCATTCCCAACCTGTTCCATTCAATGCCTCCTGTGGTCTTCCGTCAAAAGGAAGTTAGAAGGATTTTGACAAATCTTGATGCTAAGAAAGCTCCAGTTTGTTGTTTGTTTGTTATTTGGTTTTTAGGAGCATTAGCAAAATGCTCCTAAAAACCAAAGGCCATGTTGCTCCGGGAATATGCGCTGGTCATTCCTTGACCTTTCCGCATCCTCCGTATTTGGTGGTGACAGGCTCGAACCCCGGTCCAATCAAGAAGCGTGTGCTATGCACTGCTGCTCCTTCCCACCTGGCTACGGAGGCGCCCAAAGCTCCAGGTCCCGATGGTATTTCTCCACTTGTTCTCAAAACCTGTGCTCCTGAACCCACTCCTATTCTTTGCTGCCTTTTTTCACTTTCTTATTCTAAAGGTGTTTTTCCTTCTGCTTGGAAATTTGCCCATATGCAGCCATTTCCTAAAAAGGGTGACAAATCCTTCCCATCCAATTATCGTCCCAATGCACTTACTTGTACTCTTTCTAAAGTAATGGAGAAATCAATTAACTGCCAACTCTTAAACTACCTAGAAACCTTCTGTCTGATCAACGATCGCCAGTATGGATTCCGTCAATGTCAATCCACTGGTGATGTTCTGGCTTATGTTACCCATTTATGGACTAATTCAATGGAAAGGTTCGGTGAAACACAAGTAGTTGCTCTTGACATCTCAAAGGCTTTTGATCGTGTTTGGCATAAAGTTCTTCTAAACAAGCTTCCATCTTGTGATTTGCCACTGTTTTTTGTAATTGGTTATCCAGTTTTCTCTCTGATCGCTCACTGAAGGTGATGGTAGATGGCTCTCTGTCTTCTAACTTCTCCATTAATGCCGGTGTCCCCCCAAGGTTCAGTTCTTTCCCCCACTCTTTTCCTCTTGTATATTAATGATCTTCTTCCATTGACTGGAAATCCTATCCATAGTTTTGTCGATGATAGCACATTGCATTCCACTTTCCATTTTGAGAAATCTTACCCTGTCCAATCAGCTTCGACTTCTCGAAAACCTGCTACCAATTCCTTAAATGCCGATCTTCAGGTAATTCTCCAGTGTGGAAAAGATAACTTAGTTGATTTCAATGCTTCTAAAACTCAGTCTTGTCTTATATCTCGCAAAAAGGATTCTTCTGCTCCTATGCTTATCTTTAGTGACACTCCGATTTCTAGGCAAAATGATATATCTCTTTTGGGGATTTCCCTGACTTCTACTCTCTCTTGACACAAGCACATTACAAATATTGCTTCCTCTGCATCTTAAAAACTTGGTTTTCTCTTTTGCTCTCAGCGTTACTTTCCTTTCAAACAGCTGCTCATTTTGTATAAATCGCAAATCAGCCCTACCATGGAATATTGTTCCCACATCTGGGGTGGTGCCCCCGAAACCTCTCTCAGGCTTCTTGATTCCATTCAGAAGAGGACAGTTAGGTTAATTAATGACTCATCTCTAACAGAGTCTCTCCACTCGCTGTCTCATAGATGTACCGTTTCTGCTGCACGTCTCTTCTACAGATACTTCCACGGGCACTGTTCTTCTGAATTGGCTTCTATAATTCCCGCTCTCTCTCTCTCTTTCAAAGCAGTCCGAACATGTGCCGCCACCAGCCAACATCCATTTATTGTCCAACTTCAAACTCACAGAACCAACTTTTCATCTTCCTCGTTTATTCATTCAACTGCCGTTTTCTGGAACAACATTCCTTCATACGTATTTCCTGAAAATTACAATCTACAGAAGTTCGAAGTCCAATGTCAACAAATATCTTCTTTCATCTTCTCAACCTCCAACCCAAGCACGGTACTAAGTACTAAAGGTTCTATGCCTCTCGTGTTTGGGATTTACCTAAAAAAAAAAAAAACCAGGTATATCAGAGTGAAGGTGTAATTCTCACTGTTCTAAAGAATTGAAGGTGGCACTGCAGTCGTGAAGGAGAACAGGCGTGCCTGCATGAAGCTCCGTTTGATGGTAGATGCTGACCAACTGCGACTGTGAATTCTGGATTTTTGCAACTGCTTCACATGAATTTTTTAATTTTAAAGAAGATTACAGATGAACACAACTGAGATAATTCAGGTAGTATTATTTGCAATTATTTATTCTAATTTTTTTTGAACATGGTTTTGTCCAGCGCGATCACTATAGCGCTAGCAGTAGTGATTCTACTGGTACAACCAGTAACTTGCTTACACTTCAAAAGTACAAGGATTTTGATTATTTTACTGTTAAAACTACTTGAATAGATGTTATTTTGGATGAGGAATACTGTGGATCTAACTTATATTTAGATTTTAAAGTAGATTTCTTTGTTTAGAGCAATTTTCCCGCCAAAAATGTAAAATTGTGTTTAAATAGGCCCACGCTTTTAAAAAGCATATTAAACTATTATCCTGGATTTAAGGAATGACATTATATCAAGGAAATGGCCAGAAAAGATCAGAATTTTTGCAGAAAAATACAGAAAACAGGAAATATAAAAGAATGATTTCCCAGGCACTGAAGTGAGAGTATTATAGGGAAAAAACTGTAATAAGAATGAAGATACCAATAAAAGGACCAAAAAAGAGAGTAATCAAGTGAAAATTAGGAAAAAGACACCACTAAACAAATAGATCTAAAACAGAGGAAGAGAAAAAATTTGAGGCAATCAATGAGATAGAAGACCCAACCTGACAAGTTAAAGAACTAAAATTATACTTAGAGGGCTTTCTACATAAACAAACTAACAGGATAACATCTGCAATAAGGCTGCAGATTATAAACTGTTCAACTGTATTGGAGAAAAGAGTAACAGAGTTAAACACTGAAAATATAGTGTTAAGAACAAAGGTGGACACAGGAACTCAAAGAAAAAAAATATTTACAAGGAAATAAATTCCCTAACCTATACCCATGTAACAAGGGTCAACAATGCTGAAACAACATAATCCAAATAGATTAATAAGGCAAAAGAAATGTCCAAGAACAAAGAGACAAATAAAGTAATCCTAAAGGCTGATTGATTCAAACTACAAATCAAGTGTGGCAGTGAAAGACACTGTAATGACAAAATTAAAACCACACCTGAAAGACATTAAAGTCAACAATACGAGAAAAATAAGAGGTAATGGTGTTCTATTAGAAGTAGCTAACAAAGAGGACTTAAAGAAGATAAAAACAAACCCTGAAGTTGTAAAACTAGGTCTTCAACCAGAAAAATCTAAGGAGAGAAACCCCAATATCCTGATTTTTGATATAACAGAATCTACCCCTGAAAGGAAGTTGATGACAGAAAGATATATTTAAAAAACTTCAGGGAAATAATGAATATACAAGAATTTCCCAAACAATTTCACGGTTGCAATTCATGCAATCTTGAAACTGCAAGAATATTTGCTGATGCTATCAAGACATTGCTAGGTGGGTTGGAAAACTGCTAGCTTGGAGGAATTCAGAGATTAATAGTAGCAACAGGCAGAGGTGAAAGTGATGCTTACACTGCTTCTCTTGCAATGAGGAGCAGTCTGCAAAGCAAGGTACTGGGAATTTCAAGGGCTGCTGTGTGTGTGTGTCATGAATAGAATTGTGGCCAACAAGCTGCCAAGACAAGACATATTTAAGACTACACTAAAACCAGAAAGAACCCAACCCTGTGTTGGGCAGATCTGTTAATAACATATTAGATACCCAGGGACTCACATCTGGTGAATATGGGCTTGGCACACCCAGGGTCCTGAACTGGATATCATCATTCTTCTCTTTCTTGGTGATTTCCTTCTACTTACTTACTTACTTACCTCTCTCTCTCTCTCTCTCAGGGTAACTTGGGAATTTTTTCTTTTGGCTGGTGCAGCATAACCCTTGGGCTTCCTTGCACCATATAGCTAATAATAATAAATAGATACTATTCAGAATGACATAATCAATAATACATACTTTGAAATTGCCAACATAGAGCTCTATTTGCAATAGAAGAATTACAAAATTACAAGAATTACCTTAATTAAAACCAAAAACAATAAATGCCCTGTATTTGACCTCCTAGAAGTTGAAGAAATAATCAAAAAATTTGCTGAAATTGCACCTGATAAACTAATAAATCTGTATAATCACTGCCTGGCAGGGGTAAAATTCCCCAAAATTTGGGAAGTGGCTGTGCTCAGGTTCATTCTAAGCACAGCTTAGAAACAGCCTTTTTCTGCCCAATTTCAACTCACAGAGCCAACTTTTCTTCTTCCTGATTTCTCTCTGAATCACTGCAGATTCAGAGAGAAAAAGAAAAGCAATATCGAAAAACAGAGGCGGACTGGTTAAAAATTCTTACCCGAGAAAATTTTGTGTGGCCTCATACTAGCGTTTATGGCCAAAATCACACCGGCCTCCGGCCCACCGGGGTTTCCCCGGTAAGGCTAATGGCCAGTCTGCCTCTGTCAATAGAGAAAAAATATGAAATTGTGAAACACTTTCAGCGAAATGAAAGACCATGTGATATTGCATGTGCTACAGGCCTCAATGAGGCAACCCCGAAAATTACAAAGAATGCAGAGAAAATAAAAACAACTTTTATAGCAAATTGCTATCAAAGTGTAATTTAAATTCATTAGATTAAGACACAAAGAATTGGAAGAGATGGAACTGCTGTCATCTGTTTGGATAGAAAATCAAACAAAAAACAAGTATGCTTATGATAGAAGCAAAAGCATTAGCAATATTTTATTACGTAATAGTCGTAATAAAATACTTACGTATTTTATTACGATTATTTATTGTGTATTGTAATGTTTTGGTTACAAATGTGTGTTCAATCTTGGGTGGCCAGCACCTAACCCTATTTTTCCCATAAGGCCTGTTGTTTATATTGCACGATTTTGTATTGCACAAGGGTTTCTAGGAACACAACTTTCGTGCTATACGAGGACTGACTGTAATTATATCCCCAATCCTCAACTATAGTAAAAACAATAATAAATGTTATAGTTTTTTAACTTGTAAATGACTTTTTAACTTGACGTTTTACAAAATTTTCTCATTTGTTAAAAAAAAAAAAAAAAAAAAAAAAGGTGTTTTTTTTTTTTTACAAAATTTCATAAAAAGTCCAAACAAAGAAATAAATATTGGACTGGAAAATAATGAGAACTGAAACTATTTTCTTTTTATTTTGAACAAAAAAAAAAAAAAAAAAAAACTGACAAACAAAAGGTTAAAAAAAAGTTTAACATCAAGATTGAATTTGATGTTAAACATTTTTCAAACTTCAAATCTCACTGTTTAGATCTGATCAGCAGCACTATACCTACTCTCTATCCATGACATCTCTATTCAACTTCTTACACTTCTAAGGTGACTTATGGCACTGTAAAATACAAACCATGTTATATCTTGCAAATAGTGGAGTGTTGGCACGTAATTCCAAAAATGCATTACTGTGTTAACAAACCTTACTTAATTATAATAGCTCAGCCCAATCTGTAAACCGTCAAATGTGCTCTTCCACTGCAAGACTGAATGCAACATATATACTGCCCTCTGCACTAGATATGAGCAGAACACAGCTACCCATCTTTAAGTGCCAACCAATCTATGTAGAAGATCCATTATCAAATCAAATGCATACACTTTACCTGAATTCTATTTCCATCACGAAGAGACTTGCTGCTCCCAGTAAAAACATTTTAAAACCAAACTATTACGTTTACCTTTAAACCCCTATTAGCATTAGCATTTAGCATTAGTAGAGGCATATGATGCAAAAAAGCAAGCTTATGCAGCATCAGCCAAAAAAAACAACCCACTCCCATTTCACCCCTCCATTCGTTCGAAATACCTGTCCAGCTGAGCCTTAAATTTATTTAGGCTATCAACTTCCACAATAAGGGATGGAAGTCTGTTCCACCAACCAACTACCTTCTGGCTAAAGGCAAATTTCCACACATCTATCCTACATCTGTTTTTCCTCAATTTGATCGGGGCATGTTTGGCAATGCATATAATAGTAGTGATATCTCATTTCAGTAATTGAAATCAAATCAAAACTCATGTGCTTTACCAATTTCAATTGTGGAGAGACTGCCACTTGCAACCTGCTGTTCACTTACACAAAATACTTTATTCACAGTTCAGCATACATTTGCTAACAGAGATTGCCCACCAGCTGATGAGAAATAAGTAAGCTTTGAAACAGCTATCCTGGCAGTAATGTTATACAATCTAAAAAGATATTAGCAACTTAGGCAGGACTGTAGATAAGCAGATAACAGTATTTGTCTCTAAGATAAACATAAGCCTATGCCTTAATGCTGCATACTCAGCACTCGATCTACACTGAGAGCAACAAATCTGTGTTGGTGCATTCAATTTGAATCATTGGAAAATCGACTACTGCACTGAATACCCTAGATCAGTGGTCTCAAACTCAAATTGCATGCGGGCCGAATGCACGATCTGAAAGCAGCTGATGGGCAGTACGTTAGTTTGTCTCCATCTATATAGCAATACGAACTGCGCAGCTGTGCATCCAGCTAACCAACTAGTGACTGACTCAAAGAAAATATATATCAGAAGTACCAACTCAATAGAAAAAATCGGAAACACCACAATACTGAAGCGCCACCAACTGTCGGCTGGCGAACTAAATTTACTGATTGTACCAACGTGGGAAGCTCTCCCACCTTACCCAAGTCACGTGGCCTGGCATACAAGCATACAGTGACAAAGACGAAGCCCCAACCTATTCATTCTATCTCTTTTTCCTTCAATAGCAGTCGTGCACATAAGCTCAGTCCATATCTCTATGTCTCTAAAATTATAAGCACCGTATTTACAACAAATACATAATTGAAATGTATTCGCGGGCCGTGTAAAATTGCTTCAGGGGCCGGATGCGGCCCGCGGGCTGCCAGTTTGAGACCACTGCCTTAGATGATCTGTTATAAAAAATATAATATACTGATATTTGAAAAATGTAACAAACTAATTAAAATCTAGAAGAAAAATTAATGCGTCCTGAAAGGCACACAATTTCCACAAATCTTCCAGAAAGACTGAAAAAGTTGGAAGTATACATAAATTACTATTATAGGACAAAGAACCAAAAAATGACTGTGAAGTGCACTTGAAAGAGTCTTCTCCCCCCCCACCTCAGTCAATCAACTCGCAACATCAAGCCATTTTAATATTTATGGGTTGAAGATGAGTGTGGGTGGTAGCAGTGGTGGACTGGTCAGGGTGTCAGCTTGCCCGATGGCAAGTGAGTCCCCCTTGCAATAACATTAGACAATACGTTAAAAATATTAATGACCTTTTAGTAGCTTGAAAATATAATAGTTTTGGGTGGGCCCCCCTTGTCTCCTGGCAACCAATATTTTTAGACCCAGTCTGCCACTGGGTGGTGGTATGAATCTACCACCACCCAGGCTTATGGAACATTTTAGAAATAGCATAACTTCCATAACTTCAAGCAGTGTTTCATCATACATGGAGTCTTCACAGCCCATTTTCAATAAATAAAAACTTTATCTAGGTCAAAAAGAAGTCCAGAATGTTAACAGGTAGGTTTTAAATATTCCAATGAGGGGGGGGATTTTCGTGGGGGGTTAAAATATAGATAAGTTTCTACATACCGAATCACACTGCTGTAATTCTTTAATTAAACTCTCGTGAAGTAAAGTATTTTTGCAGCTTTCATGAGATAAAGTGTGTGGCTTCATGTGACGTGGTTTCACTACTATTTTATGACCCTGAAGCTTGTGCATATCTCTTGATAAAACAGCATCCACAGACATTTTGCTAGAAAATTCCACAAAAGCATATCTACCCTAAAAATTAAAACAGCAGTTAATTTCAAGATATTTAAAAGAAAAGATAATATAGTACATAATATACTAACTGATTACATTCAAAATAGCATAATGCAGTTAAGTCTCTAGTTAGTATACATTTAAATAAATAAATATCATTACTGGTTTTCAATTAATCATACATAGTAAAACAATTTAGCATAAGCTTGTTTGTGGATCTATCTGGAATGGGACATGATGGAGCCAAGGGGATGTCTTTGTGGGTGTTCAGTGCAAAAAATACAAAGAAATTAGGCTGTGAACTCAGCATTCTGATGAGCATTTATGAGAGCTTGAAGAATAGGTAGAATGCCCTCAAAGCAATTAAAATGAGGGGCCCATCAAGCTATAATTTCTCAATGCCAGAGCCCTCACTTGTGCATCAGGCAACACAGTGGCAATCACCAAGGCAGAATGCACTGAACCCAAAGAAGGTAGTAATTGCCAGTATCTCAGAGAAATGGGAAATATGTTATACAAAAAGATTAGGTGGAATAGGACCAGTGTCATCTATATCTGCATTGGGCAAAAGTAGATAACACTGTTGAGTAGGTATCATCTTTTAAGGGTATGAAAGGTGATAACGTTGTACACGTATTAAGACTAGGAGATCTGAAGATTTAATTAACAAAGGCAGGGCAATGTTAAGAAAAAATCACAATTTAGGATTAAATTCGAAAGTGTCTGCAATCCTGCCAAAACACAATGGGAGGGAGTACATGTTTAGAGCCATGTCAATCAATTTGGCCTGGGAGAGACTATGCAAGGCTCATGGGATAGAATTTTTCTCAGCGTGTTCTGCTCTTGATAACAGAAGCAAATGTTTTTATAGGGATGGATTACACTTAAATAGAAAGGGTGCAAGAACATTTTCTGGTGCTATGAAGGTGGTGTTAGGTGGGTTGGAAAACTGCTAGCGTAGAGAAATACACAGACAAATAGATTAACAATAACCACAGAAAGAAGTGAAAGTGATTCTTCAATTCTACTGGAACTTGCAGCAGTCCACAGAGCAAGGTGCTGGGGATTTCAAGGCCTGCTGTGGGGGGGTAATCATGGAACAAGGATTAAGTCATCAAATGCAGACAATGTGGAGATATCAGAGATGTGGCATCACTCAGACATAGGGGATGCAGAATTTGAATATGGGGAGTACACCGTGTATAGAAAGGACAAACAGGACAGGAGGGAGGGAGGGAGGGGTCATTGCTCATAGTTAAGAAGCATATTAAATTTAAGACAGTGCATCCAGTTGACATCGATCACCAGTGCAACGTTGAGTCAGTCTGGTATGACATAAGCACTGGGAAAACAAAAATGAGATTGGAGTGTGTATTCGTTTAATGATGGTGATGGGTGTAACAATCAACTATACAAAAAATTGAGTGGGCTAGTAAATCAGAATGTCTTATAAAGGGGATTTTAACTTTTCAGATATTGACTGGAACTTGGTTGGTCAATCACAAACTAGCAACGACTTCTGTGGATTTACTGGATGACTATATTCTAAAGCAGCATGAGAGAAGCAACAAGAGGAAGCAATACTCTTGATTTCATCATTCTGGTCTGATCTGATCTGATCTGATCTGATCTGATCTTGATCTGGCAATATCATTGCCAGCAGCAATGATAATTGGGAAGTAATTGTTGAAAGTTATAGGCTTTTCTTACCAACTAAGAAATACTATTCAAGGCTTAGACCTAAATGGAGGTCACACAAACTCATGAGACTTGTGACTGAGAATAAAAATGGATGGGATGCATAACAATTATCTGGTGATCCAGAAGCCTATAGTAGATATAAACTAGTCTGTAATCAAAGTCACAAAGTAAGTTAAGCAGGCTAAGGCAGATTACAAGAAGCCTCTGGCAAGAATGCCAAAAAAAAAATGCAGCAAAGACTTGTTTACTCATATTAATAGTAAAAGGATGGGGTTTAATCACATTGGTCCACTTGACAACGATGGTTTAACTGTTGATGATTCTATCCAGGTTGCTGACAAAAATGAATAGGTATTTTGTATCTACATACATGCATGAGGAGCTCTTTATTGAGGGAAATTTCAGAAGTTCATTGGGATCTAACAGGGAGATAAATGATTTCATGATAACTGAGAGGAAAGTGGAAAAGGAATTGTTGAAGCTTCAACGTAAAAAAGGCATGTTGGGTGGATGGGATCTATCCAAATTATATTAAAGGAGAGCAGCACAGGAGGAAATCAAACCCTTACCCATAATTATGAGAGCATCTGTGGATTCAGGAGAGGTTCCTATGGACTGGAGATGTGCAAATGTATCCCTACTTCACAAAGGGATATCAAAGGATGACATGAGTAATTGCAAACTTGTTAGCTTAACTTCTGTTCCAAGGAAAATAATAGAAACTTTACTTAAAGAAGTGATGCAGAATCATCTAGATAGGAATGAACTTATACTGTAGTCACAGCATGGATTTGCTAAGGGGCAATCTTGTTTGACCAATCTGATTGGATATTACAATGCAGTAACAAAGGAACTGGATCCAAAAAATAATTTTGATACCATACACTTGGATTTCAAAAGAGCATTTGGTACTATTACACATAAATGATTGCTATTTGTAAAAGAATAAGAGAAGTTTACCTCAATATGATACATAGAACACTTCCATATGATACACTCCAGAAATTAAAATGAAAACAATTCAAAATCGAAAATCTTACATTACACTAAGAAATAATTCAAAATCAATTTAACGCAATTAAAAATTAAGTAAAAAATTGCAAAACGATTTTCCTTCCTGAAGCTGACAACGCTTTTCGACCATATGTCGTGATCAACAGTAATGAAAATTACCGAACAGGGCAGGGGTGAGCATGGAACTTAAATAGGGATTATTTATCTTCGCGCATGTGCATAAAAGATCACAAATTGGAGATTAGATATGGCCGGTGAACATTAACAGAAATCTCGTGTAATTTAATTGACGGTTTCTGCAATTAATAGTCTTGTATAATTACATTGGACACTTAAGTATTTTGGCCTCGTTAAATAAAAAGAGTATGTTTTTCATTAATGGCATGAAAAGCTAATTCTGACGATGCTGAATGAGAATCAGGAACTGAGGCCGTGTGTTGATTAACAAAAAAATTCGGAGGAAACTGTGTAGAACCTTGGTAAGACGAGTTGCAATCACGGCAAGAAATGCTGTATACCAGATAGTTTATTTTTGTTGCGAACAAGGAAAGGACCGAGTGATTGTTCAGTATAGTGTGTAATTTCCGTATTGGCCTTGCTACAATTTTAAATTCGGTAGTTTTAAAGAATCTGTTAATTTTTTTGTGCCACTGTTCAACATATGGGATAGAAATAAAGTATTTTTTTGATATTACTATTGTTGGTTGGTCTAGTTTTTTGCATCCAATCCTTGTTTATTGTATTTCTGAGCCCAAAGCAGATTCCGTCGTTGAATATTTATAAGCATTGAGAAATTGATTAAAGATAATCGATCTTTTGCAGGTAAACGGATGATAGCTGTTATAATGCAGAAGCATACTGGTGTTTGTAGGTTTATGAAAGATGTTAAATTGGATTTTATTCGAGTCCTAAGTAAGTGTGAAATTTAGAAAATTTAATGACTTAATATCTGTATTCTCTCTTTCCAATGTAAATTTGAGTCTAGAATGAATATTATTAAATAAATGTAAAATGTCTTGGATAGTGCTACTATCAGTAATAACTAGAATGTCTAAATACATCCCATAGTATGTGGTACGGGGTAGAAAAGGCGTCAAATGTATTTGCTTAATCATTGAGAGATAGATCTCCAATATAAAGGCCTCACAGGCTTAATCCCATTGGCAAAGCAAAAATTTATTTGTATACTTTGTTTCGAAAGATGATATAGTTGGCTTCAACTAAGAGTTTAATTAAGTGAAAAATTTCTTTAACAGGAAGCTTCGTATAATTAATTGGTATCAAGTTATTATTTAACATATCACAAAGAATATCTGATGTATATTCAATGTTTACATTCATATATAACAAGGTAACATCTAGTGAGAATAAATTATCATTTTACTATGGGAGGTATTTAGACGATGTTCTAGTTATTACTGATAGTAGCACTCTCCAAGACATTTTACATTCGTTTAATAATATTCATTCTAGACTCAAATTTACATTAGAAAGGGAGAATATGGATACTAAGTTACCCTAGGGTCTCACATTTGGTGAGTATGGATTTAGCACACCCAGGGTCCTGAGCTGGATATCATCATTCTTCTCTTTCTTGGTGATTCCCTTTTGACTCTCTCTCTCTCTCAGGGTAACTCAGGAATTTTTTTTTGGCTGGTGCAGCATAAGCCTCGGGCTTCCTTGCACCATATATCTAATAATAATAATAATAATAATGATAAAAGTCATTAAATTTTCTAAATTTCATGCTTACTCGGGACTCAAATAAAATCCAATTTAACATCTATCGTAAACCCACAAACACCAATATGCTTCTGCATTATAACAGCTATCACCCATTCACCTACAAAAGATTGATCATCTTTAATCAATTTCTCAATGCTTGTAAATATTCGACGACGGAATCTGCTTTGGGCTCAGAAATACAATAAACCGAATTAGGGTACAAGCTAAGGATCAGATACAAAAAAACTACGCCAACCAACAACAGTAATATCAAAAAATACTTTATTTCTGTCCCATATGTTGAACAGTGGCACAAACAACTTAACAGATTCTTTAAAAACACCGAATTTAAAATTGTTGCCAACACAATATACGGAAATTAGACACTATACCGAACAATCACTCGGTCCTTTCCTAATTCACAACACAAATAAACTACCTGGTATACAACATGTGGTTTCCTCTGAATTTTCATGTAAATCAACACACGGCCTCAGTTCATGCTTCTCGTTCAGCAGCATCTTGAATTAGCCTTTAATGCTGTTAATGAAAATCATACTTTTTTATTTAATGAGGCCAAAATTATTGATAAGGCCTTATTGTCCAACATAATTATACAAGACTATTAATTGCAGAAACCATCAAAATTAAATTACATGAGAATTCTGTTAATGTTCACCGGCCATATCTAATCTCCAATTCATGATCTTTTATGTGTATGTGTAAAGACAAATGATCCCTATTTAAGTTCTATGCTCACCCCTATTCAGTAATTTTCATTCCTGTGACCATGACATACGGTCGAAAAGCGTATGTCAATGTCATTTAACGCAATTTTTAATTGCGTTAAATTGATTTTGAATTTTACTGTAATGTAAGATTTTCGATTTTTTTAATTGTTTTCGTTTTAATTTCTGGAGAATATCATACAGAAGTGTTCTACGTATCATATTGAGGTAAACTTCTCCTGTTCTTTTACAAATACTGATATTAATGTAGAACATATTGCACATTATAGCTCTGGTTCATACTATAAATGACTGCTATACAAATTGGAGCAGTGTGGCATTAAGGGTACATTACTGCTCTTTATCCAGAGCAATAATGGGAGAAACTGCAGTAGTGGTGGTAAACCAGTTTTCCAGGAGTTTCCCGAAATTTGCCATGGTTCTCATGTTGGCTTTCTTTACCTTTGCAAGTGAAGCTTTTGATACTGGACATTTCGTGAGGAACTATATAAAAAGCATTACTAAAATCCAGATACAGTAAACCCTCATTAAACCGGACTAATAGGGGCTGAGAGGTGTCCGTTTTAATGAAAGTCCGGATTATAGAAAATACACTTTGTAATGTGGGTAAAGCTTATTTAAACAACATAATGTACGTGGATAACAGTAAAAACATGTTTATTTTACATTAAAAATATGTATGTACATAGTCAAAAATATGCAGTAAATATATGTATGTATGTACATATTGTATTTACATTAAAAATACATAATGTCCATAATCACTTAGAACAAGATTGCACTGGTTCATCTTTACTTACATCACTTGCCACATTCACTGGTTTGAAAAAATTACTTTTTTTTTTTTTGTGATTGTTTACAGTTTATTTCCTTTACTACCAATTCACATATGTGTCTTAAGTGTTCATAATAGGCAGAAGATACATTTTCATTTGTTGATTGTTCAACATACCGAATTAAGAAGTTCAAGTGGTCTTTCACTTCGCTTACCTTAATTTTTGGCTGAAAGTTGTTGCTCACTTCATCTTCTTCCTCATCTGAACTTTCTGCTGCTCCCATTACACTATCTGCGATCTCCTCTTCAGTCATGATGTGGTAGCCAGGATCATCTTCTTCTTCCATCCATGACTCTATCTCCTCTAAGGACACAGCTTTTTTCCCTCCTTGTTGTAGTCTCATGAAAGTCTTCTGCCTCACAACCATCTGTTTCTGGATTAGTCTCTTCATCTAAGAGTTTTTTCCACGAATTCGCCAAAGTTTTTGAATTGATTTCTTTTGCAGCATCAGCAAAGTTGTAAATCATAGATCTTACATTGTACGACTTTAAATTTTTCAATGTCTGTTGTCCTCTTCTGTCTTCTTCACCAACTAGTGGCTCCTTGACTTCTAGGACGTCACTCAAAAACTCCTTTCTGTAGAGCTGCTTTGCTGTGTGGATCACCCCTTGGTCCATAGGCTGAATAATTGTGTTTGGTGGCAGGAACATGCACTTAATCTTCTTATCTCGACTGACGAGTTTGTCAACGTCGGGGTGGTTGGTGCATTATCTAGCAAAACCAAGACCTTTACTTCGTCTTCTGGGATTTTCAAATCTTTGATTTGATGTCTTCTGATTTCTGGCACAGCTTTCTTGTGGAACCAATCCATTGTTATTTCCGTGGTAAACCATGCATTGCAGGAATTGTAGTAGTATACCAGTAGCCTCCATAGCCGAGTGGTCAGGAGTGGGAGTGCAGTAGCACATGCTCTTTGAGTAGACTGGGGTTCAAACCCCTGACTGCTAAATACCGTCAATCTGCCAACCTCCACTGGACCAGCGTGGCAGATAATGGTCCATTTCCCTCAGCATGAATTGTTGAGGAGGCTTCCATTCTGCAGTGAGTTGATAATGGCTGCACCTTACCTTTTTTTTTTACCAGTAGATTGTCCATTACTACAATGTTTTTTAGGGCACATGGTTTTTTGCTTTTCTCAACGATGACAGTTTTAAACATATGGCTTCTGTCGGCATTTGCACACAGCAATGCTGAAGCACGTTCCTTGCTTATTTTTCTATTTTCTTTTCTCAGTCTTTGACGCTTGTGTGTTTTCAGGCAGAGCTCTCCAAAACAGTCCCGTCTCATCAAAGTTTGTACACCTGGTTCAATTGATAACTCCTTTTGAAAAAATCATTCAGTTGTTTCCTGAAAGGCTCAACAGCTTCAAAATCAGCACTAGGAATTTCGCCACACATTTTCTTGTTTGAAATGTTATGCTGTCTTCTAAATCTAAAAAGCCAACCTTGAGCTCGCTGTAAATTGTTCAATCCTAACTGTATAGCCAGTCTCTCTGCCGCTGCTTGAATTTCTATTCCTCGCACAGCCAAACCAGACGAACGAAGTTGCCGACCGGGCCAGCCGAGTGGGTAAAGTACCTGCCCGGCAACCCAAAGGTCGCGGGTTCGATTCCCGCCTCGGGCTTGGATCAAAGTACTGCAAAAAACCTTGGGAGGTGCAATATGGCCACAGAAGCCGATGCGCCAACAACTACCAAATCAAAAAAAAAAAAAAAAAAAAAACGAACGAAGTTGGGAAAACCATTTGTACACAGCATCATCTAGTGCTTTATCAGTAGGTATCCGCATTCGTTTAACTTTACTTTTTTCTTTCTCCCTGTTAAACTTGAGAAAAATTACGAATTTCACTTTTTTTCTTTTTAATGTCCGAAATGGTTTGTTTTGCGATGCCGTACTCAAGACAGATGCTGGACACTGAAGCTACTTTTTCAAGTTTTTCTATCACCGATAGTTTATCGTGAAGAGAAAGCATTTTAAGCTTGCACTTCTGTCCTATACTAGGCTTACTTAAAGACATTGTTTAACTGCACAGCACAAAAACAAAAGATAGAAGCGCGTAACTGCGAAGCAAATGAAAACAACTGTCTGAACCACAGCCGGGAACCAGGTTGTTTGTGCAGCGTGAGTCATCGTGGCCCAATGATCTCGGGCACAATACATATGACCCTTGAGCCTGATCATCATTTGATTTTTACACTTTTAAATTTTTTTTGAGCTGTCCGGATTAATGAGAGTTTACTGTATATAACAAAATTGTTTCATGCATCCAATTGCTTTCTAATCTCATCATAGTAAGTGTCAGACAATATTTCCCCTTCACAAAACTGATGAGAACCATTTAGCATACAATCCTTGTAGAGACAATCCTGTATTGCATTTTCAACCATAGACTTAATTTTTCTAACCAGAAAAGGTCAAACTGGTCAACAGCCCATCACTTCTTTAACTCAAGTCTTGTAGAGAGAAGTTTGGTACTTATCTGGTACAAAGTTGTACACGTTGGCACTAATGATATTAAGAGTAGGAGACCGGCGGAATTACTTAGCAAGTACAGGTCACTGTTGAAAAAAAAGCCGTGAATTAGGGTTGAACTTGAAAGTGTCTGCAATTCTGCCCAGACACGATAGGAGGGAGTATATGATGAGAGCCTTGTCGATCAATTCGGCCCTGGAGGGATTGTGCAAGGCTCAAGGGGTAGAATTTTTTTCAGCCTGGACTGTACTTGTTAACAGGAGAGATTGCTTCTACAGGGATGGGATACACTTAAATAGAAAGGGTGCAAGAATTTTTGCTGATGCTGTCGAGGCAGTGTTAGGTGGGTCGGAAAACTGCTAGTTGGGGGGGATACAAGGACTAATAGATTAACAGTAGCCACTGGCAGAGGTGGAAGTGATTCTTGCACTGCTTCTATTGAAATGAGCAGAAGTCTGAAAAACAAGATGCAGGATATTTCAGAGACTGCTGGTAGTCATTGCGGTACAAGTAAACACATGGGCTGTGTTAGGGTAGCTAAGAATAGAAACAGGTGCATGTATACCTGCGTGTACACCAATGGTAAATAAATTTGATGAATTTGAGGTATTGCTCAAAACATCAAAGGCAGATATTGTTGGGATATCAGAGACGTGGTGTCACACAGATATAAGTAATGTGGAACTGGAATTTGGGGAATACAATGTGGATAGAAAGGATAGACAGCACAGGAGGGGAGGAGGGGTTATGCTATTAATTAAGAAACACATAAAGTCCAAGGAAGTGAAGCCAGTCGACATCGATGGACAGGGCAGTGTCGAGTCAGTTTGGTGTGACATAAGCATAGGGAAATCAAAATTGAAAGTAGGAGTGTGCTATAGGCCTAATGACTCTGATGAGTATAATAAGATATTGTACAGGGAAATAGAGTGGGCCAGTAAATCAGAGAGTCTCATAATGGGGGATTTTAATTTCCCAGATATTGATTGGAATTTGTGGGTTGGTCACTCGCACACTAGCAAGGCTTTTGTGGATTTATTGGATGATTGTTTTCTACATCAGCATGTTCGTGAGGCAACAAGAGGAAGTAATACTCTTGATCTCATTATCAGTAGTGATTCTTCATGCATTAAGAACCTGCAGATAAATGAACCACTAGGTGGCAGTGATCACAGTGTGTTGAAGTGGGATTTACTCAAGGAGGTAACTACCATCAGAGGTAAAGGGAAGGGTTTTTGTTTTCGTAAAGGCAACTATGATGGTCTGAGACAGTATTTAAATTCTGTACAGTGGGACCAACTGATGATGTTACCAACAGCAAACTCAAAATGGGAAGCATTCAAGGAACTAATCTTGGAGGCTACCAGGCTTTACATACCAACTAAGAAATATTGTTCAAGGTTTAGGCCTAAATTGTTGTCAGATGAACTAATGAGACATGTGGCAGAGAAGAAAAATGCATGGGATACATACAAATTAATGGGTGACATGGAAGCCTATGATAGATATAAGTTGGTCTGTAACCAAGTCACAAAGGAGATTAGGCAGGCAAAGGCAGACTACGAAAAATCCTTGGCAAAGGATGCAAAGAAAAACAGAAAAGAGTTCTTTACATACTTGAACTCGAGAAGGAAAGGGATGAATCAGATTGGTCCACTGGATATTGATGGTTCAACAGTTGAGGATCCTGCTCAGGTGGCTAACAATCTAAACGAGTATTTTGCATCTACATTCACGCATGAGGAGTTATTCAGGAAGGAGAATGATGTAGGTAAAGTAAACATTGGCAGTGAGCTGGATGATTTTGTAATAACTGAGAGGAAAGTGGAGGAGAGATTGTTGAGGATAAACATTAAAAAGGCACCTGGGGTGGATGGGATCTATCCAGTTATATTAAAGGAGGCAGCAAAGGAAGTATGCAAACCCCTAGCCATAATTATGAGAGCTTCTTTGGACTCAGGGGAGGTACCCATAGACTGGAGATGTGCAAATGTAACCCCAATTCACAAAGGAGGATCAAAGGCTGACACAAGTAATTATAGACCTGTTAGTTTAACTTCTGTTCCAGGTAAATTAATGGAGGCACTGGTTAAAGAAGCACTGCAGGATCATCTAGACAGGAATTCAGTTATAGCTCAGACGCAGCATGGTTTTGTTAAGGGCAGGTCTTGCCTGACCAATTTGATTGGATACTATGATGTAGTCACAAAAGAACTGGATGCAGGGAATAACTTTGATCTTATATATTTGGATCTTAGAAAGGCTTTTGATACTGTTGCACATGGAAGACTGCTTCACAAATTGGAGCAGTGTGGCATTGGAGGCAAATTGCTGCTATGGATAAGGGGATGGTTGAGTGGCAGAAGACAGAGAGTGGTAATCAATGGACACTGCTCAACGTGGACTAATGTTATTAGTGGAGTTCCTCAAGGTTCAGTGTTGGGTCCGTTGTTGTTTTCGGTGTTTATGAATGATATTGATGATGGGATATCAAGTTTAATGTCCAAGTTTGCAGATGATACAAAGGTTGGCAGGGTCGTTAAGGACACTGCTGACGCTATGCTGCTGGAACAGGATCTGGAAAGGTTGAGCAGATGGGCTGAGAGGTGGCAAATGAAGTTTAACATTGACAAATGTAAAGTACTACATATGGGAAACAGTAACCCCAGAGCAACGTATCAACTCTGCGGTACTACACTGACAGTGGTGGAGAATGAAAAGGACCTGGGGGTAATTGTGCAGGCAGATATGAAGTTCTCTGAGCAGTGCAGACGAGCTGCAAGAGTAGCTCATGGTGTCTTGTCAATGATATACAGGAATTTTTCTAGCAGGGATAAGGAGGTGATTATTCCCTTGTATAAGGCAATGGTTAGGCCACATCTTGAGTACTGTATACAGGTCTGGAGGCCTCATTTCAAGAAGGATGTAGAGCTGCTGGAACGGGTACAGAGAAGGGCAACAAGATTAGTAAATGGAACAAAGGGTTGCTCTTACGAAGAAAGACTTAAGTTTTGCAAATTACAGAGTCTGGAGACTAGGCACCGGCGAGGTGATCTGATAGAGGTGTATAAGGCTTTGAATGGTTTGAGCATGCTCAATGCCAATGGGATTCTTCATCTTGCTCAGAAAAATCACCTCAGAGGGCATAAATTCAAATTGAGGAAGGACGGATGTTGGATAGATGTGCGGAAATTTGCCTTTGGCCAGCGGGTGGTTGGTTGGTGGAACCGACTTCCATCACTTGTTGTTGAAGTTGATAGCCTAAACAAATTTAAAGCTCAACTGGACAGGTATTTTGAACGAACGGAGGGGTGAAATGGGAGTGGTGTGTGTTTTTTTTTTTTTTTTTTTTGGCTGATGCTGAATAAGCTTGCTTTCTTGCATCATATGCCTCTACTAATGCTAATGCTAAAGAAATAAGCCCTGAAATTAAAGGTGATCTCATTAACAGTATTAATGATTAGATGCACTATTATTATATTAGTACAGGCAAATTATGATAGGAAGCAAGGTTATATAACATCAGCAAAAAAAAAAAAACTCTCACACCACCAGTCCATCCCCTCAAATAATTTTTCTTGTTCTTCCTTGAATTTATCAAATCCACTTCCACAAAACTAGACAGAAGTTTTTTCTAACAATAAACTATCCTTCTGAAATGACTGAAGCCAATTTCACACATCTAAATTGAATGTATGCTCCCCATGTGTGTTGTCTGAGCAGGAGGGATGCCATCAGCATTTAGCTAACTCAATCCATTCAAAGCTTTACAACATCAATAATATCTCCTCACAGTTGCCTAGTCTCCAAAGCTGCAATTTGCAGAATGGTCCTCTTTCTTGGGTCTTGCCAAGATCTGTCCAAAAATGAGGCTTCCAGACCTGTATGCAGTACATAAGATGTGGCCTAACCACTGTCTTATAAAATGGGACAATTACCTCCCTCTCCCTGCTGGAAACATTCCTGTATATCACTGACAAAACCCGATGAGCCGTCCTAGTAGCCCATATGTACTGCTCAGAGAACTTCATATCTAACTACACAATTACCCTGCCCCCACTGGTCTTTTACCATCTCCACTACTCTGAGCATGGTACCATTATGGGTCATTCTGGGATTACTGTCACCCATATGCAGTATCTTTCGTTTGTCAATGTTAAACTTCAATTGCCTAATTTTTTTAGATCGTTTTTTATTAGCATACTCTGTTATTGTCACTAACCATTCTGCCAACTTTTGTTTTACCTGAAATTTAGAAATTATGCCTGATATGTCTCTTCATCAAAATTGTTAATAAATATTGAACACAATGATGGGCCAGATACTGAACCCTGGAAATACCAATAACAGAAGTCCAAGAAGAGTAGTGATCACTGATAACTACTCTGTCTTCTCTCACTTAGCTATCCATTTAACTCTCTGAGTATCCTACAAGTATTCAGGATTGCAACTTCTGGAGTTCCTTGTATGTGTTCTCTGGAGACCTATTGTTGCTAGGCTGTTATGTAAGGTCTTTGGCACCATACCGGTGGTTGACACAATAATTGGAATAGTCGTTACTTGTTGCATATGCCACATCTCTCTTTTGTCTCCCATCTTAGGTCTGTGTACTTCCTGATCTTTTACTCATACGGAGGTTGCCGGTGTTGGGCACCACCGCTATGTCAATCAAATAGGTAGCTTTTTTCCTTGTCGACAAGGGTTATGTCCAGTCTGTTGTGTGGGATTGTCTTGTCCATTTCTGTGGTGCAGTCCCAGTACAGCTTATGGGTTGGGGTCTCTAGTATGGCCTGGGGTTTGTACTTTTAATACAGTACACTTTCTTTGATCAACTGGTATTTCCTCGCTAGCTTCTGATGTATTATCCTGGCTACCTGGCTGTTCTACAAGTATACTCTGTCTGGGTGATCATCTTGCATCCTGCAGTAATGTGTTGGATCATTTCTGAGACTAATGTGTGATGTATTTTCTATAGTTCCTGGTGTTCATTACCTGGTCTTGCATGGCAAGCACGAATCCTTCAGTATCATGGAAGAGCATCCCACTCATGAGCCATGCACTGGAAGGCATTTTATCTATGTGGTCTCGATGGAGGTCACTTTAGTGCCTACCATGGAGTGTCTTCTTTGACCGTCTTTCTAGCTTCATTTGCTCAGTGGGAGGAGACCTCTCGCTTAGGTTGAATGGGGTACACTACTTGTCTATCTTCCTTTTGGCCTGGTAGAGCGTTGTTTTATGTTTTTCTAGAAGTAATCTTTCAGGTTAGCTATCACTGTCTTCTGTTGCTCAATGAGGTCTATCAGGCCCCTTCTTCCTTCTTGCTGAGCTATTGTCAGTCTCTCCACAGATGACTTTGGTGGTTGATGGCTTTTAGTCAACACTGTCCTTGTCTTTCTCATGATAACCTTCAGCTCAGTGTTAGTCCAATCTACAATCCCAAAGGAGTATGTTAGCAGGGGATTGCATGGATGTTTATGGCTTTAACTGTGTTCTCTTTGCTCAGCTTTGCTTTAAATAGGCTTCTGAGTCTCTGATGGTATTTTTTGGTCAAGCAGGCCTTGATCTCATTCTACTCTAACTCCTGAGCCTGCATCATCCCCAAGTATTTGTAGGTCTCTCCCATTGTCATGGCTTCGATCTCTTTACCAGTCTGTAACTGGTAGTGTCAGCCAACAAATTTTCCCCCTGATGCAATCCATGGCTCTTGCATTTGTCTGTACCAAATTCCATCCTGATATCACTGCTGAATTCTTTGGTGATCTGTAGTTGCTTGATATTATCCACGTAGAGCTTGATATTATCCGTTTACATCAGGTGGGTAACAGTGTACAGATTTTTCCTTCCTTCTTTGAGGTTATATCCATACTTGCTGCTGTTGAGCATGGTGGATAGCGGGTTGAGTACTAGACAGAACCATGGTGGGCTCAGGGCACCTCCCTGAAAGGTTCCTCTCCTGATGGGGATCACTCTGGTTGTGATATTCTCAACCTTGATGGTGGTACTCCATTTTGCCATGGCTGCTACTGCTAGGAAGTTTGTGACTGTTAGATTGGCTTTGTAGATCTTCAGCATCTCTGTTAGCCAGCTATGAGGCACAGAGTATTTGTAGGTAATCAATGCAGTAATGTAGGCCTTGCAGTAATCAATGTAGGCCGAGTACAGGTTTCAGTGTTTCTTGTAGGCCTGCACTATAACTGCAGAATCAATGGTTAATTACTCCTTGCATCCTTTTTGCTGTTTGGCAATGATGTTCCGGCTCTCCAAATGGTTTGATATCTTCTTGGTTATATAGCTGGTCAGGATATTGTATATCACTGGGTTTCTTGTATCTCGGTCTTCAGCCTTCAGATACGCGATTCCTTGAATAAGAAACTCTGGGATTCTAGATTTGTTTGTTTAGAGGTTTTGAGGACATCAGCATCTGAGGTTATATTGCACCAAGTCAATGTCTCTGGATGACTTATCATTCGGGGTCTCTGTAGGGTGAACTGCTCTGCTAGGTGCTTGTGTGTGCAAGTGAGCTTCTTGCACCAGTAGTTGTGGACATTATCTATTCCTGGGGTTCATCAGCTGTGGGACTTCCTGATTGACTGTTGTACTTCTTCCTACCAAATCTCTTATATGTCTATGGTTTTCTTCCATTCTAGTTCTATCCAGAAGGCTCAGCTGTTATGTCTTACTTCACTCTCCATATGTTGCCTGACAACTCCTCAATCATCTTCTGCACAGGTGGTCCATTTCCATCTTTTCCATCTTGTCCAATTCTCCTGTAGAAGGCTCTTTTGTTTTCATTGAAGATTCAGTTATTTAATTTCCTTTGAGAGCTCTGTGTCATGTAGTCTTGCCGAGTGCAAAGGCGGTTCTACTTCGGTGTGCCTAAGTATTCTCTGATTTCTGGTCTCATGAATGTTGTCTCTCTCTTGAGTATACTCTTCACTTTTCCAATCAATTTCTTACTCCTATTATCCGGATAGTACTGGATCAATTGACCTATCTTGACTCTTAATTCTTCTATCTTCTGCTGAAGCCTTCTTTCCCAAGATGGCAGTTTTTTTGTTTTGTCAGTTCTTTTGCTGACAGTCTCTCATTTCTCTTCCATTAATCCTAGTGACTGCTATGGCAGCACAGTACATGGCTGTTTGTTTGTTATTTGGTTTTTAGGAGCATTAGCAACTAAGGCCATATTGCTCCGGGATATGCGGTGGTCATTCCCTGACCTTTCCACATCCTCCGTATTTGGTGGTGACGGGCTCGAACCCCGGTCTAATCAAGAAGCGTGTGCTACGCACTGCTGCTCCTTCCCACCCGGCTACGGAGGCGCCTTACATGGCTGTGTGAATGGCCTCCAGTGTTGCACCATTATTGTCAAGGTAATGCATTATTTGCCACTGAGGTGGTCTGTGACTCTCCACAGGATTCTATTGGATCTCAGCTTCGGTATCGTGTGGGTCTTTGTGGGGGGGGGTCCATTCCCTTGAATTCTGTTAGGGCCTTCTTCCACTCGTCTTCTATTCTGGATATCATTGGATCTCTTTTCTTTTCTTCTGGATAGTGGATCTCTTTCCACTTCGGTTCTGGGTTGTGTTTCTTCTTGCTCTTCCTCCTCTGGTTCCATGTTGTCCAAATTCATTATTGTTTGTAGTTGGACACACATCCTGCTTGATTTTTTCCAAGAATGCAGAAGCTATCAGGTTCTTTGTAACAATGATCCTTCTCTGGTCAATTATTAGTTGTTCGGTGTCCTGAATCGTTCACAATACCAAGTGGAAATTACTTCCAATCTCAATTACTCTCTGGCAGAAAGCAAATTTTCACATATTTATCCTGCAACCATCCTTTTTCAATTTGAATTTATCTTCCATTGTGTGTATTATCTGAGAAAGAGTAATGATGCTATAAGCATTTAGTTTACTCAACTCATTTAAAGTCTTATATTCTTCAATTAGGTCTCATTGCTGATGCCTAGTTTCCACACACTGCAATTTATAGAACTCAAGTCTTTAAGAGTATCCTTTTGTGCCTCTGATTAAAATCTTGTTGCTCTTTTCTGCCCTCATTCCAACAGATCCACATCTACCAAAAATGAAGCATCTGGACTTCTCTTTATACAACAGGATAATCGCTTCCTTATCCCTGCTGTAAAAATTTCTGTATATCACTCACAGAAGCTGATAAAAAAACAATCGCTACAATGACTGTTCTCATTCCCTGGATGGGTCGTTATATAGAACTTAGACTGTATTAGCTATCAAGAATTAGCTTTTCATGAAATTATCGCCAATGGAAACCATCTTTAAGTGTAATTCGCTAGAAAGTCATACTGACCAAAAACAAAATCCAGATTAAGTACAGCAACTGCTTTCAAAGTTTGATGAGTTACTTACAGCACTGAAGACCTAGGTTTAACTGGTCAGGATGTCTTTAGTAGAAAACGAGATTCCTCACCTTCCAAGAAGACTACTTATGAGAAGCGAAGTAAAGACTTTCGAAGTTTGCCGATCGATCCTTCAGAGAATGTCATGTCAGACTGTAAAATTATCCCTAGGTCTTTTTTCATTCTCCACTGCCTTGAGCATGTACTGCACAAAAGGCACATTACTATGGGATTACTGCTACCCAGATGCAGTACCTTGTATCTATTTCCATTTTTCAGTCCATCTTAATTTATCCAGGTCTCGTAGCAGTAGCATATCCTTAATACTGTCATTAACCACCCTGTTAACTAGCTGTATCATCAGCAAACCGTTAATAAATATTCAAAACAGTAAGGACAAAAATATTCAAAGTATTTTATTATTTTTTTGGCGGGCTCCAGGGTTTCCCCTATTCGCCGCTGAAAGTAATCTATACATTGTGTACAATTTATAATGATTAATTATACATGAAAAGTACAATGAAAAGTACATGAAAGTACAAGACTATATACAATGATGGTACACAAAAGACTATATACAATGATGGTACATAAAAAGACTAAATACAATGATGATACATAAATAAACACTGGCTTCGGAGTCCAGCAGACTGATCAATACATCAGGTAAGAGTAATCCAAAGAAACAGTCTAGCATTTTACTCAACCTCAGGAGCAAGAATTCTTTTCCTCCGTTTAAACAGTTTCTCTGCATAGGTGGAGAAGGCAGTATAATATTCAGAACAGTTAACCAACCTTGGCAGTTCGGAGCAGTCAAATACATTTGTGAGAAGTTGAAAGTCTAGTCTTAAATCGTCGTACAGAGGACAATGAAAGACGAGATGCTCAACAGTTTCTTGAGCACCACAACTACAGAGAGGAGTGTTACTTAATCCTAGTGAGAACAATTTAAAGTTAAGACTTCCATGACCGGTATATAAAAACGTAACGTATAACCCAGGATTGAACCAGTCCATTTTCTTGTCGTAATCAACAACCTCGGGAAAAAACTTAAAGGTCTCCCTACCCAAAGTAGAGGTGGACCAGGTATTTTGCCATGCTCTACAACATTCATTTCTTATTCTTTTAATGTCTACATTTTCTTGCAAGTCAGTATTATATGTTATACCTTTTACAATCGCAGGAACATTTTTCCTTCTACAATATAAAAGATAGTGTAACATTACTTCATATTGGATTGGCAGTCGATGACTGAGGACCTGGAGAGCAGTGTAGAGACAGTTCGACAAGCTCTATTTACAGCGAGAAGAAAGAATCTTTGTGCTTGGGTAAGATATTTTTGAACAAGGGAGTTACCGATTCTGTATCCCCAGGCCCCAGCCGCATAACACACAATTGGTATAAATACACAAGAGTAGTACAATTTAATGGAAGATTTCTTTACACCAAAAGTACTCCTGGTAATCTTAATAATTTTATAGGTCATAGCTTTTATTTTCTGAAGTACATATTTTGCATGGTAATTGAAATTAAGACGGTCATCAAAATAAATTCCTAAGTATTTATGCTGCCGAGTACTCCTAATCATTTCTCCATTCAACTTAATAACAGGTGGTCTATTCACATCAAGAGAGCCTTTTAGCAACATTTGTTTTGTTTTATTAGTAGAAATTTAAAGTTTATGTGTTTGATACCAGATATCCAAGTCCTCTAGAACTTCATTTGCTCTGCACTCTAGCTCCTGGCGGGAATTACCAAAAATCAGAATAGCAAGGTCGTCTGCATAAGCTATCTGAAGGATGTTGTCTTGATCAACCGAGAGCCACCCATCAAGGACCATTTTCCAGCACACAGGGCCAAGGACAGAGCCCTGAGGGCAACCCTTAGAAACAGATCTGGAGACAGAGCAGAATCCTGAGGAAACTGTGATGCTGCGAGAATCAAAGTAATTCGAAAGAAGACGGTAAATAGGAACAGAGACCCCGGCCTCTCTGGACCTCGCCAGGACACTCGGCCACCAAACAGCGTCAAATGCCCCTTGGAAATCAACAAAGAGACCGAGGACATATTTAGAATTGGAATTTTGAACAGAACTCAAAACCTGACGTATAGCATCAACAGAAGACCTTCCGCGTGTAAAGCCAAATTGAAGTGGGGAACTTAGGTTTCTGTCTAAATAGTAATTTAGAAGACGAGAAACAATTAATTTTTCCAAGACTTTGCCAAGGATGGGCAGCAGTGCAATGGGCCTGTAAGAGGCCGGATCATTGGAGGGTTTGTCAAAGGAGAAGTTTAAGCAGAAGTTTAAGTCTAGCCTGTTTCCAAGCCAGCGGGAATAATCCTGAAGACAGACAAGCATTCAAAACATTTAATATAATTAATGGGCAATTTTTCCAAAATCTTTTAAGTACAGAAACCTCAAGGAGATCCTGTCCAGGACATTTACCATCCCTTAAAGTTGAGATAGCAGATTCCAACTCAGTATCTGTAAAAGGAGCTTCAGTTCGGAGCCCTTGGTAAGATAAATGATCTAATCTCATTGTAGTTTGGATGGTATTTTCACAGGAGGCAGTGTCCTCATGGAGCAAGCCACCCAAGATAGCATTTATGGACAAACTCCAGTCCAGGGTTTCATTACCATTTACAATAATAGAAGAAAGAACATCACCGGGATGAACCTTGTTAGTAACAAGTTTGTAGGGTAATCCTCACGGATCTTCATTTATGTTATGCTGAACAAACCTTGCCCAGGCAAGTTTCTTCTCTTGGAAAATGGTATTGAAATAACTCTTCCTATTGGATTTATACAACTCACCAAGTCTGTCAAATCTGATCTCTGGGCCTGTTAGCTCTCTTTGCCCTCTGAAAATTACGACGAGCATGTTGGAAATTTCTTCTGAGAATTGTGAGATTTGGGGTCCACCATGAAACACTATTCATTTTTCATTTTTTCTTTTTTAGAGTGGACTCACAGACAGTGATTAGAATCTCTTGAACCCTAGAAACCTGCATATCAGCAGGAAGCGAGCCAAGTTGGACGATTATTTCTTCTGAAGTAAGCTCATTACCTTTACATCAAAGCTATTCCAATCAATGTGTTTTGTCTTAAACCGCGGGAAGTCAAAACAGCACCTAATAACCCTAGGACTGTTGCTTAAACTGATCATAAAAGTGATGACTGTGGTCGCTGAAGCACCATGAAGTATGGCTAAGCCAGTTGGAAATGCCATAACCAAGAATAGAGTTTGAAAGGGTAATGTCAATATAAGATTGACCCAGGGAAGAAACAAAAGTAGGCAGATGGCCTGGGGTATTCCACAGAGTGAGGTTATTGGACTCAATAAGCTCCTCCAAAAGCTCACCTTTAGAGTCTGTAGTGGGGCTATTCCAAAGCTGGGAGTGAGCATTAGCATCCATCATAAAAATGACAGGAAAACCAGATAAATGGATCAAAACATCTTCCATGTAATTTAGAAATGGCTCTATGGCCTGCCCAGCCTGACTACATTGAGCGTACAGAGAAACCACATAAATTTTTCCAAAACAGCCTTCCAAGCATGCACATGCGGCATGTGTGGTGCAAAGACTAGAAATTTTTGTTACAGTAATGAGGGGGTCATTACTGTAACAAACATTACTGTCAGCAACCACCAGGGCAGCCCAAACCCTGGTGGCGTTACCATGGTCACGCAAGGAACTACAAATTATTATTATTATTATTATTATTATTATTAGCTATATGGTGCAAGGAAGCCTGACGCTTATGCTGTACCAGCCGAAAAAAAATTTCTGAATTACCCTGAGAGAGAGAACAAGAGTCAGAAGTAGAAGGTGAATCACCAAGAAAGAGAAGAATGATGATATCCAGCTCAGAACCCTGGGTGTGCCAAGCCCATACTCACCAGACATGGGCGCCTCCGTAGCCAGGTGGGAAGGAGCAGCAGTGCGTAGCACACGCTTCTTGATTAGACCGGGGTTCGAGCCCGTCACCACCAAATACGGAGGATGCGGAAAGGTCAGGGAATGACCACCGCATATCCCCGGAGCAATATGGCCTTAGTTGCTAATGCTCCTAAAAACCAAAACAACAACAACAACACCAGACATGAGCCCCTGGGATTATATATAACATTATATGAAGAGCAGCAGCCATTAATATCCATCCACTTCTCCTGCTACTCAACCATGCCTTTAACCAAAGAAAACCTGCTCCAACATCCTTACAGCATCTTTCTTGTGGAATAGTATCAATAACTTTACTGAAATCTAAGTTCTTTTGTTTCTTGTGACTACATCATAGCAGCTAATCAGACTGGTCACACAAGCCAAGCCAAATCAGACAAGTGTTAGAATAAGCAAAAATTTCTTTGCTACTTTTCTTTTCATTCTTAGCCAAAGACTTCTTATAATCTACCTGAGCTTCCCTAATTCCCAGTCACTTGACTGCAGAATAGTTTATACTTAGATTTATTAGTCAGACAAGCTCCCCTCAACAAATGGTGATTGCTAAATACTAGGGATGCACCGATAAGCAAATTGGCCAATTACCGATTAATCAGCTTAGCTTATTGGCCGATTATTAACTTTCACACATGGTTTATTAGTTTATATGATTATTGCACTCATAATATGTGCTTATGGTGACTCAATTTTTTTCTAGATTCTTTCTGATATAGGTAAAATCAAGGTGGATATATACTGGGGGACGACACGTCCGACGAAAACAGGAGACAAAATCTGAAGCAAGATAGCAATAGATCATTTCATTCAATTTCTAGTTTAAAAAATAACTGCGATTAGCATCATTGCACTCTGCGACAAAGGGTATCTGAGATGTGAAGAGGACGGACAGTCACTCCAAGGCATATAAAGTACGCCAAAATACATTATATTCCTATGGCTATTATTAATTCATATTAAAAACAATTTGTACAAAAGAATAAATCTGTGTCCATTTTTTAATCAATCGTGCAATCATGAGAATGCTGTCAAAGAGGCTCTTACCAGGAAGCACATTTTTTGCTTCCCTCACCGTAATATGATCTGTAAGGTGCAAATTAAATTTTGCATTACAATAGAGGTTTTTGTAGCAATTCATTTGCTACGAAAAAGTCCGCGACAGCATATATCTCTGAGTTATACTTTCAAAGATATTAATTCTGGAAGTTCAATGTTTCCATGTCGAGCATCTAAAAATATCATCTAAAAACTAACATTTCAAAAATTCTAATCTAAATGTAATCAATTTTTTTTGGATCTTTAATAAGAAAAAAATTAACTTCTTTTATAAATAATCGTCAATCACCCTAATGGCACCAAGTATTGTGTGGAAGTTTTTTTAAGGTAGACCCAAAAGATACAACTCTCTGCATATGCAGTTTGTGTGATGCTAGCGTATCAAGGGGAGGAAACAGCTAAAACCATTACTTCTAATATGATGAATCATCTTAGGAAGTTCCATCCTCAAGAAATAGCAAAGGAAACAGAATCAAATAAACTGAAAAGGACTTGTACAGAAGCTGGGTGTTCAGGAACAAGTGACAGCACTTATGAGCCTCCCACTAAAGTACAACCTTGAAAGAGCTGTATTAGCAAAGAAAAAGTTATGGGATATTAATGATCATAGGGCCAAAGAGATTCACTGCACAATTGGAGAAATGATAGCTGTTGATCTGCAATAATATTCTTTGGTATCGGACATTGGATTTCAAAAATTATTAAAGAAGACCTGTCCCAATTACTACATCCCAAGCAGAAAGTATTTTACTGAAAATATTATACCAGATATATTTCAAAAAGTCAAAAACAAAAATTCAAATATCTCTTGAGAAAGTCAAGTACAATTCTTTAACCACAGAAATTTGGACAGCTAGTACTAACAATTCCCCTTTTTTGAGTGTGACAGGTCACTGGCTTTCAAATGATTTTGAACAACATAAAGCCGTCCTCAGCATTGCTCCTTTTAGTGGCTTCCACACAGCTGTTAGAATCAGTGAACAGTTAAGCAAAACTCTTGAAGATTATAAGCTGGCAAACAATAATATCTTCCTGGCATTGCAAGACTCTGGAGCAAATATGGTAGCTGGAGTTAATAATTGTGGTTTAGAGTCGCAATCATGCCTTACTTACACACACACACACACACACACACACACACTACAACTTTCAATAAATGAATCCATATTGCCAGTGAAGAATTATCATTACAACTGTAGAAATATTGTAAAACACTTTAACCATTCTGCTTCAGCAGTTAATAAGTTGACAGAATTACAGGATAAACTAGATTTAAAAAAACACACAATAATTCAAGATGTGTCTACGAGTTGGAATTCAGTGTATTACAGGCTGGAAAGAAATCTAGAGCAACGAAAAGCTCTTGTGACATATGCTGTGGATAACAATAACCTTATATTAAATTCATACCATTGGAGTCTTGTTGAGAAAATAGTTCAACAACTTTTAAAGCCATTTGAAGAAATTACAAATTTGAAGAAAAAGGAATCAAGTAAGAGAGAATCCACCATTTCAATGATCATTCCAACAATTCAAACTATTAATATGTTTTTATCAAAGACTATACAAAGTAATAACTTCAGCTGAATTTGCACCACAATTTTATTGTGGTGCAAATTCCACTGAATGAGGAACTTAGGAAATTCCGCTGAATGAGGAACTTAGATATTCAATTGACAAAAGATTTTCTACTTATTTGGAAAACAAATCTTTGTGTCTATCTTCTTTCATATATCCTATATTCAAGATGAGATTTCAGAAAAGTGGTATTAGAAGCTGTGGGAAAAATGGAACATAAAGGAAAATTCAGAGAAGATATTTCATGTTCATCCAGTTCTGGAGAAGATCGAGAATCCTCAAATGACAATGCACTGACTTTTTCATCAAAATTGTTTGATAAATTAGCTTCTACTAAGATGGAGAAGAATGAAGGGTGAAGGTAAGAAAAGTCAACATGAGAACCACGGGAAACTTTAGGAAACTTTTAGCAGTCAAATGCATTTCTGGTACCACAGCTTCTCCCTGCATTCTTGGTAAACAGATGGTGCATGCTATTGAAAGTGGCAATCGATAACGATGTATTGATTAGTTTTTTCTCTTATTAAAAGGAGATTATTGGAGTTCATGAGTGTAATGCCTTCACGGCTGAAATTTACTTATGGGTACACCCTCCAGACAGCCTCGGTCTTAGGGTGTTTATCCCCCCCCCTCCCGCTGTTTTAACCCAATTGGAAAACAACTTCTACTGTAACTGCCAATAACATGCGTCTGTAGAAGTTGTTTTCATATCGGGTTAAAACAGCAAGTGGGGGGGATAAACACCCTAAGACTGAGGCAGTCTGGAGGGTGTACTCACAAGTAAATTTCAGCTCACTCATGAACTCCGATAATCTGCTTTTAATAATAAGAAAAAACTAATCAATATATCGTTATCAACTTCTACTGCCACTACCGATAACACGCACCATCTGTTTACTGAGAATGCAGGGAGAAGCTGCGGTACCGGGAAATGCTTTTGACCAGTAAAAGTTTCCCGAAGTTCTCGTATTGGCTTTCTTTACCTTAGCCGAATGAAGAATTGACAATATCAAAAGAAAAGGAATCTAAAAGAAAAAGAACAAGCATTAATCATACTTGCTCAAGAGAAATGCATCATTATTTGATTTATTACTACCAAAAACTGATGACCCTTTCTTGTGGTAGAAAAATTTACAAGAAAGCTTTCCTCTTTTGAGTAAATTAGCTTTAAAATATTTAAGTGCACCACCTTCTTCAATCAAAAGTAAAAGAACATTCAGTACAGGTTTCTTGCAGGCTCATATATGAGCCTGCATATTAAAGAAGCTATGTGTTTATCAAAGTTTTTTCATTTTTGTATTTTTTATTAATGAAGTTATGTGTTTATCAAAATTACTATTTCTTTTTTGTTTGTTGTATCAATAAATAGTCAAATCAGCAGCTAGACACTGAAGAAAGTAAAACTATTGCTATAATCCAATCCATTGGCAAAATTAACTGATGATTCTCTTGGGAAGAGATGAAATGGCAGAAATATAAGTGAAAATTAAATTTAATGAGAACCGATTAATCGGCCAAAAGGCCGATTACCGATTAATCGGCAAAAGAGCTGATAATAGACAATTACTGATTAACTGGCCATATCGGCTCTTTTGCCAATATGGCCAATTAATCAGTTAAAAAGTAATGCCTCCATTACTTTCTCTGATACAAAAGCCAAGTTTACAGGTCTGTATTTACTCACTTTTGTCTCCCTCCCCCCAACCACCACTTTTGTGTATACAAGGGATATTTGCACATCTCTAGCCTGTAAGTATATATCTTTTGAATCTAAGATAATCTCATTATTATGACTAACTGTTTGCTTACCTCTCATGCTACTTCTTTTAATATTATTAGATAGATACCACCAGGCCCATTTGCCTTATTTACTGTCACCTTCAACAATTTTTCTTTAATTTTTTATAGTTTGCAATCTTAGTTACCACAAAATCATTTAGTGCCCAGTTATAAATTGGTATAGTAATGGTATTTCCATTTCTAAAAGCTTCTTCATGTATGAACGTAGATGCAAAATATTTATTTAATTTGTCAAATATCCAAACAGGCTTATCATGCCATTCTGAACAGGATAATTATGCCATTCAAATCCAATGGGCCAGTATAGTTCCGCTTACCTAACCCCAAAATTATTTGGTTGCAAACTAGTTTGTACTTACTATAAGTTTCTATGCCCCTGATAATTTACAATTATCCCATGCATTTTCTTCTACGCCACTAGTCTCATCATTCCTCTCGACATCAATTTAGGTCTAAACTTTGAACAATATCTCTTAATGGTATAGAAAGCTTAGCATTTGCTGTTGGTAACATCCCACTGAAAAATTTTTAAAAACTGTCTAAGATCATTGTAGCTGCCTTTGTGAAAGTAAAATCCTTCCCTTTACACCTGACAATAGGTTACATATTTAAATAAATCCCTCATCAATACACTTAAGATCACTGCCATCTCGTGGTTCCTTCACCTGAAGGTTGTTAATAAGTGAAGAGTCACTGCTGATAATCAGATTAGCAGCACGAGTTTCTCTTGATGCTTCTGCAACATGCTGTATAGCAGCTGTTCCCAACCTTTTTTGACTCGCAAATCCCTAAGCCTATATTCTTTGAAATCGTACAACAGTACTGATTTTTTATGATAAAATATTCCCAGTACTACGTTTTCATAAGCAACATTGTGTAATAATAAAAATTATTAAGTATTATTTATACTTTGTAAAGCAGTTATTAATCAGTCTAAACTAGATTTCGAACAGGCTAAGAGTAGAAAACTTGCTTCTTGTCCAAATGGTAGCCAAACATCCTGATCTCTTTCCAAAGCTTTTGGAGGCTATTTTTGCCCATCTCTGTTCCCACCTCTGTCAAAACCAGATGGTTCTGTTGAAAAAAGGTTTCACCCCTAGAAACTGGGGTTTTTTTTTGTCCAGCAGACAGGCAACTCGACCAGAGAATACATGCAATTTACAGAAAAATTAAATATATGAGTAGATGTAATCATTTACAGGGGACCCTAATATCATAATTTTTTTTATGTCCTGACATTATGCAGTCTAGCATAATAGTCTAGCATAATGATGTCTGCAGTCTGATGAAGTGTGAACTCACAACTAGTTTCTGTCCTGACATTATGCAGTATCTACTTTGTTTGCCTCTAAAATGGCTGATATTTGTAATTTCTGTAGCAATAAACATGCATGATTGTTATCTAATTTGGGGGGGAAAAATTGAGATTTACTTGATTTTCCAGGGTCCTTAATTCTTTTCCAAAAGAAATCCAAAATCCCTTTATAAAAAAAAAAAAACATCCTTATCTTTTCTAAAAGTTAATTTGCTTATTGTAAGGTACTTAATTTTTTAATATCATCATCATCATCTCACCATGCCCTGTCCATGTACTTCTCTCCATCGTTGATTTCATTCCAGTTTCCTCCTCTCTTAATGACATTGGTCTTTATCGTGTCCTTCCACCTCATTCTTGGTCTCCCCCTTGGACTTTTGTCCTTTAATTGTAAATCAAACATTCTTCTTGGCAAACGCCTCTCATTCATCCTCTTGACATGTCTGAACCATTTCAAATGGGACCTTTCAATCCTGTCCTAGAGTTTTTCAACCTGAATTCTCTCTCTAATTACATCATTCCTGATTTTGTCATGCCTTGTCTTTCCGGCTATGCTCCTCACAAATCTCATTTCTGCCCCCTGTATTCTGCTTTCATCCTTTTTCCTCACAGTCCAAGTTTCAGATGCATACGTCACAATTAGTATGTAATAGGTCTGGTATATAGCCTTTTTACAGTTCAGTGGTATATGTTTCTGTTCCAGATCAGATCCCTTGTCTGCCTGTAGAAATTTGTGCCCTCTTGTATCCTACTACTTATTTCTTCATCTATCACTCCAGCCTTTGTGATTGTGCTTCCTAGATACTTGAAGTTGTTAACCATTTTAAGCGTTCTTTCCCTTCCATTGTATATCATCAGGCTCACCACTCCGCTTTAGAACCATTACTTTACTCTTCTGACTGAAAACCAGTCCAAATTCATTGACCATAGTAGCTCACATATCAACTTGCTGTTGCACTTGTTCCCTGCTCTCTCTCTCTCTCTCTCCCCATATACAGAGGTCATCTGCAAAGAGCATGACTTTCATCTGGTCTTGTCCAAATTGTTTCACCACTCTATATTGCACAGCATTCATGACAGCTATGAACAGTAGTGGTGACAGGATGTTATTTCATCCATCCTGATGTTATTTCAAAGCTCTCTGTTAACCCCACCACTGTTCTTATTTTGCTCACTGCATTAGTGTAGATATTCTCAATTCTCTCCACAAGATGTTCCCCTATCCCCAAGTTTCTCAAAACCTCCCATGCTTTCTCTCTATTCACGGCATCAAATGCTTTCTTTATGTCCAAAAATGCCATCCATAATTCTTTATTGTGTTCATTCTCGTCCTCTCATTTTTCCATCAGTTGCTTGATGCAGAAAATTAGATCCATTGTCAATCTGCCAGGCCTAAAGCCATACTGTTCCTTGGCCATCTGGTTTTCAATCTTCTTCTGCTCCAACATTCTCATACAGCTTACTCACATGTGATGTCAGTGTGATGCCTCTATAATTTGAACACTTCTTCCTGTTCCCCCATCTTAAACAACAGGCTGATCAAACCTTTCCAGTCCTTTGGCACCTGTCTCTCATCCCAGATCTTGTGAAACAGTCTGTATGTCGCTATTCCTGCCTCGCCTGTAGCCTTCAGCACCTCTCCATTTATCTCATCGATACCAGCAGACTTACCTGTCTTGATGTATTTCCATGCCTGCACCACATCATTAAATGTCAAGTATGTCTAGTGTCTCTCAGTACCTTCTCTTTCATCCCCTCTTTTATGATCAACCTCTTTGTCCCTTGTGCTGACTGTCCTGCACGTTCAACAGATTTTTGAAGTACCTTCTTCCATATTTCTCATCTCTTCATCCTTGGTTATTAGGTTCTCATTCTCATCCATCAGGTATTTTCTCTGCTCACCATATCTTCTCCTGTTCCTCACCATACCAAACATCTTTTTATTACCGTCGATATCTTGTCGTAGAGTTTCACTCCATTCTTTCAACCACAGTCTTCTCTCCTCATTGACTATTCTCTTGGCCTCTCTCTCTCTCTTCGCAGTTTCATATCTCTTTATTCTCCTCATTTCTGTTGTAGAAGTAGGGCCTGAATGCATTATTCTTGTTTTTCACAGCCTCCCTCGTCCTCTCATTCTACCATGGGGGTTTCTTTCCCTCTCTTTCTACCACTTATCCTTCCACATACCTGCTCTGTCAGTCCTACTACACAGTCTTTGAATGCTTTCCATTCTGATTCCATGCTGTTCACCACCCTCATAGGTACAACCTTCCCAAACTCTTCTCTAAGCATTGCCCCTTTTCCCTCTTCTTTCATCTACCCTGTAGTTTTTTCTCTCTTGTTATTTTGATCCTCTTCAATTTAGGAATTTAGGGAATCTTAAAACTCCCTAAAAACCTGCAGATAAATGAACCACTAGGTGGCAGTGATCACAGTGTGTTGAAGTGGGATTTACTCAAGGAGGTAACTACCATCAGAGGTAAAGGGAAGGGTTTTTGTTTTCGTAAAGGCGACTATGATGGTCTGAGACAGTATTTAAATTCTATACAGTGGGACCAACTGATGATGTTACCAACAGCAAACTCAAAATGGGAAGCATTCAAGGAACTAATCTTGGAGGCTACCAGGCTTTACATACCAACTAAGAAATATTGTTCAAGGTTTAGGCCTAAATGGTTGTCAGATGAACTAATGAGACATGTGGCAGAGAAGAAAAATGCATGGGATACATACAAATTAATGGGTGACATGGAAGCCTATGATAGATATAAGTTGGTCTGTAACCAAGTCACAAAGGAGATTAGGCAGGCAAAGGCAGACTATGAAAAATCCTTGGCAAAGGATGCAAAGAAAAACAGAAAAGAGTTCTTTACATACTTGAACTCGAAAAGGAAAGGGATGAATCAGATTGGTCCACTGGATATTGATGGTTCAACAGTTGAGGATCCTGCTCAGGTGGCTAACAATCTAAACGAGTATTTTGCATCTACATTCACGCATGAGGAGTTATTCAGGAAGGAGAATGATGTAGGTAAAGTAAACATTGGCAGTGAGGGGGATGATTTTGTAATAACTGAGAGGAAAGTGGAGGAGAGATTGTTGAGGATAAACATAAAAAAGGCACCTGGGGTGGATGGGATCTATCCAGTTATATTAAAGGAGGCAGCAAAGGAAGTATGCAAACCCCTAGCCATAATTATGAGAGCTTCTTTGGACTCAGGGGAGGTGCCCATAGACTGGAGATGTGCAAATGTAACCCCAATTCACAAAGGAGGATCAAAGGCTGACACAAGTAATTATAGACCTGTTAGTTTAACTTCTGTTCCAGGTAAATTAATGGAGGCACTGGTTAAAAAAGCACTGCAGGATCATCTAGACAAGAATTCAGTTATAGCTCAGACGCAGCATGGTTTTGTTAAGGGCAGGTCTTGCCTGACCAATTCGATTGGATACTATGATGTAGTCACAAAAGAACTGGATGCAGGGAATAACTTTGATATTATATATTTGGATCTTAGAAAGGCTTTTGATACTGTTGCACATGGAAGACTGCTGCACAAATTGGAGCAGGGTGGCATTGGAGGCAAATTGCTGCTATGGATAAGGGGATGGTTGAGTGGCAGAAGACAGAGAGTGGTAATCAATGGACACTGCTCAACGTGGACTAATGTTATTAGTGGAGTTCCTCAAGGTTCAGTGTTGGGTCCGTTGTTGTTTTCGGTGTTTATGAATGATATTGATGATGGGATATCAAGTTTAATGTCCAAGTTTGCAGATGATACAAAGGTTGGCAGGGTCGTTAAGGACAATACTGACGCTATGCTGCTGCAACAGGATCTGGAAAGGTTGAACAGATGGGCTGAGAGGTGGCAAATGAGGTTTAACATCGACAAATGTAAAGTGCTGCATATGGGAAACAGTAACCCCAGAGCAACGTATCAACTCTGCGGTACTACACTGACAGTGGTGGAGAATGAAAAGGACCTGGGGGTAATTGTGCAGGCAGATATGAAGTTCTCTGAGCAGTGCAGACGAGCTGCAAGAGTAGCTTATGGTGTCTTGTCAATGATATACAGGAATTTTTCTAGCAGGGATAAGGAGGTGATTATTCCCTTGTATAAGGCAATGGTAAGGCCACATCTTGAGTACTGTATACAGGTCTGGAGGCCTCATTTCAAGAAGGATGTAGAGCTGCTGGAACGGGTACAGAGAAGGGCAACAAGATTAGTAAATGGAACAAAGGGTTGCTCTTACGAAGAAAGGCTTAAGTTTTGCAAATTACAGAGTTTGGAGACTAGGCACCGGCGAGGTGATCTGATAGAGGTGTATAAGGCTTTGAATGGTTTGAGCATGCTCAATGCCAATGGGATTCTTCATGTTTCTCAGAATAATCACCTCAGAGGGCATAAATTCAAATTGAGGAAGGACGGATGTCGGATAGATGTGCGGAAATTTGCCTTTGGCCAGCGGGTGGTTGGTTGGTGGAACCGACTTCCATCACTTGTTGTTGAAGTTGATAGCCTAAACAAATTTAAAGCTCAACTGGACAGGTATTTCGAACGAACGGAGGGGTGAAATGGGAGTGGGTTTTTTTTTTTTTTTTTTTTGGCTGATGCTGAATAAGCTTGCTTTCTTGCATCATATGCCTCTGCTAATGCTAATGCTAAACTCCAACAAGTAACCTGTAATCACTGCCCGAGGACACACTCGGAATGACTTTGATGTCCATTAGTCTTCGGTGTCGCTCCTTATCCATGAGTACATAGTCAACGAGGGATTCCTGTTGTCCGTCCCAACCATATCTTGTCACTTTATGACTCTTTCTCTTCTTGAACCAGTTGTTTCCTATAACCAAGCTTTTCTGTAAACAGAAATTCAACAGCCTCTCACCATCATGATTCCTAGGTCCCCAACCATGCAAAACCATAATGTCTTATGGTCCTTGTCTCTCCACTCTGACTTTTGCATTCAGGTCACCTATGATGACTGCAACTCCACCTGTGATGTTCTCTTCGAGCTTGTTCTCAAACTCTAGCTTCTCCATTTCTTCGCAACCAGTTTGCAGAGCATAGCATGATATTATTCACCTCCAGTAGCCTTTCCTTAATCCTGTGATCTATAATGATGGCTACACCCTTCCTCACTACATCACCTCCAGACCGACAGAGGTAATAGCTTCCTCTTAACTCTCTACCAGTGGCGTAGCTAAGTTTTTTGGGCCCTTTATTTTTATTAAAATAAATTTTAATTAGGTATAATGTAAAAAAAAAATGTCGAATCATTTTAATAACATAAATATGTATTTTATTTAGGATTTCTTTATAATTTTACAAACATTGAAAACATGAAAATTAATATTACAATATGTTACTACTAATTAAATACAATTTTACAAATATAAAAAATTATACTAGAACTAATAAATTTATTAAAAAAAGTTAAAATGTTACTTTTCGTGCTTTTACATTTGCAAAATCATTAATAATATCTTTTAAACCCATTTTACTGGCATATTTATGCTCAATAGCCAACACTGCAAGATTGCACAGTCTACTCTGACCAACAGCATTTCTTTTATAATTTTTTATTATTTGTAATTTATTAAATGATCTTTTGGCAGTGGCAGCTGATGCAGGCCCCTGCCTGCATCAGCTGCATAACATAAAACATAACATAACACGTAACATAAATAAAGCAAAATTTTCTGAAAAGTCACTTTCTACGGCACTATATTTTGAACTTAACAAATAAAAAAATTGTCTGATAGACATGTCTGCTGATAAATCTTGTTTAATAAGTGTAATTAAATTACAATATTGAATTGGCAGCTGGGGAGAAAGTACAGATGAATACTTTTTAAGAGATTTTCACACTCACTTAATACAGGGTGTCTCAAAAATACACGGTATAACTTCAGGAATGAGTTCCTCATATGTAGACAATAAAAATATTTTATATCAACATAGTTCCGGAAATGCTTGGTTCCCGAGTTATTAACCGGAATGTCTTATCTCCCGCAGGTGATTTCCTTCATCACAAGATACTGACAGAATCTGGTGGTTCTCCATTCCACGTACTCAAATCAGGAGCAAGCGGATATGCACTTTATGTATGGTTTCACGGATGGCAATGCTCAGGAGGCTCATCGTTTGTACCACAAAAGATCCCAGAACGAAGATGTCCAGACAGAAAACATTTGAAGGTATCCATTGCCACCTTTGTGAACATGGGACCTTTACAACTCATGCTGCCGACCAAGATCTACGACTCCTGAAGTAGAGGAGGAGATTTTGGATGTTGTGCATGCCACTCCTGGAATCAGCACACGCAGAATAGCAATGCAACTGGCTGGTCAACGTTTGACTATTTGGAGAGTGTTGCGAGAACACCAACTGTATCCTTCCAATCTGCCTGGTCACCAGTAGATTACCCTGCACGAGTAACGTTCTGCCAGTGGTATTCAGGCAGAAGGTGGACATTTTGAACAATTACTATAAGGTGATGTGAACAGTTAAATGTCATAGACAGACCTTCAAAACTCGGACACCAAGCATTTCCGGAACTATGTTGATATAAAATATTTTTATTGTCTATATATGAGGAACTCATTCCTGAAGTTATGCCGTGTATTTTTGAGACACCCTATATCAACCCCAGGGGCTCACATCTGGTGAGTATGGGCTTGGCACACCAAGGGTTCTGAGCTGGATATCATCATTCTTCTCTTCTTTGGTGATTCCCTTTTATCTCTCTCTCTCTCTCTCTCTCGGGGTAGTTCAGACATTTTTTTTTGGCTGGTGCAACATAAGCCTCAGGCTTCCTTGCACCATATGGCTAATAATAATATCAGCATTTGACAAATTAATTATTTTTTTTGGTTCTAGTATTGCAAAATAATTTTTTTACTAACTTCATAATTTTGAAACGATTTTTAATTTGTATTATAATTTTTTCTAAAACATAGTAAAAAACACT